>NC_057796.1:207748238-208119383 GCF_018294505.1 Triticum aestivum
TATCTTTCAGAAAATGATCATTATGAGAACTTATTCACAGATTTCTCTGATGTAGTACAGACACGATACATATACCTCCTATATCCTTTGCACATATTTTTCCCATTTTTATTTGATTTTGTTCTTAGGTTCCTAAAACTGTAATGCAAGTTTTTGAGTTTTCATGTCCATGAATTGATCATATTTTTTGCTTTGTTTGCACATCAATATTATGCATTTCTATAATAAACATGTTTTCTTTTCCAAGTGATTCAAACATGCTCTCAATTCTATTTCTTTAACAAAACCAACACCAAAGATTCAAACATGCTCTTATATGGGCGCAGCGTGTTGCCGTGCTTCTGCTTGCTAGTTTGTACTTCCTCTGTAAACTAATATAAAAGCACTTAAATCACTAAAGTAGTGATCTAAACGAAAAGTGGATTTGTAGCACCCGGGTGCTCCACACCCCTCAACAAACATTAAATTCAAAAATATACCGAGAAAATTTGAAAAAATATATGAGATTTTGGGACATCAAATTTGGATTCCCGATGTACTCCCGTATGAAATTTCGTGAAAAAAATACCAGCAAACGTATTCATGATAAAGAAGACAAAAAAATCTTATGTACAAAAAAAACCTGATTGGATGGAGTTTTGTTCGGACAATATTTCATTCGTCACGGATACGTTTTCTAGTATTCTTTTCATGAAATTTCACACGGGAATAGATTAAGAACCAAGGTTTGACATCACCAAATTTCAGATTTTTTGATATTTTTCACGTTGAATATTCGTACAGGGGTGTGAAGCATCAGAAGCTCCTGTGTATGGAGGGAATACAATTCGGCTCCTGCTCCAAGGTGTGAGACTTCTGCTTCGTGCAGAGTTTTTGCCGCCTGCAGGTACCAACTTGATGATGTCTGATGCATCCATTTTTTTTTCTCATGTTCGCAAATCTGAGGCTGCCGTGGCTGCCCTTTCGCGGGTGTATGCCATACTCAGCACGGGAGAAGGGCATAGTGGTTCGCTTTGCCTCTAATCGTCTTTCTCGTCCAGCGCCTTCATTCTCCCGTGCAAGATCGCTCCGTGGGTGGTGGCATATACATCAATCATGCGGCCAGCGGATTCTCATCTGTGGAAGCATGTTTAGCTCATGTGTTAGCTGAAGCTTGTATAAACTATAATGGTCTGTTTGTTTTTCTTTCTAATACGGATTGCATCCAGGAGTCTTTGTAACTTTGTTGCTTAATCAGAAAAAACGCCGACGCTCACTTAAAAAAGGCATATCAACTCTTTGCAAACTTCTCAAATATGTTACGCAATAGTTCACTGTACAAATTATACAACAAGAGCTCTTTGGAGCTGCGAGTTTAACTGTCCCATGGGTGTTCCCTCTCTGACTGTAAAGGAAAAAAACCTGAACCCCACTGGATCTTGGAGGGGAACAAGCAAAAGCCGGAAAAAACATGATTTACTCATCAGTCGTTACACGTACCTTCTTCCCGTGGTTAGCATTCGCACTGGAACGTGGAGCTCGGAATACATCTGTTATCGGGGGCGATCTTTCGAACACCTATCTCACCGACTGCTCGGACTGCTTGAGGGGATATATGTATTCTGTCCATCAGGTTTACCTTGGGTGCCTCGAGAATCGCCTTTGGGGGTGACAATGCCCACTGCATTGCCCAAATAGCAAGAGGCCGCATGTATACCAGCGACCTGTAATGCCCATCTGTGGTCCATCCTTCCGGTGTTTGGAACCAATACCTGCAGTACCACAGGAAACTCAAGTCAGCTATAGCCAATATTCTTTGTTAAGAACATACGGTTTGGCACGCACATTGATGTTACAAATTGCTGGTACAAAGTAACAGCTACCAACACTAGATATATTATTATGGACTTTTTCTTTTCTTTTCAAAAAGAGGGTAAAAACGCCGACCTCTGAGATAGATTATTGTGGATAGCAGCACAAAGCAAGCAGTAATAGAATGATGAAACAAACGGTATCTGAGCTTATGATTATGAAGGTGAAAGACTGCCAAACAATGTGAATGGCAACACTTACCCGTATCCATCTTCTGACCAGCCGGCAAGAAATATTCCTTCTGCAGTGATAAAACCTTGATGCTCCATCCCATGGAGTAGCATGTTTGCAGCAACACCGTATGTAACACCAGTCCAGATTTCCCGAGACTGCATGCATGTCTCATCCACCTTTCCCTTAGGAGTCATGCCATTTACAGCTCCCATCCGTCCTCCTTTTACCTTCATGACATTGAATTCAAATATTTTCTGCAGCGCACTTCTTATTTTGTGCTCATCAAAAATTGGGGGCAAGCCTGACGATGCGGCATACCACTGTCCTGCAAGCTGATCAGCCTGAATGGACCGGCTATTGCTGCTTGTACCACTGTCATAATTGAAATAAGATCCATTCCATAACTTCGCCTCGTACACTGCTTTAGCTTTCATAAACTTCAGCTTGTACTTTTCAGCGTATGGACGATCCCCAAGGCGATGAGCCATTGTAGCAGCAGCTTGAAGTGCAGCAAGCCAGAGGCCACCACAGTAGGCACTGATCCCGTGAACAGTCCAAGCATCATAGGTTTGATCAGGAAATCCATCATTCTCAATGAGACCATCACAATCGCGATCAAACTGATCCATGTAGTCCATTGCTGCACAGACTGCAGGCCATACATCTCTACCAAATGTCATATCACCTGTGGCAGCAAAGTCTCTGTACACCTGGAGTACAAACTTGGGATTTAGATCTTTCCATTTGCTTGTATCATGTATATTGTAGGCATTCATTTCGTGCCATGGATCATGTGTTCCTAGGTCATGAGGAACAGCACCTTTGACTTTACGGATTCCTGAGGTGCCATCAGCCAAAAATTTTACTCTCCGCCGATCTTCATACAGAACAGCATCAGCAAAATCGCGTTGAATACTCAGCTCTATCTTGGGGAATAAATCAAGGAGAGCAAAAGAAGCATAGAAATGCACATCATACGTGTTCCACATGATGTATTCCACTCCCTCCAGGTACAAGAATTTACCGACATTTTCAGGGCCATCCTTGGAAAGTAGATAAGGAATCGGTTCCTGCGACCTAAGTCCACTGGTTTGTTCAGGCATCTGTGATCCATGAACTGCTGCATACATTGACACGCTTCGCTCTTCACCATTAGGCAGGTCATCTCCATCATTGACTTGCTCTGCTGCTGGCTTGACATGGTTATCTTTAACTGATTCTGATTTAGTGCCCTTCTTTGAATGTTTATGTTGGTAAGCAGGACTTGTTTCACTAAACGCTGGAGGTTGACCATCTACATCATCAGAAGGAAAGAACATATATATAAGGATGGGTACTACACATGGAATGGCAGTAGGTGCTAAAAAGGAACTCTGGCAATTGCAATGTAACTTTGAGAATACAAAGAATAATGCAACACAAAAGTAGGAGGAAACTATCCTCGTGACCGTAGTTTAAAGGGAAGACCAGAACAGTGAGTGAACCGGTCGAGAGACTGACTCAATTGTTCGCTGGTCGGATCGCCGGCTAGGATGGTTCAATGCGGATAAAACCATCATATTTTCGTTGATATTTAAGCTAGTTCTAGAAAAAACTCAGGTTGCATGGGTACAAATAAATACAAGTAGTACTTCACCAATAAATCACAAAACCAGCTCAGCCCAATTGCTCTTTGATCTTCAGCAGGATGTGCTTGCAGGTGGATTAAGGTCCAGAGTTCGATCCCCGCCTGATATACATCGTTCAACTTTTTAAGGTTTTCTGCCAAAATAGTCTTTTAATCTTATTGAACCGGACAAGATGTTGGTTCTGGTTTTTCAGTCGGAACGCCTGCCCGGTTCAGTTTTTTAAACTACGCTCGTGACATCCAGTTCTTATACTATGCTAGGCATAAAACCATTGGAAAGTATTGATACGACATACCTGTCCAAACAGTTCCCCCAGCAACCAGAAAATAAAGCTCGTTAAAAAGGGTGAACTTGTACCTGCAGATAAGACTTTCACTAGTCAAGATTTAGTTTTTGTGTAAGAGGAAGTTAAGACATCAGCTATCATTGTCTGAAGAAACAAAAATATATTATTGAGACTGAAGTATAGAGCTCCAATGGTCAAATAAATTATTGCGTTCAACCCATGCATAACAACACCCAGGTAGGGATCAGCAGGCCGCTACATGAATTAGAATAAGCTTACAGAATGAGTTAGATGCACTCAACAATGGTAACAGACAAAGGTCGAAACAATCATATGCTGATGCCTAGAAGAATAGAGGAATGATAAGACAAATCTGCCAGATGACCTGTGTGTGGGATTGGGTACATATAGGTTTAAGTGAGAGTTGAGAGAATAACTAGGAGAGAACACGTTGATTCTTCTTGCTTGTCTCAAAACATAAACTAACGGCAGCCTTATATATAGTGAATGTCCATGCCCTTGACTCTCCTGGTCATGGTTCTAAATATTGTGTGTCTCAGTCAATATTGCAGTATCGGTTGGCTGCCGATATTGTGCATCGGCCGATACATCCTTTATCTCAGCCACAATATCGGTCACATTTGCCAATATCCAGTCATACCACTCCTTTGGGGCCAAACTGACACAAGTCCAATATCCAATGTTTTGAACCTTGCTCCTAACACGATACGATTAGACTTATAAGACCTCTTATGCAATTATATAATTTCCCAATGGTCTCTCCTCTTTCCTGTTTACCTGCTGCTGCAACTCCTTGCAGAACACTGAGGACCATACCTCCGGACGGAGGGAGTTATCTACAAAGTTTAGACTTGACCTTTTTTTAAATAATTAAGCAAGTTATAAAGTTACACCGGAACATGCTTTAGAGGTGCAAATGCACAGCTTTATGATAATAACTATATAGAAGCACAGCAGGAGACAAAGCTTATACCATTCTGGGAGTTTTTCATCCTTGAGTATGGGGTCTTGCCACTTCTCGATCTCTTCTTCCCAAAGTCTATATTCTGCAAAGCAAGGAAGGATCATACAGCAGCATATCCAAAGGCAAATAATTAATTGATAAGTGAATCAGTAATGCAAGGACCAATACTGCACCTATCACAGCAACACTACAACAGTTCTGTTGTCAATCTATAGCCGGATATTCAATCCAACTATGAATTACTACACTGCACTTAAAAGTCTAGCAAGTGACAAGAAGCATACTTGTTAAGGCATCATGTACCAAATTAATAGATGATGATCTTTCAGAAGTTCCATAAAATTCGGTGTACCTCCTGCAACATGAGAAAATATATGAGTTATCTCTCATGATTAGGTATTACAGCATACTGACAGTTCGTTGCACATGAACTAACAGATTCACTTGTTAGGTACCACCGTACTGACTCTGTATTCCTTCATACAACCCCATAAAAACAAAAAAGGAAAGGCGTCTGATGTATTCAATGTGAACATACAACTAAAAAATGGGTACTCCAATGAAACATTTGACCATGTTGTAAGTGTTGCTTTATAAGTAAAACTTTGTAGATAGATGGCTAGCAGAATGTACATAGAATTGACAAAGGTGTTTTCCCTTTTGTTGAAGCAAAAGAACACTCACCTGTTATATGTGCACCCCTTCTGAAACTTCACTTTAGGTGAGGACCAAGCCAAAGCAAATGCCACAGTACACCTACCATGTGGCTCCACCCAAGTAGATGCCGAGACAGCCGCACAAAGTGTCTCCCCTGAAGAAGAAGGCATACTACAACCAGCATCGAAATTTTCCCGACTGAAGTGGCCATCCTGAGGAATAAGGTAGAAAAATGGAACAGAATAAAAATATTAGCTTCAGACAGATATATAATATGTTACTAGTGTAAATACGAGAACAAATCAAGAGATAAATGGTATGAAAAATCAGCCACCACACTGCAACATTGGAAGAAAGAGGTATCAGCGATTTACCTTTGACATGGTATCCCACATTTCCTTCGCCGAAACATGGTTCTCTCCAGAAAGACCAAAAACAGGCAAGACTGTCACGCTCACATTCTGAGTTTCGCAGGCAGCAATAGAGAAAGTAACTGGAGGATTATCCTTTGCTGTTCTGCAACATACACCAGCTTGTCATCATGCAGATGAACAACATAATGCAAAAGAATTCATCAAGTTGATGTCATTATTTGAAAGCAGAGGGTTTGGAACTCACTTGTGATGCAAAAGCACTCCCGACACTCCGTCATCCCCACTGATAACAGTAACGCGATCATACAATTGAGTATCAATGTTCCAGAGGGCCAACAGACACACAAAGGTATATTAACAGATCTACTTACATGAAGGGTTCATTGAAGTGGCCTCCTGAATGATGAGAAAAACCTCCAATGGAATTCTGTATTTGATAAGATATGTCACTAAAAGCTCATCCAATTTTCGCACTCTCAGTCCTACTAACAAATTAAAGATCAAATAATAGTTGAGTGTAAAGTTCTGAGATTTCAATAATTGTATCTTCGGAAACAGTTTTTAACTCCTTTTTAAGGGATAGAACCTACAGCAAACAGTCATTTATCCGTTCCTCTACACCAGGAATAATAATGAAAAATGCATAACCCTCAGTTTTGGTATTTCTTTAGTTGTAGCAGCTACACAATCAGTTATCTATGTATTACTACACACACCAAACTCTACAAATATATGATACGCATAATTGTGGTTATTCTAAAAAAAGAATTCTACAAAAACATCTGCCTCCCGCACAGACTTGATTTCAAATGAACATCAAGCACTTCTGATCCTGAACCTCAGGAGCAGAATGTTAGGGTATTTATCAAGATGCGCCATGATGTAAGGGACAGCAGTTACTACTGGAGATGTCTACCAGTTTTTATATTCAAAAATGGCTCTGCCAGCGATAATACTGTTGCATGAGTAAAGGTGTACATAAGCTTTAGTTGTATGCTTACCGCCCATGTCATCAACAGGCTCACTTTTGCACGGTCTCTCCCGGTATTCACCAGCTATAATAAATATAACAAAAAGAAGGAATGTTGGTAAATATATCAGATAGAAAAGGTTTATTTGTATTAATACTAGCATCTCCACATGTAAAACATATATGAAACTCAACTGGAACTCATGTATGCAATATCACTATTCATTTAACTGCAATGATGCGACGTCCCAAAATTTTCAAAACCACAGCTGTAACTGGAGATGCTTTTGTATCTATTATATTCTGAAACATTGGCGTTGATCCTGTGATGGAAGTGATACTTCAATGTGGACAGACCATATCAAAACTCTACTATCAAGGGAATATCTTATCTGAAGTTGCCCTATTAAGTTTGACAACGTCTTTCAAGTATAACATATAGGGAAATAGAACATAAGAGGCTATGTGAATAGATCTACTGCAGTCTGCAGGTACCAATTTAGAATAAAACAATTGAGCAAGTCACGTACAGTGTACACAAACACAGATGCCGGAAGACTGCTATCCTTGTAATCATGAGGAATGAATGGTGATATCTGGCGGCATGAGATTTTAAGGTCTGGATCTGGCTCACCTGCATTCATGGGAAATTCACAATCTTTAGTTTAGAGCATGTCTCTCAGCAATCAAGAAATGCCATACAAAGTTTATAATAGCAAAGCTGGGGAGTGAATTATATTCATTCTACAATCAACACATAAGCTGGCTTGGCAACATTACACTGAAGTGCAACAGCGCACTGGTAAACAAACTTCCCAATAAAATAAAATTAATGGTACAAAGTTGGAAAACGTGTGTGCCCACAGTTCCATAGTGCCATACCATCGTAAATAGTCCAGGCCCTAGGAAACAATGCATGGTAGGTAGAGTGTTGACCGCTCAGGTTCCAGTCCCATGATGAAATTCCAGAGTCACTACATTTCCTGAAACCATCAAAGGCATCAAGCCATCAACAAAGTGTACTTTCTTCTGTGGAGGACATAACATTACAAAACAAAATCTAGACTACACAAATTGGTGGAGGTTCATTAAGCGAGCCATGCTGCTTCCACATGATTATCTTGTATAACCAAACAGCACACAATTGCAATAACGATATCCTGTATCACAAACTAGAGCAATTTTACTTTCAATGTTTGTGCGACATCCTTGGCACTTGAATAACAGACTACATAAATTAAATGCAACCAACTGATGCAGATTGTACAAGTTGATCTGCCCACATAAATTCCATAAGGAGATAAGAAGAGAGTCCAGGCAAACCAGAAGAATAGATGCAAGAAGGCAGAGTACAAACTGGTTTGGCTAGGAAGTGATTGCGAACAACATTGAAAAAAAAGAAACAAAAATTTCAGTCTGGACTCTTGAAAGGCAAACAAGATGTGTACATGCTGAAGCTAAATCAAATGATCAAAAATTTCAGTCTGGATCCGCAAAGGATTGCAAAATTACGGTTTGCTCATTAGTCATGGCTAGTAAGCTCGAACCAAATAAACCAGGCTAAAAACTTACTTTAAGCCTTCATGGTGTCCAGGAGCCAATACCGATGAGTATTTTTTATTCCCACTATCTCGTGATACAAATATCTGAAAGAGCATAATATTTAGGAGGAATCAATATAACAATGTTGTGAGAGAAATTGATACAGTGATACTGGACAGAGACTAAAGTAAAAGGCTGAATGTATAGATGGTGTATGTTTACATGCCAAAACACACATAAAATACAAGCCTGCTCACAAATGTAGAACAACAAAATGGAAAGTTCATTTTTCAGCAACTAATAAGGAATCTGCACAAGAATCCTGTCGATGTACAGCCATTAAAATACATGGAAAATTGATGTCATCTTATATCTACATTTATCCCCCAGAACTGCTAGCACCAACCAATTTCACAGTTGAGCACAGTAGCAACAACACAAGAAGTATGTAATAATAAACTAAATGTCATTAGCTAGCAACAAAGATAAGATGGAAGCATTACAGAAAACTGGTTCTCCATGACCGGCGAATTCTCACACAAACCAGGAATGATGTGCCAATTCTTAAACTCTCCCCTGAATCCTCTTGAAATGCTACCACTCCTGCGAACGCAATCTACTAATATTAAAATCTAAAGCCTACATGATGTGAACACAAATGAAGGAGATCACAGACAGAAACAACAGTCCAGGAAGTCATACCCCATCCCTCCGAGCGGCACACCCTGCGAAGCCGACGGCTTACATCTCTCTCTTGTAAACGGATCAATAGGAGCTTTCTGCAAAAGCACAAATGCAGGCCCCATTCTGTTACCACACAATCTTCCACTGCAATACTACACAGTTTTTTGAAATGAATATGTGCTAGAGAATATTACCCTTCCATGGGAAGCCTCCTCACGGACATATGACCAAAGCCTCACCCCGAGGGTCATCTGATAAATTTGGATTGCAAGAAAAAATTAGCAGCTACGGCAACAAATTGAACGAGCGACAGAAAACAAACGCCACAATGACCCCACAAGCTACTTATGGAAACCAATCCTTGCAACATACCATCTTCATTGCTTCCATGAAGGTGACGCTGAATTCCTTGAGTATGTTCGCGTGACTGTTGAGCCTCCTCCGCCATGCCTGCTCCGGCGGCGACCCGCCGTCCAAGTCCAACTGCAAAAAATTCCAGCACCACACGATAACATCAGTACACCACACCGGTGCCACACACACCACAGCTCAAACGAGGCACCAAAACAGCGAATGAGAAAACAAAATTCGCCGTGCTTGAGACGCGAGCTCAACTCACCAGTTGCAGGGCGGTCCGGCCCACATACTCCTCCGGCGGCCACGAATTCTTACGGCAGTGGAATAGGTGGCCGCTCACCATCTCCGCTCACCCTCCAATGCCACAGCCTCCTCCTCACCCCCCGCGCGATCCGTCGCAGGCCCCGGCCGCCTAGCAGAGGCCCGAACCGGAGGCCGAGGCGGAACCAGGAGATCCACAGGTGGCAGGCCGCCTCATGAGCTCCTCCGAGCGCGTGGATCCGAGCCCCCGGCGCTGCTCTTCGCAGAGACTCCGCGCCTCGATCCGCCGCCGCCGGCGACGGCCGTCCTCTTGGAATCGATCCGGCACGGCCGCTAACGAGGGCCCGCGCGCGCTGGCTCGATTGGACCTAGTCTGATCGAAGCGAAACCCTGGGATGGAATTTGCGCGCTTGCTCGCTCGAGGTCCACTTTTTGCTGCTGCTAAGCTGTGTTGGCGGGTGTGGTGGGAGAAGCGCAGCTGCGAGGAAGATGACGGGGAGGGGAAGTGGAGGCTGAACTTTTCGAGAGGGGGAGGAAGGAACGAAGGTGGCTACGTATGTACCCGCCGGTATGCGCTTATGTGGGGTGGTGATAGCAGTTATCCATCGGGAAAAAACTTGATGTGTCCATCAGCAAATATAAAATTTGTAAAAGTCCCCGAAGCACTTTATTTAAATTCCCCATATTTCTCTGATCCCATAGAAATAACTATGTTGGTACAAATCTCTTCTCTATCTTGATTTTATTCAAATTTCTGTTTAATTAAAAAAAAAAGGGAGTCCAATGAGCCCAACAACAATGCTCAGCCTAAACTTTCGAGGTCGGTTGGCCTACCAACCCCCGTTAACCCTAGAGCGAGGGAGACCGATCCCCACATTCCCCCTCTCTCGTCTCTCCCTCGGCCCCCTCCAGGGTCATCAGTTCGTCACCGCACGCACACGCACACAGGGACGGGGGAGCACCCCGCACCTTGCCTCGCGGCCAGTCCCGCCGCCGCCAGCGCCTCCTCCTCCGCACCTCCCTCTTGCTCCTCTTCTCCGCCGCCCAAACCTCTTGCTCCTCTTCTCTGCCGCCCAAACCTCCTCCTTGTTCCATTTCTTTGAGTACTCTTCTTTCGGCATCTGGGATGCGAGAGCAGTGACTGCTTTCTTTGATCTTTCTTTGATTTCGTCGGTCTTTGATAATCGATTCCTGACTCGCTTTCTTTAATTTCTTTGATCTTTGATAATCGATTCCTGATTTGTGGCGTTGCAATCTGCTCTTCTTTATTCGTCATGTCGGCTTTCTTTAATCGATTATTCGATCCATCGTTTCCTTCCCTCTTGTGAATAAGAGTATTCACTATGCCTCATCCTCCTTACCTCTGAATATTCACTATGCCTCATCCGCGCCACCTCTGCTTCCTGATTTCTATGGTCGCTTGTTGAATCATCAATGTGTACCTATATGAACCGGTGAGATTAGGTGTAAAGAAGCGATGTGGTATTATCATTTAGCCGAAATTATATAAATTTTTTGGCATGATCCTAGGAAGGCAAGCAGAAAGCCCATCGGCACATGAGGCCCAGTACGGGCGGCGTAGGACGCAGCACGAAGCATAAATACAAAACATTTTATTTTCCACTTATTTACTGGACTAACGGTTAATTACTTAAAACCACAGGGGGCATTTTGCAAAATTACTGGTACAATGAAATCTCAGAGGGAAAACTCAATTCACAACATGATAGAGAGGGGAAAACATCATATGATCCGACTATATTAACAAAGCCCGCGATACATCAAGATCGTGACATTTCAAGAACACGAGAGAGAGATTAAACACATAGCTACTGGTAAAAACCCTCAGCCCCGAGGGTGGACTACTCCCTCCTCATCATGGTGGCTGCCGGGATGATGAAGATGGTCACCGGTGATGATCTCCCTCTCCGGCAGGGTGCCAGAACGGGGTCTAGATTGGTTTTCATGGATACAGAGGCTTGCGGCGGCGGAACTTCCAATCTAGGGTCTCCGCGAGGGTTTTTGGAATATTTGACGATTTATAGGGCGAAGAGGGGGTACGGGAGGCCACCGAGGTGAGCACAACCCACCAGGGCGCGCCTGGGCCCCCAGGCAGGCCCTAGTGGGTTGTGCGCCCCTCGGGGCACCCCCCAGGTGCTGCTCTGGCCCATTGGATGTCTTCTGGTCCATAAAAAATTCACAAAAAGTTTCGCAGTGTTTGGACTCCGTTTGATACTGATTTCCTGCGATGTAAAAAACAAGCAAAAAACAACAAGTGGCACTGGACACTGGGTCAATAGGTTAGTCCCAAAAAATGATATAAATTTGCTATAAAATGATTGTAAAACATCCAAGAATGATAATATAACAGCATGAATACTTCATAAATTATAGATACGTTGGAGACGTATCAGCATCCTCAAGCTTAATTCCTACTCGTCCTTGAGTAGGTAAATGATAAAAGAAATAATTTATGAAGTGTGAATGCTAGCAAAGTGCACAAGTTTGATCAATGATAATTTCAATCACTTTCCCTAGCATCACAACAACAACTCTTTCTCATAAAACTCATCATGACAAAGTAGCAACCAATTCACATGTTAAGGTTCAAACAATTAATTCTCTTGAAACTCAACAATCTATATTCTTAGTCACCGCATATACATGAGCTCCACATACTCAACCATCATATATTCTTCTATGATTGCTAACACTCACCGCATACACATGAGCAAAACGTTTCAACCGGACACATAGAAATATATGGGCTTATAATTTCGCCTCCCAACGTAGTCACCTCAAGGGTGATGTCAACAATAATAACTCATGCTACCCATATCCAACTGGATATGTGTGCCTAGATATTTCCTCACCACATGATGCTTGCCAAAAGAGAAAAATAAAAAGGAATAGAGAGAAAAACCTTGACTCTTGCATGAAAATAAATACATAAAAGTAAAAGGTATGCCCTTCGCAGAGGGAACCAGAGGTTGCCATGCACTTTTTGCTTGTATGCTCAATCCCTTAGTGCAAAAGAACATCACGTTATATTGCCCCTTATGATAGCAACCTTTATTATGCAGTCTGTCGCTTTTATTCTTTGCCATCACAAGTTTGTACAACGCTCAATTTTCTCTTACACTAAATGATCTAACACTTTTAGAAGCAATTTTTATTGCCTTATTGCACCGATGACAACTTACTTGAAGGATCTTACTCAATCCTTAGGTAGGTATGGTGGACTCTTGAAAATAAGATTTGGGTTTAAGGGTTTTTGGATGCACAAGTAGTATCTCTACTTTGTGCGGAATTTTTGGCTAGCAAAGGTGGGGGGCAAGCACCACATGTTGAAGGATCTATGACAATATAACTTCTATGTGAATATGAACAAACATAAATTATTACGTTGTCTTCCTTGTCCAACGTCAACAATCTTGGTATATAATATTTTGATGGGGTCTCACAATCACAAAAGATTTCCAAGATAGTGTATTTGCATGTGAAATTTCTCTTCCTTATAGTAATCATTCAGGAATTGCTTGTATGACCAATATTGTGATTGTCAAGCTTCAAAAGACTTCACTTTCTAAACCCAATATGAAGCTACCACTAGGCATGATATGAACATATAATTTCAACTTCATGATATTCAATCCATTCAACAATTTACTCATAGGATATAAGTGAAGCACAAGAGTAAATGACAAACTACTCCCAAAAAAAGATATAAGTGAAGATCAAGCGAGTAGTTATGTAAATGGGTGGCTATTTGAGGACTCTCTATTATTTAAAAGTTTGAGATCTAAGTATTTTATTAAAACAGCAAGCAAAACAAAACAAAATGGCATTCCAGGAATAGCACACATCATGTGAAGAAGCAAAAACTTAGGCTCAACCGATACTAACCGATAATTGTTGAAGAAGAAAGGTGGGATGCCTACCGGGGCATCCCCAAGCTTAGATGCTTGATACTTCTTGAAATACTATCTTGGGGTGCCTTGGGCATCCCCAAGCTTGAGCTTTTGTGTCTCCTTAATTCCTCTCATATCACGGTTTTCCTAAATCTCAAAAACTTCATCCACACAAAACTCAACAAGAACTCGTGAGATAAGTTAGTATAAATCAATGCAAAACCTTATCATTCTCTGCTGTAGCAAATCACCAAAATTATTATTCAACATTTCATACTAAATGCCTCTGCATATTCAATACTCCTATCCTCAAATAGAATCATTAAACAAGCAAACATATGCAAACAATGCAAACATAACAGCAATCTTCCAAAACAGTACAGTCTGTAAAGAATGCAAGAGTATCAATACTTCTTTAACTCCAAAAATTATAAAAATTTACCACACTGTAGAAAATTTATCAGAGAATATTGTGCAAAAAGTTTCAACATTTTATCACATTCTGATTTTTCTCGGGAATTTTTGCAATATCGATAAACTTTCTGTTTTGAAACAGCAACTCATATACTTGCAAGATAAGCATGGTAAAGGCTATACTTTGCCACTTTTATTGAAATAAAAGATGCAAAACATTATTCTAAATAACAGCAAGCAAGTCCTAACAAAATAAAACAATGCTCCAAGCAAGACACATATCATGTGACGAATAAAAATATATCCTCAAGTAAGGCTACCGATATTGTTGGAGACGAAAGAGGGGATGCCTTCCGGGACATCCCCAAGCTTAGTTGCTTAGATATTCCTTGAATATTACCATGTGCTGCCTTGGGAATCCCTAAGCTTAGGGTCTTGTCACTCCTTATTCTCCTCATATCGACATCTCACCCAAAACTTGAAAACTTCAATCACACAAAACTTAGCGGAACTTTGTGAGATGGGTTAGTATGATAAAGAGCAAACCATTTCACTTTGGTACTGTCAAAGACAAGATTCATAATTGTTTCCACACAATGCCCACTGTAGCATATCCTTTCCATAATTTATATTGAGCAATATAAGCTATAGAAACTAGGAAACAAGCAAACTATGCATTGAAAACATAATCTGTCAAAAACAGAACAGTCTGTAGTAATCTGTACTCCAACCATACTTCTGCTACTCCAAAAATTCTGAAAAATTAGGACAACGTAGAGAATTTGTATATCTATCACCTGTAAAAAAAATTCAGATCAAAAGCACATTCCAGTGAATTTTCAAAATTCCTGGACTGAGCGCAAAAGTTTCTGTTTTTGCACAGATTCGAGTCAACTATCATCCACACTATCCCAAAAGCTTTACTTGGCACTTTATTGAAACAAAAGCAATAAAACATGATTACTACATTAGCATAATCATGTGAACACACAAAAACAGTAGGTAAAATGTTGGGGAACGCAATAATTTCAAAAAAAATCCTACGCACACGCAAGATCCATCTAGGTGATGCATACAACGAGAGGGAAGAGTGTTGTCCACATACCCTCGTAGAACGAAAGCGGAACCGTTATGACAACGCGGTTGATGTAGTCGTACGTCTTCATGATCCGACCGATCCTAGTACCGAAAGTACGGCGCCTCCGTGATCTGCACACGTTCAGCTCGGTGACGTCCCACGAACTCTAGATCCAGCTGAGTGTCGAGGGAGAGCTTCGTCAGCACGACGGCGTGATGACGGTGATGATGAAGTTACTGACGCAGGGCTTCGCCTAAGCACTACAACGATATGACCGAGGAGGAAATCTGTGGAGGGGGGCACTGCACACGGCTAAACAATCAACTTGTGTGTCTATGGGGTGCCCCCTGTTGGGGAACGTAGTAATTTCAAAAATTTACTATGCACACGCAAGATCATGGTGATGCATAGCAACGAGAGGGGAGAGTGTTGTCTACGTACCCTCGTAGACCATAAGCGGAAGCGTTATATCAACGCAGTTGATGTAGTCGTACGTCTTCACGATCCGACCGATCCAAGTACCGAAAGCACGGCACCTCTGAGTTCTGCACACGTTCGGCTCGGTGACGTCCTCGCCTTCTCGATCCAGCAAGAGGGGCGAAGTAGTAGATGAGTTCCGGCAGCACGACGGCGTGGTGACGGTGTTGGTGAAGAACAATCTCCGCAGGGCTTCGCCTAAGCACTACGAAAACTATGACGGAGGATAAACTAGAGGAGACGGGGTTGCCGGCACACGGCTTGGTGTTTCTTGATCTGTCTTGGGTGCTAGCCCTACCCCTCTATTTATATGTTGAGCCTCGGGGTCGAAACTTGGAGTAAAAGCCTCCACAAAGTCGGTTTCACCTGAAAGGCAGGAGTCCTTCTCGGACTCCAGGGCCAGACGCCAGGGTTCCCGGCGTCTGGACCTAGACGCCAAGGACCCTGGCGTCTGGCCCCTGGACTCCGCAAAACTTCCTTTTGCGCTTTCCAAAAACCTCGTGGGCTTTCCCCTTTGGCCCAAATAAAGTGTTCTCACGCCCAAACATTTCGGGAAACATCCGGAACCCCTTCCGATGGATTCCGGAACCTTTTCGGAGATCAAACACTACTATCCACATATCAATCTTTACTTCCAGACCATTCTGGAGTTCCTCGTCATATCCGTGATCTCATCCAAAACTCCGAACAACATTCGGTCACCAACATACATAACTCATAGTACTATATCGTCAACGAACGTTTAAGCGTGCGGACCCTACGGGTTCGAGAACTATGTAGACATGACCGAGACACCTCTCTTGTCAATAACCAATAGCGGGACCTGGATGCCCATATTGGCTCCTACATATTCTACGAAGATCTTTATCGGTCAGACCGCATAACAACATACGTTGTTCCCTTTGTCATCTGTATGTTACTTGCCCGAGATTCGATCGTAGGTATCTCAATACCTAGTTCAATCTCGTTACCGGCAAGTCTCTTTACTCGTTCTGTAATACATCATCCCGCAACTAACTCATTAGTTGCAATGCTTGCAAGACTTATAGTGATGTGCATTACCGAGTGGGCCCAGAGATACCTCTCCGACAATCGGAGTGACAAATCCTAATCTCAAAATACGCCAACCCAACAAGTACCTTTGGAGACACCTGTAGAGCACCTTTATAATCACCCAGTTACATTGTGACGTTTGGTAGCACACAAAGTGTTCCTCCGGTAAACGGGAGTTGCATAATCTCATAGTCATAGGAACATGTATAAGTCATGAAGAAAGCAATAGCAACATACTAAACGATCGAGTGCTAAGCTAACGGAATGGGTCAAGTCAATCACATCATTCTCCTAATGATGTGATCCTGTTAATCAAATGACAACTCATGTCAATGGCTAGGAAACTTAACCATCTTTGATTAACGAGCTAGTCAAGTAGAGGCATACTATTGACACTTTGTTTGTCTATGTATTCACACATGTATTATGTTTCCGGTTAATACAATTCTAGCATGAATAATAAACATTTATCATGAAATAAGGAAATAAATAATAACTTTATTATTGCCTCTAGGGCATATTTCCTTCAGTCTCCCACTTGCCCTAGAGGCAATAATAAAGTTATTATTTATTTCCTTATTTCATGATAAATGTTTATTATTCATGCTAGAATTCCTTCAGTCTCCCAATTGCACTAGAGTCAATAATCTGGATCACATCGCCATGTGATTTAACATCAATAGTTCACATCACCATGTGATTAACACCCATAGTTCACATCGTCATGTGACCAACACCCAAAGGGTTTACTAGAGTCAATAATCTAGTTCACATCGCTATGTGATTAACACCCAAAGAGTACTAAGGTGTGATCATGTTTTGCTTGTGAGAGAAGCTTAGTCAACGGGTCTGCCATATTCAGATCCGTATGTATTTTGCAAATTTCTATGTCTACAATGCTCTGCACGGAGCTACTTTAGCTAATTGCTCCCACTTTCAATATGTATCAAGATGAAGACTTAGAGTCATCTAGATCAGTGCCAAAACTTGTATCGACGTAACCCTTTACGACGAACCTTTTGTCACCTCCATAATCGAGAAACATATCCTTATTCCACTAAGGATAATTTTGACCGCTGTCCAGTGATCTACTCCTACATCACTATTGCACTCCCTTGACAAAATCAGTGTAGGGTATACAATAAATCTAGTACATAGCATGGCATACTTTATAGAACCTATGGTTGAGGCATAGGGAATGATTTTCATTCTCTTTTTATCTTCTGCCGTGGTCGGGCTTTGAGTCTTACTCAATTTCACACCTTGTAACACGGGTAAGAACTCTTTCTTTGACTGTTCCATTTTGAACTACTTCAAAATGTTGTCAAGGTATGTACTCATTGAAAAAACTTATCAAGCGTCTTGATCTATCTCTATAGATCTTGATGCTCAATATGTAAGCAGCTTCACCGAGGTCTTTGTTTGAAAAACTCCTTTCAAACACTCCTTTATGCTTTGCAGAATAATTCTACATTATTTCCGATCAACAATATGTCATTCACATATACTTATCGGAAATGTTGTAGTGCTCCCACTCACTTTCTTGTAAATACAGGCTTCTCCAAAAGTTTGTACAAAACCAAATGCTTTGATCACACTATCAAAGCGTTTATTCCAACTCCGAGAGGCTTGCACCAGTCCATAAATGCATCGCTGGAGCTTGCACACTTTGTTAGCTCCCTTTGGATCGACAAAACCTTCCGGTTGCATCATATACAACTCTTCTTCCAGAAATCCATTCAGGAATGCAGTTTTTACATCCATTTGCCAAATTTCATAATCATAAAATGCGGCAATTGCTAACATGATTCGGACAGACTTAAACATCGCTACGGGTGAGAAGGTCTCATCGTAGTCAATCCCTTGAACTTGTCGAAAACCTTTCGCAACAAGTCGAGCTTTATAGACAGTAACATTACCGTCAGCGTCAGGCTTCTTCTTGAAGATCCATTTATTCGCAATGGCTTGCCGATCATCGGGCAAGTCAACCAAAGTCCACACTTTGTTCTCATACATGGATCCCATCTTAGATTTCATGGCCTCAAGCCATTTTGCGGAATCTGGGCTCACCATCGCTTCTCCATAGTTCGTAGGTTCGTCATGGTCTAGTAACATAACCTCCAGAAAAGGATTACCATACCACTCTGTTGCGGATCTTACTCTGGTTGACCTACGAGGTTCAGTAACAACTTGATCTGAAGTTTCATGATCATCATCATTAACTTCCTCACTAATTGGTATAGACGTCACATGAACCGGTTTCTGTGATGAACTACTTTCCAATAAGGGAGCAGGTACGGTTACCTCATCAAGTTCTACTTTCCTCCCACTCACTTCTTTTGAGAGAAACTCCTTCTCTAGAAAGGATCTATTCTTAGCAACGAATGTCTTGCCTTCGGATCTGTGATAGAAGGTGTACCCAACAGTCTCCTTTGGGTATCCTATGAAGACACATTTTTCCGATTTGGGTTTGAGCTTATCAGGATGAAACTTTTTCACATAAGCATCGCAACCCCAAAATTTAAGAAACGACAACTTTGGTTTCTTGCCAAACCACAGTTCATAAGGCGTCGTCTCAACGGATTTAGATGGTGCCCTATTTAACGTGAATGCAGCTGTCTCTAATGTATAACCCCAAAACGATAGTGGTAAATCAGTAAGATACATCATAGATCGCACTATATCCAATAAAGTGCGGTTACGACGTTCGGACACACCATTACGCTGTGGTGTTCTGGGTGGCGTGAGTTGCGAAACTATTCCGCATTGTTTTAATTGAAGACCAAACTCGTAACTCAAATATTTGTCTCCGCGATCAGATCGTAGAAACCTTATTTTCTTGTCATGATGATTTTCCACTTCACTCTGAAATTCTTTGAACTTTTCAAATGTTTCAGACTTATGTTTCATCAAGTAGATATACCCATATCTGTTCAAATCATCTGTGAAGGTCAGAAAATAACGATACCCGCCGCGAGCCTCAACACTCATCAGATCGCATACATCAGTATGTATTATTTCCGATAAGACAGTTGCTTGCTCCATTGTTCCGGAGAACGGAGTTTTAGTCATCTTGCCCATAAGGCATGGTTCGCAAGCATCAAGTGATTCATAATCAAGTGATTCCAAAATCCCATCAGCATGGAGTTTCTTCATGCACTTTACACCAATATGACCTAAACGGCAGTGCCACAAATAAGTTGCACTATCATTATTAACTTTGCATCTTTTGGCTTCAATATTATGAATATGTGTATCACTACGATCGAGATCCAACAAACCATTTTCGTTGGTGTGTATGACCATAGAAGGTTTTATTCATGTAAACAGAACAACAATTGTTCTCTAACTTAAATGAATAACTGTATTGCAATAAACATGATCAAATCATATTCATGCTCAACGCAACCACCAAATAACACTTATTTAGGTTTAACACTAATCCCGAAAGTATAGGGAGTCTGCGATGATGATCATATCAATCTTGGAACCACTTCCAACACACATCGTCACTTCACCCTTAACTAGTCTCTGTTTATTCTGCAACTCCCGCTTCGAGTTACTAATCATAGCAACTGAACTAGTATCAAATACTTAGGGGTTGCTATAAACACTAGTAAAGTACACATCAATAACATGTATATCAAATATACCTTTGTTCACTTTGCCATCCTTCTTATCCGCCAAATACTTGGGGCAGTTCCGCTTCCAGTGACCAGTTCCTTTGCAGTAGAAGCACTCAGTCTCGGGCTTAGGTCCAGACTTGGGCTTCTTCACTTGAGCAGCAACTCGCTTGCCGTTCTTCTTGAAGTTCCCCTTCTTCCCTTTGCCCTTTTCTTGAAACTAGTGGTCTTGTCAACCATCAACACTTGATGTTTTTCTTGATTTCTACCTTCGTCGATTTCAGCATCACGAAGAGCTTGGGAATCGTTTCCGTTATCCCTTGCATATTATAGTTCATCACGAAATTCCAGTAACTTGGTGATAGTGACTAGAGAACTTTTTCAATCACTATCTTATCTGGAAGATTAACTCCCACTTGATTCAAGTGATTGTAGTACTCAGACATTCTGAGCACATGCTCACTAGCTGAGCAATTCTCCTCCATCTTGTAGGCAAAATATTGTCAGAGGTCAAATACCTCTCGACACGGGCATGAGTATGAAATACCAATTTCAACTCTTGGAACATCTTATATGCTTCGTGGCGTTTCAAAACATTTTTTAAGTCCCGGTTCAAAGCCGTAAAGCATGGTGCACTAAACTATCAAGTAGTCATCATACCGAGCTTTTGTCAAACGTTCATAACGTCTGCATCTGCTCCTGCAACAGGTCTGTCACCTAGCGGTGCATCAAGGACATAATTCTTCTGTGCAGCAATGAGGATAATCCTCAGATCACGGATCCAATCCGTATCATTGCTACTAACATCTTTCAACTTAGTTTTCCCTAGGATCATATCAAAAATAAAACAGGGGAGCTAAACGCGAGCAATTGATCTACAACATAGATATGCAAATACTACCAGGACTAAGTTCATGATAAATTAAAGTTCAATTAATCATATTACTTAAGAACTCCCACTTAGATAGACATCCCTCTAATCATCTAAGTGATCACGTGATCCAAATCAACTAAACCATAACCGATCATCACATGAAATGGAGTAGTTTTCAATGGTGAACATCTCTATGTTGATCATATCTACTCTATGATTCACGCTCGACCTTTCGGTCTCAGTGTTCCGAGGCCATATCTGCATATGCTAGGCTCATCAAGTTTAACCTGAGTATTCTGCGTGTGCAAAACTGGCTTGCACCCGTTGTAGATGGACGTAGAGCTTATCACACCCGATCATCACGTGGTGTCTGGGCACGACGAACTTTGGCAACGGTGCATACTCAGGGAGAACACTTTTATCTTGAAATTTAGTGAGAGATCATCTTATAATGCTACCGTCAATCAAAGCAAGATAAGATGCATAAAAGATAAACATCACATGCAATCAATATAAGTGATATGATATGGCTATCATCATCTTGTGCTTGTGATATCCATCTCCGAAGCACCGTCATGATCACCATCGTCGCCGGCGCGACACCTTGATCTCCATCGTAGCATCGTTGTCGTCTCGCCAACTATTGCTTCTACGACTATCGCTACCGCTTAGTGATAAAGTAAAGCAATTACAGGGCGATTGCATTGCATACAATAAAGCGACAACCATATGGCTCCTGCCAGTTGCCGATAACTCGGTTACAAAACATGATCATCTCATACAATAAAATATAGCATCATGCCTTGACCATATCACATCACAACATGCCCTGCAAAAACAAGTTAGAGGTCCTCTACTTTGTTGTTGCAAGTTTTACGTGGCTGCTACGAGCTAAGCAAGAACCGTTCTTACCTACGCATCAAAAACCACAACGATAGTTCGTCAAGTTAGTGTTGTTTTAAACTTCTCAAGGACCGGGCGTAGCCACACTCGATTCAACTAAAGTTGGAGAAACTGACACCCGCCAGCCACCTGTGTGCAAAGCACGTCGGTAGAACCAGTCTCGCATAAGCGTAAGCGTAATGTCGGTCCGGGCCGCTTCATCCAACAATACCGCCGAACCAAAGTGTGACATGCTGGTAAGCAGTATGACTTGTATCGCCCACAACTCACTTGTGTTCTACTCGTGCATATAACATCTACGCATAAAACCTGGCTCGGATGCCACTGTTGGGGAACGTAGTAATTTAAAAAAATTCCTACGCACACGCAAGATCATGGTGATGCATAGCAACGAGAGGGGAGAGTGTTGTCTACGTACCCTCGTAGACCGTAAGCGGAAGCGTTATATCAACGCGGTTGATGTAGTCGTACGTCCTCATGATCCGACCGATCCAAGTACCGAAAGCACGGCACCTCCGAGTTCTGCACATGTTCGGCTCGGTGACGTCCTCGCCTTCTCGATCCAGCAAGAGGGGCGAAGTAGTAGATGAGTTCCGGCAGCACGACGGCGTGGTGACGGTGTTTGTGAAGAACAATCTTCGCAGGGCTTCGCCTAAGCACTATGAAAACTATGACGGAGGATAAACTAGAGGAGACGGGGTTGCCGGCACACGGCTTGGTGTTTCTTGATCTGTCTTGCGTGCTAGCCCTACCCCTCTATTTATATGTTGAGCCTTGGGGTCGAAACTTGGAGTAAAAGCCTCCACAAAGTCGGTTTCACCCGAAAGGCAAGAATCCTTCTCGGACTCCAGGGCCAGACGCCAGGGTTCCCGGCGTCTGGACCCAGACGCCAGGGACCCTGGCGTCTGGCCCCTGGACTCCGCAAAACTTCCTTTTGCGCTTTCCAAAAACCTCGTGGGCTTTCCCCTTTGGCCCAGATAAAGTGTTCTCGTGCCCAAACATTTCGGGAAACATCCGGAACCCCTTCCGATGGATTCTGGAACCTTTCCAGAGATCAAACACTACTATCCACATATCAATCTTTACTTCCGGACCATTCCGGAGTTCCTCGTCATATCCGTGATCTCATCCAAAACTCCGAACAACATTCGGTCACCAACATACATAACTCATAGTACTATATCGTCAACGAACGTTTAAGCGTGCGGACCCTACGGGTTCGAGAACTATGTAGACATGATCGAGACACCTCTCTTGTCAATAACCAATAGCGGGACCTGGATGCCCATATTGGCTCCTACATATTCTACGAAGATCTTTATCGGTCAGACCGCATAACAACATACGTTGTTCCCTTTGTCATCTGTATGTTACTTGCCCGAGATTCGATCGTAGGTATCTCAATACCTAGTTCAATCTCGTTACCGGCAAGTCTCTTTACTCGTTCTGTAATACGTCATCCCGCAACTAACTCATTAGTTGCAATGCTTGCAAGGCTTATAGTGATGTGCATTACCGAGTGGGCCCAGTTATACCTCTCCGACAATCGGAGTGACAAATCCTAATCTCGAAATACGCCAACCCAACAAGTACCTTTGGAGACACCTGTAGAGCACCTTTATAGTCACCCAGTTACATTGTGACGTTTGGTAGCACACAAAGTGTTCCTCCGGTAAACGGGAGTTGCATAATCTCATAGTCATAGGAACATGTATAAGTCATGAAGAAAGCAATAGCAACATACTAAATGTTCGAGTGCTAAGCTAACGGAATGGGTCAAGTCAATCACATCATTCTCCTAATGATGTGATCCTGTTAATCAAATGACAACTCATGTCAATGGCTAGGAAACTTAACCATCTTTGATTAACGAGCTAGTCAAGTAGAGGCATACTAGTGACACTTTGTTTGTCTATGTATTCACACATGTATTATGTTTCCGGTTAATACAATTCTAGCATGAATAATAAACATTTATCATGAAATAAGGAAATAAATTATAACTTTATTATTGCCTCTAGGGCATATTTCCTTCACCCCCCTCCCCCGTATATAAAGGAGTGGAGGAGGGGAGCGCCGGCCCTCTCTATGGCGCACCCTAGGGGAGTCCTACTCCCACCGGGAGTAGGATTCCCCCCTTCCCTAGTTGGAGTAGGAGAGGAAGCAAGGAGGAGAGAGGGATAAGGAAGGGGGGGGGGGCGACCCCCCTCCCAATTCAGATTGGGCTTGGGGGGGCGCCCCTACCTTGGCCGCCTCCTCCTCTCTCCCACTAAGGCCCAATAACGCCCATATACTCCCCAGTGGGTTCCGGTAACCTCCTGGTACTCCAATAAATGCCCGAACTCACCCGGAACCCTTCCAATGTCCAAACATAGCATTCCAATATATCGATCTTTATTTCTCGACCATTTCGAGACTCCTCGTCATGTCCGTGATCTCATCCGGGACTCCGAACAACCTTCGGTACATCAAAACACATAAACTCATAATACCGATCGTCACCGAACGTTAAGCGTGCGGACCCTACGGGTTCGAGAACTATGTAGACATGACCGAGACTCGTCTCCGGTCAATAACCAATAGCGGAACCTGGATGCTCATATTGGTTCCTACATATTCTACGAAGATCTTTATCGCTCAAACCGCATAACAACATACGTTGTTCCCTTTGTCATCGGTATGTTACTTGCCCGAGATTCGATCGTCGGTATCTCAATACCTAGTTCAATCTCGTTACCGGCAAGTCTCTTTACTCGTTTCATAATGCATCATCCCGCAACTAACTTATTAGTCACATTGCTTGCAAGGCTTATAGTGATGTGCATTACCGAGAGAGCCCAGAGATACCTCTCCAACAATCGGAGTGACAAATCCTAATCTCGATCTATGCCAACTCAACAAACACCATCGGAGACACCTGTAGAGCATCTTTATAATCACCCACTTACGTTGTGACGTTTGATAGCACACAAGGTGTTCCTCTGGTATTCGGGAGTTGCATAATCTCATAGTCAGAGGAACATGTATAAGTCATGATGAAAGCAATATCAATAAAACTAAACGATCATTATGCTAAGCTAACGGATGGGTATTGTCCATCACATCATTCTCTAATGATGCGATCCCGTTCATCAAATGACAACACACGTCTATGGTCAGGAAACATAACCATCTTTGATTAACGAGCTAGTCAAGTAGAGGCATACTAGGGACACTCTGTTTTGTCTATGTATTCACACATGTACTAAGTTTCCGGTTAATACAATTCTAGGATGAATAATAAACATTTATCATGATATAAGGAAATATAAATAACAACTTTATTATTGCCTCTAGGGCGTATTTCCTTCAATCTCCCACTTGCACTAGAGTCAATAATCTAGTTCACATCGCCATGTGATTTAACACCAATAGTTCACATCACCATGTGATTAGTTCACATCGCCATGTGACTAATACCCAAAGGGTTTTACTAGAGTCAATAATCTAGTTCACATCGCTATGTGATTAACACCCAAAGAGTACTAAGGTGTGATCATGTTTTTCTTGTGAGAGAAGCTTAGTCAATGGGTCTGTCACATTCAGAGCCGTATGTATTTTGCAAATTTTCTATGTCTACAATGCTCTGCATGGAGCTACTCTAGATAATTGCTCCCACTTTCAATATGTATCCAAATTGAGACTGAGAGTCATCCGGATCGGTGTAGAAGCTTGCATCGGTGTAACTCTTTACGACGAACTATTTATCACCTCCATAACCGAGAATTATCTCCTTAGTCTTCTAAGGATAATTTTGACCGCTATCAAGTGATCCACTCCTGGATTACTTTGGTACCTCCCTGCTAAACTAATAGCAAGGCACACATCAGGTCTGGTACACAACATTGCATACATGATAGAACCTATGCCTGAAGCATAGGGAATGACTTTCATTTTCTCTCTATCTTGTGCAGTGGTCGGGCATTGAGTCTGACTCAACTTCACACCTTTTAACACAGGGAAGAAACCTTTCTTTGCTTGATCCATTTTGAACTTCTTCAAAACTTTGTCAAGGTATGTGCTTTGTGAAAGTCCAATTAAGCATCTTGATCTATCTCTATAGATCTTGATGCCCAAAATATAAGCAGCTTCACTGAGGTCTTTCATTGAAAAACTCCTATTCAAGTATCCTTTTATGCTATCCAGAAATTCTATATCATTTCCAATCAACAATATGTCATCCACATATAATATTAGAAATGCTATAGAGCTCCCACTCACTTTCTCGTAAATACAGGCTTCTCCAAAAGTTTGTATAAAACCATATGTTTTGATCACATTATCAAAACGTTTATTCCAACTCCGAGATGCTTGCACCAGTCCATAGATGGATCGCTGGAGCTTGCACACTTTGTTAGCATCCTTTAGATTGATAAAACCTTCGGGTTGCATCATATACAACTCTTCTTCCAGAAATCCATTCAGGAATGCAGTCTTTATATCCATTTGCCAAATTTCATAATCATAAAATGCAGCAATTGCTAACATGATTCGGACGGACTTAAGCATCGCTATGGGTGAGAAGGTCTCATCGTAGTCAACTCCTTGAACTTGTCGAAAAACTTTCGCAACAAGTCGAGCTTTGCAGTAATATTATCATCAGCGTCAGTCTTCTTCTTGAAGATCCATTTATTCTCGATGGCTGGCCGATCATTGGGCAAGTCAACCAAAGTCCACACTTTGTTCTCATACATGGATCCCATCTCAGATTTCATGGCCTCAAGCCATTTCGCGGAATCCGGGCCCATCATCGCTTCCTCATAGTTCGTACGTTCGTCATAGTCAAGTAACATGACCTCCAGAACTGGATTACCGTACCACTCTGGTGCGGATCTTACTCTGGTTGACCTACGAGGTTCGGTAGTAACTTGATCTGAAATTACATGATCATCATCATTAGCTTCCTCACTAATTGGTGTAGCAATCACAGGAACTGATTTCTGTGATGAACTATTTTCCAATAAGGGAGTAGGTACAATTACCTCATCAAGTTCTACTTTCCTCCCACTCACTTCTTTCGAGAGAAACTTCTTCTCTAGAAAGGATCCACTCTTAGCAACAAAGACTTGCCTTCGGATCTGTGATAGAAGGTGTACCCAACAGTTTCTTTTGGGTATCCTATGAAGACGCACTTCTCCGAATTGGGTTTGAGCTTATCAGGCTGAAACTTTTTCACATAAGCATCGCAACCCCAAACTTTAAGAAATGACAACTTGGGTTTCTTCCCAAACCACTGTTCATAAGGTGTCGTCTCAACGGATTTAGATGGTGCCCTATTTAACGTGAATGCAGTTGTCTCTAAAGCATAACCCCAAAATGATAGCGGTAAATCAGTAAGAGACATCATAGATCGCACCATATCTAATAAAGTACGATTACGACGTTCGGACACACCATTACGCTGTGGTGTTCCGGGTGGCGTGAGTTGCGAAACTATTTCGCTTTGTTTCAAATGAAGACCAAACTCGTAACTCAAATATTCTCCTCCACGATCAGATCGCAGAAACTTTATTTTCTCGTTACGATGATTTTCCACTTCACTCCGAAATTCTTTGAACTTTTCAAATGTTTCAGACTTATGTTTCATTAAGTAGATATACCCATATCTGCTCAAATCATCTGTGAAGGTCAGAAAATAAGGATACCCGCGGCGAGCCTCAGTATTCATCGGACCACATACATTAGTATGTATGATTTCCAACAAATCTGTTGCTCGCTCCATTGTTCTGGAGAACGGAGTTTTAGTCATCTTGCCTATGAGGCATGGTTCGCAAGTACCAAGTGATTCATAATCAAGTGATTCCAAAAGTCCATCAGTATGGAGTTTCTTCATGCGCTTTACACGAATATGACCCAAACGGCAGTGCCATAAATAAGTTGCACTATCATTATCAACTCTGCATCTTTTGGTTTCAATATTATGAATATGTGTGTAACTACTATCGAGATTCAACAAAAATAGACCACTCTTCAAGGGTGCATGACCATAAAAGATATTACTCATATAAATAGAACAATCATTATTCTCGGATTTAAATGAATAACCGTCTCACATCAAACAAGATCCAGATATAATGTTCATGCTTAACGCTGG
Organism: Triticum aestivum; assembly: GCF_018294505.1. Taxonomy (NCBI): domain Eukaryota; kingdom Viridiplantae; phylum Streptophyta; class Magnoliopsida; order Poales; family Poaceae; genus Triticum; species Triticum aestivum. The sequence continues at coordinate 207,776,474 of NC_057796.1, forward strand.
CACCAAATAACAATTATTCAGGTCTAAAACTAATCCCGAAGGTAGATGTAGAGGTAGCATGCCGACGGCGATCACATCGACTTTGGAACCATTTCCCACGTGCATCGTCACCTCGTCCTTAGCCAATCTTCGCTTAATCTGTAGTCCCTGTTTCGAGTTGCAAATATTAGCAACAGAACCAGTATCAAATACCCAGGCACTACTGCGAGCATTAGTAAGGTACACATCAATAACATGTATATCACATATACCTTTGTTCACCTTGCCATCCTTCTTATCCGCCAAATACTTGGGGGAGTTCCGCTTCCAGTGACCAGTCCCTTTGCAGTAGAAGCAATCAGTCTCAGGCTTAGGTCCAGACTTGGGCTTCTTCACTTGAGCAACAACTTGCTTGTTGTTCTTCTTGAAGTTCCCCTTCTTCCCTTTACCCTTTTTCTTGAAATTGGTGGTCTTGTTGACCATCAACACTTGATGCTCCTTCTTCATTTCTACTTCCGCAGCCTTTAGCATCGCGAAGAGCTCGGGAATCGTCTTATCCATCCCTTGCATGTTATAGTTCATCACGAAGCTTTTGTAGCTTGGTGGCAGTGATTGAAGAACTCTGTCAATGACACTATCAACCGGAAGATTAACTCCCAGCTGAGTCAAGTGATTATGATACCCAGACATTTTGAGTATATGCTCACTGACAGAACTATTCTCCTCCATTTTGCAGCTATAGAACTTATTGGAGACTTCATATCTCTCAATCCAGGTATTTTCTTGAAATATTAACTTCCACTCCTGGAGCATCTCATATGCTCGATGACATTCAAAATGTCGTTGAAGTCCCGGTTCTAACCCGTAAAGCATGGCACACTGAATATCGAGTAGTCATCAGCTTTGCTCTGCCAGGCGTTCACAACGTCCGGCATTGCTCCTGCAGCGGGTCTTGCACCTAGCGGTGCTTCCAGGACGTAATTCTTTTGTGCAGCAATGAGGATAATCCTCTAGTTACGAACCCAGTCCGTGTAGTTGCGACCATCATCTTCCAACTTAGCTTTTTCTAGGAACGCATTAAAATTCAAAGGAACAGTAGCACGGGCCATTGATCTACAACAACATAGACATGCAAAATACTATCAGGTACTAAGTTCAGGATAAATTAAAGTTCAATTAATCATATTACTTAAGAATTCCCACTTAGGTAGACATCCCTCTAATCATCTAAGTGATCACGTGATCCAAATCAACTAAACCATGTCCGATCAAAACGTGAGATGGAGTAGTTTTCAATGGTGAACATCACTATGTTGATCATATCTACTATATGATTCACGCTCGACCTTTCGGTCTCAGTGTTCCGAGGCCATATCTGTATATGCTAGGCTTGTCAAGTTTAACCCGAGTATTCTGCATGTGCAAAACTGGCTTGCACCCGTTGTATGTGGACGTAGAGCTTATCACACCCGATCATCACGTGGTGTCTCGGCACGACGAACTTTCGCAACGGTGCATACTCAGGGAGAACACTTGTACCTTGAAATTTAGTGAGAGATCATCTTATAATGCTACCTCCGAACTAAGCAAAATAAGATGCATAAAGGATAAACATCACATGCAATCAATATAAGTGATATGATATGGCCATCATCATCTTGTGCCTTTGATCTCCATCTCCAAAGCACCGTCATGATCACCATCGTCACTGGCTTGACACCTTGATCTCCATCGAAGCATCGTTGTCGTCTCGCCAACTATTGCTTCTATGACTATCGCTACCGCTTAGTGATAAAGTAAAGCAATTACATGGCGATTGCATTTCATACAATAAAACAACAACCATATGGCTCCTGCCAGTTGCCGATAACTGTTACAAAACATGATCATCTCATACAACAATTTATATATCATCACGTCTTGACCATATCACACCACAACATGCCCTGCAAAAACAAGTTAGAGGTCCTCTACTTTGTTGTTGCAAGTTTTACTTGGCTGCTACGGGCTGAGCAAGAACCGTTCTTACCTACGCATCAAAACCACAACGATTTTTCGTCAAGTGTGTTGTTTTAACCTTCAACAAGGATCGGGCGTAGTCAAACTCGATTCAACTAAAGTTGGAGAAACTGACACCCGCCAGCCACCTGTGTGCAAAGCACGTCGGTAGAACCAGTCTCGCGTAAGCGTACGCGTAATGACATGCTGGTAAGCAGTATGACTATTATAGCCCACAACTCTTTGTGTTCTACTCGTGCATATAACATCTATGCATAGACCTGGCTCGGATGCCACTGTTGGGGAACGCAGTAATTTATAAAAAAAATCCTATGCACACGCAAGATCCATCTGGGTGATGCATAGCAACGAGAGGGAAGACTGTTGTCCACGTACCCTCGTAGATCGAAAGCGGAAGCGTTATGCCAACGTGGTTGATGTAGTCGTACGTCTTCATGATCCGGCCGATCCTAGTACCGAAAGTATGGCAGCTCCGTGATCTACACACGTTCAGCTCGGTGACGTCCCACCAACTGTAGATCCAGCTGAGTGTCGAGGGAGAGCTTCGTCAGCACGACGGTGTGAGGACGGTGATGATGAAGTTACCGATGCAGGGCTTCGCCTAAGCACTACAATGATATGACCGAGGTGGAAATCTGTGGAGGGGGCACCGCACACGGCTAAACAATCAACTTGTGTGTCTATGGGGTGCCCCCTCCCCGTATATAAAGGAGTGGAGGAGAGGAGGGCCGGCCCTCTCTATGGCGCGCCCTAGGGGAGTCCTACTCCCACTGGGAGTAGGACCCCCCCCTTCCCTAGTTGGAGTAGGAGAGGAAGGAAGGAGGAGAGAGGGAGAAGGAAAGGGGGGGCAGCCCCCCACCCAATTCGGATTGGGCTTGGGGGGGGGGCGCCCCCACCTTGGCCGCCTCCTCCTCTCTCCCACTAAGGCCCAATAAGGCCCATATACTCCCCGGGGGGTTCCGGTAACCTCCCGGTACTCCGGTAAATGCCCGAACTCACCCGGAACCCTTCCGATGTCCAAACATAGCATTCCAATATATCGATCTTTATGTCTCGACCATTTCGAGACTCCTCGTCATGTCCGTGATATCATCCGGGACTTCGAACAACCTTCGGCACATCAAAACACATAAACTCATAATATCGATCGTCACCAAACGTTAAGCATGCGGAGCCTACGGGTTCGAGAACTATGTAGATATGACCGAGACTCGTCTCCGGTCAATAACCAATAGCGGAACCTAGTGCTCATATTGGTTCCTACATATTCTATGAAGATCTTTATCGGTCAAACCGCATAACAACAAACGTTGTTCCCTTTGTAATCGGTATGTTACTTGCCCGAGATTCGATCGTCGGTATCTCAATACCTAGTTCAATCTCGTTACCGGCAAGTCTCTTTACTCGTTCGGTATGCATCATCCCGCAACTAACTTGTTAGTCACATTGATTGTAAGGCTTATAGTGATGTGCATTACCGAGAGGGCCCAGAGATACCTCTCCGACAATCGGAGTGACAAATCCTAATCTCGATCTATGCCAACTCAACAAACACCATCGGAGACACCTGTAGAGCATCTTTATAATCACCTAGTTACGTTGTGACGTTTGATAGCACACAAGGTGTTCCCCCGGTATTCGGGAGTTGCATAATCTCATAGTCAGAGGAACATGTATAAGTCATGATGAAAGAAATAGCAATAAGACTAAACGATCATTATGCTAAGCTAATGGATGGGTCTTGTCCATCACATCATTCTCTAATGATGTGATCCCGTTCATCAAATGACAACACATGTCTATGGTCAGGAAACATAACCATCTTTGATTAACGAGCTAGTCAAGTAGAGGCATACTAGGGACACTCTGTTTTGGCTATGTATTCACACATGTGCTAAGTTTCTGGTTAATACAATTCTAGCATGAATAATAAACATTTATCATGATATAAGGAAATATAAATAACAACTTTATTATTGCCTCTAGGGCATATTTCCTTCATAAAAGTGTTGGGTTGTCTCCCAACAAGCGCTTTTCTTTAATGCCTTTTAGCTAGGCATGATGATTTCATTGATGCTCGCATAAAAGATAAGAATTGAAACACAAAGAGAGTATCATGAAGCACGTGGCAAGCACATTTAAGTCTAACCCACTTCCTAGGCATAGGGATTTTGTGATCAAACAATTTATGGGAACAAGAATCAACTAGCATAGGAAGGCAAAGCAAGCATAATTTCAAAACTTTCAACACATAGAGAGGAAACTTGATATTATTGCGATTCCTACAAGCATAAGTTCCTCCCTCATAATAATTTTCAGTAGCATCATGAAGAAATTCAACAATATAACCTTCACATAAAGCATTCTTTTCATGATCCAAAAGCATAGAAATTTTTTTACTCTCCATATAAGCAATTTTATTCTCATTCACAATAGTGGGAGTATCATATGAAACTCGAATACTAAAAATTGTTTCCACATTAAAAGAGTAATGTTTAGTAAAAGGATATTCAAAATTATGACAATAATTATCACTACTTTTTATAACATAAGTATCATCACAATAATCATCATAAGTAGCAACTTTGTTCTCATCATAGATAGGAGGCATGCAATCATCATAGCAAATTTGATCATTCGAAGTATGGGGACTAAAAATATCTTCATTAAGCATATCATCCCCAAGCTTGGGACACACATTAATTGCAGCAAATAAATTCTCAAACATGCCATTCTCATCAAATATAGCATCCCCAAGCTTGTGGCTTGGCATATCATAAGCATAATCACTCTCATCATTAATAGTATGAATAGCACCAACGGTATAACAATTGCTATCATCATAATTTCCCAAGTTGGTGCCAAAAAGATCTCCAAGATTATAAGAAGTATCATTATCTTTCCAATCATAATCATCACAACAAGGAATAGCCATAACAAAATCATCAAAGGAGGTGACCCTAGCTCACTTGGCTAGTGGAGAGGATGTACAACCCAGCCAACCAGGTTCAAGTCCTCGCAGGTGCGAATTTGGGTTCTTATTATTTAAGAAAAATTCTCTGTGGGGGGCTTCCCCCACTGCTTTCCATTAAAAAAATCATCATCAATACTGCTCTCCGACATTGCGCCATAAGACAAAGAAGCAATATCATCATCAAGTGCATCACCTTCCACAATTATTTTTGATTCATTTCCATGAGGCACAACAATAATAGGAGCAACATTATTTGGGAGAGATGCCTTTTTACCTCTATTCTTTCTTCTTCTCTTCTTCTTCACCACATCATGTGTGGGTTTAATTAATTTTTTTAAGGTTCTTATTGATGAGATTGGTTGAATAGTGAGCTCCTCCTCGTCACCTATTTCATCATGAGAGAAAATAGGAGGGAAAGTAGAAATCTTTACCCTTTCATTAGTATTCCTTTTATATTCTATTGGTTTTCCCATCTTTCTATAGTTGGCAATATAAGCATTCTCATTGCAATTTACCATGCAAAAAATATAGATATTCTTTAGATTAGTTTCAATGTCGTCCGTGAGAATGAATACTTCAAACCAACTATTTTTATGTGTCAATTCTTCACTCCCCAAAATAGACAAAGCTCATTATAAAGTTCAAGGTTGATCAAGTTATTGCAATATTTGGAAAATGTTCGATCATAAAGCATGCATTGGAAATTAAGGTGACCAACTTTATTGCAAAGTTCACAAGTAATAGGGCAAAGAGAGCATAATTTTGTAGCAAATACATCTATCACTTTGAGCAAAGAATTGGTCTTATCATGCTTATGCTCCTTACAGAATCTATCTTCCCTATAAGGCACGTCTTCACAAAGTCTTTCCACTCCACAAAAATTGACATGCTTAAAAGAAACATTTTTCTCATGACTAGTGCAATAATCATTAGCATTTTGGATATTCAAAGAATTCATACCAACAACATTGCAATCATGCTCATCATTTATGCCAAACATTTTATTGAATTCTTCTTCTATCAATTGAGCACAATTTTCCTTTCCATCATTTTCACGAAAGACATGATAAAGATGAATAATATGAGACCACCTCAATTCCATTTTTTGTAGTTTTATTTTATGAACCAAACTAGTGATAAAACAAGAAACTAAAAGATTTGATTGCAAGATCTAAAGATATGCCTTCAAGCACTCACCTCCCAGGCAACGGCGCCAGAAAAGAGCTTGATGACTACTATGCAACTTTATTCTTGTAGACTCGTGTTGGGCCTCCAAGCGTAGAGTTTTGTAGGATAGTAGCAATTTTCCCTTAAGTGGATGACCTAAAGTTTATCAATCTGTGGGAGGCGTAGGATGAAGATGGTCTCTCTCAAACAACCTTGCAACCAAATACATGAAATCTCTTGTGTCCCCAACACACCCAATACAATGGTAAATTGTATAGTGCACTAGTTCGCGAAGAGATGGTGATAAAGGTGTAATATGGATGGTAGAAATATATTTTTATAATCTGAATAAATAAAAACAACAAGGTAGCGAACGATAAAAGTGAGCACAAACGGTATTGCAATGCTTGAAAATGAGGCCTAGGGTCCGTACTTTTGCTAGTGCAATCTCTCAACAATGCTAATATAATTGGATCATATAACCATCCCTCAACGTGCGATGCAGAATCACTCCAAAGTTCCTATCTAGCGGAGAACATAAGAAGAAATTGTTTGTAGGGTACGAAACCACCTCGAAGCTATTCTTGCCGATCGATCTATCAAAGAGTTCGTACTAAAATAACACCAAATAATTTCAGATTCATAATACTCAATCCAACGTAAAGAACCTCGAAGAGTGCCCCAAGATTTCTACCGGAGAAACATCGACAAGAACGTGCATCAACCCCTATGCATAGATTACCCCAATGTCACCTCGGGAATCCGCAAGTTGAGTGCCAAAACATATATCAAGTGGATCAATATGATACCCATTGTCACCACGAGTATTCATATGCAAGACATACATAAAGTGTTCTCAAATCGATAAAAGTATTCAATCCGATAAAATGAAATCTCAAAGGGAAAACTCAATTCACAACACGATAGAGAGGGGAAAACATCATATGATCCGACTATATTAACAAAGCCCGCGATACATCAAGATCGTGACATCTCAAGAACACGAGAGAGAGAGAGAGAGATCAAACACATAGCTACTGGTACAAACCCTCAGACCCGAGGGTGGACTACTCCCTCCTCATCATGGTGGCCGCGAGGATGATGAAGATGGCCATCGGTGATGATCTCCGCCTCCGGTAGGGTGCCGGAACGGGGTCTAGATTGGTTTTTTGTGGATACAGAGGCTTGTGGCGGCGGAACTTCCGATCTAGGGTCTCCGCGAGGGTTTTTGGAATATTTGACGATTTATAGGGCGAAAAGGGGGTACGGGAGGCCACCGAGGTGAGCACAACCCATCTGGGCGCGCCTGGGCCCCCAGGCACGCCCTGGTGGGTTGTGCCCCACTCGGGGCACCCCCCAGGTGCTGCTCTGGCCCATTGGATGTCTTTTGGTGCATAAAAAATTCACAAAAAGTTTCGCGGTGTTTGGACTCCGTTTGATATTGATTTCCTGCGATGTAAAAAACAAGCAAAAACAGCAACTGGCACTGGGCACTGGGTTAATAGGTTAGTCCCAAAAAATGATATAAAGTTGCTATAAAATGATTGTAAAACATTCAAGAATGATAATATAACAACATGAATACTTCATAAATTATAGATACATTGGAGACATATCATGCTCCAATAGGGGAGTGGTACTACCAACCTTGTGTGCGGCACTACCGGCCTGGAGCCAGCAGTAGTAGTACTTCTTCCATGAAGGAAGCGGTGCTAGCACTGCTACCTACGGTACTACCGATGTACAAGGACAATCATATTGGTAGAATTTGAGGCTCTCCTCGAAAACATGGAAGGTGATGTGGGTGCAATATTTGATTCACGTACGTGATTTGATTCAATTTGTACCTTCCAACCCGGACCCACTCTTAATATTACACATTTCCTATGACGCAAAGAAAATAAAAGTGTCTGAAACACCATCTTCGACCTTTTCCTTCCAGAGGGGAATCTAACCGTCTTGTGCCACTTCCGTATATGCCTGTATAGCATACGCACATGGTTAGTCCGCAAATTGCATTGCCATCAACACCAAAATCACTTAGGGAGGGAAATTACCTTTCAATCGGGAACCCATCTGACCTCCGTGCCTTATTGTGTTCCATCTTTGAGATAGCATCACATACTTCTTTTTTAGTAAAAGAGGAGATTATGATGACATTCTCCTATGTCGATAGCTACAAGATGTCACCTTTGACATCCTCGTCAAGATTGATATAATCGAAAACAGGTGAACTAAAGAGAAGCTTATAAAAATTAGTAATGTAGGTCTTAGTTGGTCTTCACCAACAATAGCACCATCATCTTGCTCGAGAAGGATTTCTTTTTCTTTTCCCTATGTTTACCATTGGCAATGTTACGGAGGTATTTGATGTTGTTGTCCCCTTCTAAGACTTTTCGCACATTGGCTCGTTCAAGCCGTTTTGTTTTCGTCTCCTGCATAAGCTTAGCAACGTGATCATCCGCCTCTCTCTTAGGGCCCGTTCGGAAGCTCTCCGTTCGCCAGCTTCCTAAAAGTGTTGCAAGAAGTCAGCCCGAACGCTCCCGTTCCGAGAAGACCGCTCCGCGGAGACGTGAATCCTCCAGTGCAAAAATTTCAGAGACGAGGAGCACCACCAGCCCAGCTTCGAAAAAATCAGAAGTGGAAGTTCCTCAATATTACAGTTAGAATGCCACCCCGAAGTGATTTTGCATATCGTTTCGATCAGAGCAAACATGCCCGAGCAACCGCGCGTCTTGCTAACCGAGCACTGGGCCAACAGAACCTGGCCCAAGTAGTGGCCGAACAGGCCTTAGCCTGGTTTCCTGGGTTACCAGCCCATGTATGCGAGCAGGAGCGGTTGCAGCCAGCCGAACGAATACGGGCTATTTTTTTTTAAATAATACATTTTTTTATTAAATTACAGAAATATTACGCTGAAAAAATAATTTTCAAAAATAATACACCGTCGGCCCGCTGCAGGCCGACTGAGCCTAGTCAGCCCACAGCAGGCCGACTGGTGGCCCATCTGCTTGCTGCTGGCCGATTGGGCTGTCGGCCACCAGATCAAGTCCAGTCGGCCTGCAGTTGGCCGACAGGGTCCAGTCGGCCTGCAGTTGGCCGATAGGCCTGCAGTGGGCCGACAAGGACTAATTGGCCTGCTGTGGGCCGACTGGTGCATGCCACCATTTTTTTCCGAATGATCCCTGGTTTTTTTTGTAAAACTATGACGTATTCCGCACAACCCTTTCCCGCCATATGTTCGCGCCAACTATTTCCCGCCACCCGTTTCCCGCCACCCATTTCCCGCCAACCCTTTCCCGCCATACCGCAGTCGTTCTTTCCCGCCATTTTCTCCTCTCTACCTATAAAACCCCCTTCAGACGGAGGTGGATAAGCATTGCAGTGTAGTGTAGTTGAGATGTCCCATTATCCTTTCGATCGTAGTTTTCACCCTGGGATGAGCAGGACTCTTCTGAGGCTAGCTACCGATTTCAGGATGGATAATAGGATAGTTCCATGGGACGAACTCACCGGTAGTGACACCATAATGAATGAGTTGGCTCACCAATTACGTAGGTCTGGGTGGCCTGAAAGGACCTATGAGGAGGTACGTAAAGAACTTCTTAGGTTGCATGACAGGTGGAAGAAGGTAGTGGTGCCGAAGAGTGAAACTTTCAGAAGGATTGCAGCAAATAATCCATGTTTATGGACTGAGGAGAGCGAGGACGAAGATGATATCTTCATGCCGCCGCTTCCGGGTTCTGCATCGTCGAAGGGCAAGAGTTCTTCATCATCGAAGGGCAAGGTTTCTGCATCGTCGAAGGGCAAGAGTTCTTCATCGTCGAAGGGCAAGAGTTCTGCATCGATCGAGGATGACGATGATGACTTCATGTAGTTTTTATGCTGTATGTTGTGAGTTCAGTTACGTACCATTTAATTTAGATGTAGTTCTATCTAGTTGTTTGTAATGTCTCGTTGTATGAATATTATGTTCTATCTAAATATGATCTTGTAGTTCGGATAACAGAGTACTAAAATAGAGTAGGCATATGTCTCGTACATAAGTACATAGTCATTTGTCTCATACATAGAATAGACATAAGTCTCACACAGAAATAGATGGTAATGTCTCTACTGATAGATAGAAGCGTCAGTGACGACGTCTGGCCTGGCGGAGAGGCGGATCTCGAATGACAAATTCATCACATATAACTCGGTTTCCTGTAGCAATGCAACTCAACAACCCTTTTCCATTCCCATTCGCTCAGCATTTCTTGAATCTTGCCATCATCAGTTATGTCAATCAATTTTCTTTCCCCAGGGCCATCTGACTGCTTCCTGCTGACGTAGTACACAAAATCGTCTTCCTTCAACCCTTGCTTCAACATGAATTTAGTCTTCAACCAATCAAAAGTGAGGTCCACTTCACTAACTTGCACAACACTTGGAGAAAAGCCTTGGACATGAACAATAGGGCTAAGCACCCACTGAGTACCCTTAGCCATCTGCAACACACAAATCGCATTGAGTACCTAACCTACCCCTTAATATCCCCACTAACAAATATTAGACATGTCTATATATTACCTAGCTATATATTACAGAATATTAACGGAGCAACTAATACAATTCACCCACCTACAAGTATATTACGAATATTTGCCGTAGCAACTACAAATATTGACAGATTAATATATTTGACTGGACTGCCTATATTACGGACCTTTTTTCTGGACTACTACATATACTGACACTCCTAAATACTTGACATCCACATATAGTACGGATTATTACCGGAGCAACTACACATTTTTACACAACTAATTAGTTGACATCTAAATATATTTACGTATACTACCGGGGCAAATAACAATAATCGCACACCTAATTTATTTCACATCGAAACATATTAACAAATACTACCGGAGCACCTACGAAAAATAAAATGTGGGCTGAAATATACCCTTGAAGCGTGCGTGCGAACGAAGAACGACGAACGGCGGCCACCAAACTGCCGGTGCTCCGCCTCCAACGAAGAACGACGAACAACAGCTTCACCTCCACCACACTGCCCCAACTTCACCACCACCACACTGCAATGCTTATCCACCTCCGTCTGAAGGGGGTTTTATAGGTAGAGAGGAGAAAATGGCGGGAAAGAACGACTGCGGTATGGCGGGAAAGGGTTGGCGGGAAATGGGGCGGAAGGTGGCGGGAAACGGGTGGCGGGAAATAGTTGGCGCGAACATATGGCGGGAAAGGGTTCTTCATCATCGAAGGGCAAGGTTTCTGCATCGTCGAAGGGCAAGAGTTCTTCATCGTCGAAGGGCAAGAGTTCTGCATCGATCGAGGATGACGATGATGACAGAGTACTAAAATAGAGTAGGCATATGTCTCGTACATAAGTACATAGTCATTTGTCTCATACATAGAATAGACATAAGTCTCACACAGAAATAGATGGTAATGTCTCTACTGATAGATAGAAGCGTCAGTGACGACGTCTGGCCTGGCGGGGAGGCGGATCTGGAAGCGGCGACCATCCCAACCTGTCGGGTGCCCTAATGTGACGAGGAGGAATCTCAGACTCTCCCTGGTCATGCTGTGTATCCTGTGTGGGGCCTGGTGGAGGAGTCGAAAACATGTTCATCCACTGGGTGTGCTGCGACATCTGAGCCTGTATGTTCTCCTCGGGATGTTGATCACTCCCCCACGTATCATGTGATGCCGACATAGACGCCTGATATCCATAGGCTCCTACGCGATGGAACGTTTCATCATGAAGAATGAGGTCGCGTCAATTAATATTGAAAACAATAAATATGAAGACACATACCTGCTGGCTGTGACGTCTGCTCTGGCTCAAACACGAAACTGGACGAGGGACCGTGCTGCTGTGGCTGTGGAGATAACACGAAGCTCGACGAGGGACCGTGTTGCTGTGGCTGTGGAGAAAACACGAAGCTCGACGTGGGACCATAGTGCTGCGGGTGCCACGTAGAACTGCCAGGTTGGTCAGGACGGGGTGGCCTGGTTGTCGGCTGATGTGCTAGACGTGGACGTGGTTGATGTCGGTGCATGGAGTGACGCGGCTGCTCCTGCTGGTGCTGAACAACATCGGTTCTCCGGGTGCACGTGATAGCCTCGTACACAGTCCGTATCTTATTCTGAATTCTTTCGAAGAAGGGCTGTAGCACTGGACGATGCTGAAGAAGAGGTCCAGACGATAGTGATCGTCCAAAGGTGGTCACGTCGTCGTAGAGTTCGCGTGTCAAGGTAGCCTGCAAATTTCCATGACGATTAATAATGTCTGTCTCTTGCACGTCAAAGTATGTGACAACATTACGTAAAGAAAATATATCTTACCGCGTACTGCCTAGAGCCCGAAGTATCATAGCTCGGGTACATATCCGACGGAGTAGGATCCGGTATCTCCTCTGGGTGGGAGTACTCAACAATGCGTAACCGTGTTCCGGTCATGTAGCGCCGCAAATAGAGATTGAATTCATCGAGATCGAAATTGTGATTCTCGTGCCATAGATTTGTGTTTGCTGTCTCCCATTCTATAACATACGGCTCTAGTCTAACTAGCCAGTCAGCAGTAGTCCTGGTCATGCCCTTCCTTGTCGTCCTAAAATTGTGGTGTGTGTTCAACAATTACCTAAAGCTTCGAATGGAGTACTATGAAAGATAATGCAACATTGAAAAACTGGTTAATACCTGTGGATGTGTGCTGGCACCGGGTTCTCTATAGGGGGAGGTAGCTCCAACTGCAGAAGACCAAATTGCCTCATAACCCTCTGTTGTGCCATCTCCTCGACGAAGACATCGAAGATGATCTTAGATTTTGTCATCCAGTAATCTCGGTCCCTTGTGCATAGCACAGACATACCACCAGGGTATCTCGCTTGTATGGCTGCTTCCGTGTAGGGCTGCCAGATGACCCCGGTGTACGCATCGAACTGCTCGTTCAATGCTGTGTATGCCTTCCTGGTCTGATCACTAGCAAAGCGTCTCTGCAGAGAAGAAAAGTTAGTAGCCGCTAGCATCGAACTATCTCTTGTGCAGAAAAAAGTTGCATTAAACTACAACACGGTGCGCCATACCTCGCGACGTGTCCAACACAGACCGAAAGTAGGCATGTCGATGCCGTCAACATCAAACATGGCGTCTATAGGCTCATGAACACGTACATCTGGTCGCCCTATAGAGAACCTCTCCCACGACCACAGCTGTAGGAATAGAGGGCATCCAAGAAGGGCTGGCTTTCTCGATGTAAGCTGGCAACCGTTGCACATACCTCGGTATGTAGCCGCTAAGACCGCCGAACCCCAACTCCTCTGTCTGATCTGATCCGCCGTCTGAGCGCTCGCTATCTCGAGTGCCATAGGGATGTAGAGGGCGCTAATAGTGGTGACATGGTTCTCCGTGAACATCACCTTGCCGAAAAGCCACAGTAAGTAGGCCTCCAGGCTCCGAGTGATCTGTTCCGCAGTCAACGGCGCCCGGAAGTTCTGGATCTGCATTAAGCGAAGAGAAAGTTTTAGTAAGCCGCAATTATTTTCTGTAAAACTGTATGCACGATAATTGAAGATAATAGGTAGGGGAAATTACCCGAAAATTTAGCAACCACTCATACTTAGGTCCGTGATGCTCCCATACCGGATCCAGAGCATCCGGAAAAACACCATGAAAACGTTGTGTAAGAGCTCGCTCCCAACTAGCCGGTGCGTCCAACGGTCCTACGGCATGACCTGCCAATAGTAGTCCGAGCAAAAGTGACACATCCTCCAGAGTAGGAGCCATCTCTCCCCATCTGAAGTGAAACGTGTGGGTCTCTGGCCTCCAACGGTCCACTAAGCAGCTCAGCAAAGACCCAGGATAGACTCAACCAGACGCGCGAAAGGTAAAAGGCCGGCCCATTTCAACCTTCATCAGAGAACTTTTCAGTTAGTGTCTCCCATTTCAACCATTAATATGCATGTCAGTGTGCAAATTAATAAAGCACGTACCGCTGAAGCCATCCTGAGTGTATCTTCCAGTTTTCCTTAGGAGTGCGAGTGACCAGAGGCTCAAGCTTGCGCTCATACCATATCGCAGCACGATGACCCCTATCAATGTCCCCATTTAGCAACCACAATCCCGACATTCCTGCACATACAAAATTCATAACATAGTGTCACACTTAATAAAAATTCAGAACATAGTGTCACACTTATTACAAATTCAGAACATAGTGCCACACTTAATAAAAATTCAGAACATAGTGCCACACTTAATACAAATTCAGAACATAGTGCCACACTTAATACAAATTCAGAACATAGTGCCACACTTAATACAAATTCAGAACATAGTGCCACACTTAATACAAATTCAGAACATACTACTGCTAGCTTAGCTTCTTCCTCTCGCCCTTACTCCTCTACTGCCTCTACCTCCTCTTCTTCCCCGGTTGCCTCGTCCACGCCCGGTGACGAAAGTGGGACAATTAGTGTCCCTATGGCCAAATTCATTGCATAGAATGCATTGCCTAGTCGGACCTCCTGCTTCAGATTCATCCATATCATTTTGGATGCGCTGACACTGCCGTCTGCCTCTACTTGTACGCATATGCTCTGGGTTTGGAATGTAACGCCTTTCGGCGGGGTTGACGCTGTTGAAATTACCCATTGATCGAAAACCCATCAGCTCACCTGTCCAGGTATTGAGGACAGACTCTTTCAGAAAAATGGAGACACAAATGATATTGCGTCCATTCCAAGCTGCCCGCAAGCAGCAAGCACATGTGAGCAAGGTAGGTGAAGCAATTTCGGTTTATTGCATGTGCACTCACACGTTGGCCAGGCTTCATTGCCAATTTTCACCTCATGCGTCCTCAACTCATTTGCACATCCGAATTTATTGTTGGCTAAGCGGACCTCAAACCTTCTTTCTTGATTACCGATGGCGACTACAGTGTGTGACCTAGCTTTTTGCATCTTGTTGTCCATGTACTTCGTGACTCTTTCACAGTACCGTGTATTTGGGTTGTTCAAGATATGCTGCTCTGCTTTTTGACGTCTGTCTCTGAAATACTTGACGGTGCCATAGAAAATACCCTCAACGATGGCTGTAAGTGGCAATGCCCGGTTTCCTCTGAGGACAAAGTTGTATGTTTCCGCGAGGTTCGTTGTCATGACACCGTACCTTGCTCCATGTGTGTCATGTAGCAAAGACCACCTCTCCAGAGGCTCATGCTCTATCCACTGCTCGAAGGTTTTAATCGACCTCCCGAGCCTTCTCCTAGTACCAGGTGGGTCAAAGCCTGGCAGGTCACATAGCCCAACAGGCTCCTCCTCCACGGCCGCTGTTCCTGTTGCCAACTGTGCAGCTACTGCTTCAACATGTGCCCTCACCGCTGCATCTCTTGCAGCTTTCCTGTCCCTCACGTGTCTCTGCGTGCACACATTAAGTCTGTCGCGTATCAAATTGTACTTCCATAACTGGTTCTGCTTGCAGAGTTTTTGAACAGATTCATCAGGTTCTTATTTCTAAACTGCGAGAAGAAATTAGCCCCCAGATGGCGCATGCACCAACGGCTCTGCAAGTCCTGCCATGGAACTTGTTCCTCAGGGCCTGGGTTTGTCAGTGTCCTTATCGCACTGAGTATACCTGCATGCCTGTCATGAAGGATGCACACATTGGGCTTCTCCTTCACAACTGATATTTTCAACTGCCTGAAGAACCATGTCCAACTTTCAATGTTCTCACTCTCCACAAAAGCAAATGCCAGTGGGACGACTTGATTTTGGCCGTCTTGACCTATGGCTGTCAGGATCTGACCCTTGTACTTGCCTGTGAGAAAAGTACCGTCAACACATATCACCGGTCGGCAATGCCTGAAAGCTTCGATGCATACACCGAAAGAGAAGAAGAGACGATGCAACACCCTCACAGTTGGGAACTCTGGCATGAACATGTCTTGGATATCGATATAGGTGCCTGGATTCCGCTGCTGCAGGGTGTGGAGGAGGTGGACAACAGAGTCATATGCATCAAAATAAGAACCAAATCTCCTCTCAAGCGCCGCATGCTTAGCCCTCCAAGCCTTGCCATAAGAAATTCTGTACTTGAACCTGGCGAAGACTTTTGTCTGGACTGCCTTCACTTCCATAGCTTTGCCCTGCACTATCTCATCGTAAAACAATCGAGCAATAAGCGTGGATGAAAGGTTGGCATGATCTTGAGGGATGCAGGGAATAAGACAAGTGTGATTAACTAAGTCACTTATCACCCAACTTGTGCCATACTTAGGGAGAAAGCCGTGCACCCTGGCGGGACAATCTGCGTTCTTGCATACCATTGTCAGGAATTTCTGACTGGACACCTGAGCTGTGAAAACCCTTTGCGTGGACATTGCCCAATTAATTATTGCATCCTTCAGGGCTTGCTTGTTCGGATACATAGCACCCGTCGCAATATTGTTCTGGTGATATTGCCAGGCTGAATCATGTCCATCATTCACGGTCATTGCAGATGATAAGTCATGATTCCACCATGCAGGATTCGGGACCTCCTCTGCATTTTCTTCTTCATCTGACTCGTCAGAATCATCGGCATGACCCCTTTCAACATCGGTGTCTTCTTCTTCCATCTGGTTCTGCATGTGCCCATCTACCTCGTCAGCGTCCACCTCGCCATTGTAATCACCATCGGCATTTCCTCCTTCTACCTGACTACTCTGCCCTGGTTCATAACCATAAGCATTTCCTCCTTCTACCTGACTGCTCTGTCCTTGTTCGTAACCATAAGCATTTCCTCCTTCTACCTGACTACTCTGTCCTTCGTAGCCACCCTCGCCTTCATGTGCAGTGACCTCCTTCACGACGGGAAGCACTAAAGCAACAGGATTGCATCCCCTTCGTTCACAACCTTGTAATCACCGCACCCAATCGGAGTCTCCCTCTATTGGCCTCAAATAAAAGTAAATTTTTGAACTTGACCGTGTCCACAATGCATGAACACCGACGGTGTGTGTTTCAGTATCAAGACCTAAACTTGCCGCAATCCATTCTTTCAACTGACAGACAGACCATGTTTGTGGTGCGCTCATTGGCACCTCTATGTGAGTAAATTCACTCAGATCTGCTCCCAACTCAGTTGTTTGGACAGGACCGTAGTAAAATCTGAACTTCACTACATCGGACATCTCGACTCACCTATTTTTTTTTAACAACGAAATACAAGTATTAAGCAACAACTTAATATCCCCACTAACAAATATTAGACATGTCTATATATTACCTAGCTATATATTACAGAATATTAACGGAGCAACTAATACAATTCACACACCTACAAGTATATTACGAATATTTGCCGTAGCAACTACAAATATTGACAGATTAATATATTTGACTGGACTGCCTATATTACGGACCTTTTTTCGGAACTACTACAAATACTGACACTCCTAAATACTTGACATCCACATATGGTACGGATTATTACCGGAGCAACTACACATTTTTACACAACTAATTAGTTGACATCTAAATATATTTACGTATACTACCGGGGCAAATAACAATAATCGCACACCTAATTTATTTCACATCGAAACATATTAACAAATACTACCGGAGCATCTACGAAAAATAAAATGTGGGCTGAAATATACCCTTGAAGCGTGCGTGCGAACGAAGAACGACGAACGGCGGCCACCAAACTGCCGGTGCTCCGCCTCCAACGAAGAACGACGAACAACAGCTTCACCTCCACCACACTGCCCCAACTTCACCACCACCACACTGCCCCAACTTCACCACCACCACCTCCACCAAAATGCTCACCACGACCACCACGAGCTACCCCATCAGTAGATCGAGACCTCTTTTGGCTGCCCTAACTGGGTTGAATCCATTCACGGTGCCAAAATCGTGAAAAACTTGCTCATTTAGGTGTATAAATTGGTGGCATTTTTGTGTAGAGAGAGGAGAAGGTAAGAACAGAAAAGAACAGAAGAAGAAGGGAGGAAGGGGAGAAGAAGAAGGAAGGAAGGGGAGGATAAGGCAGCAGCCGGCCAGCCGAGGCCCGCGGTAGGCCGACAGGGGTGCACCCACGCCGACAGCCCACTCCCTCCCCCTCGCGACGTGGCCAGCCCAATCAGAGGCCGCCGCGTGCCAGCCGGGCCTGCAGTCGGCCAGCAGCAAGCCGATCGGCCTGCTGTGGGCCGATTAGGTCCAGTCGGCCTGCAGCGGGCCGACGGTGTATTATTTTTGAAAATTATTTTTTTAGCGTAATATTTCTGTAATTTAATAAAAAATGTATTATTTAAAAAAAATTAGCCGAATACGGAGCAGGAGCCAGCGATTTTGGGAAGCCAGACAACTTCCGAACGGGGCCTTAGGCCCTGTTTGGTTCGACTGTGGATTTCTAAAAGTAGCTGTGAAAAATCTGCTGTGGAAAAACAACTGTGGAAAATCTGATGTAAAAAAGATGTAGGTCATTTGGCAAACCAGCTGATACAGCTTTTTCAGATTTTGGCCCGCAGCGGAATCAGATTTTGGAAAGCACGTCCTGGGCTGCTTCCGCTTTTGGTTCAGATTTTGGCAGCGGATTTCTGGGATCGGATTCTGCTAGGTTCGCCCTTTGGTTTAGATTCTGCTGCGCGGCAGCGGAATCCGTCGATAAAAGCTGAACCAAACAGGGCCTTAGTGCATCTACAATGGTGCTATCTTAAAAGTGTCACATAGGATAAATTATGAGGTGGAGGAGAGAGAACTCATAAGAAAATGTTTGTCTTCTCTTATTTAAGAGAAGATAAAAGAAGACAAGAGGTGATCTCTTAGCACAATATGTCTCACCACGTTTTTAGAAATGGCTAATTATTGAAGATAAGGCTAAGAGATGACCCATTGTAGACAATTTTTTTGTCATCTCTAAATTACATGCAAGACTTAAGATAAAATTATCTTATCAACCATTGTACATGCCCATAGTAGCACATTCTATTTAATTAAGGGACACACTCTCTGCATTCACTTATAAGGCATCAATTAGAGCGGTGAGCCTCTCTTTCTCTTGCTTATACACACCAGACACGCGTTTAGCCCACCCTTTTAGGACTTGTCTCAAGCGTCCAATCTTATTCTTCCATCTATCCATGTGAGTATGTCATTTATTTACATTACCCCACTCGACAACCATTAAATAAAAAAAACTTCTGAAACCATAAAAGTTCGAGAGAAAACACTTACCTATTTCCCACATGAGCGGCCGCTCCTGAATTCATCAAAAGAGGTGTATGATCAGAACTCTCCGTTGTAGTGCACGAACGCTCATGGTTCACAGAAACTCCCACATTAGCCAGGTCCCAAAGATCTCTGTTCTAGAAATAGTCAAAAATAATAATCTGAAAGAGATGACATACGCCGCAGTGTATCACAGACATGTCATATTGTTTTTAGTTCACTCTCATGATTTCTTAATAGGACCCCCTTGTTACTCCAACACAATGTCATATTGTTTTTTTTGTCATATCCCCGCAAAGAAAGAAAAACACAATGTCATAAGCACGATTTTTGTATGCAAATGGAGCACTCGTGGCGCATAGTTGTTCACTGAATTTAGCAAATGACGGGGCATGACAATAAGTTTGTGTTGCCATTTGAAGAGTGTTTTTGTTACACTGAAAGCACTGCTTCTTGCCTGTTTCCTCAGCCATCATCCTGTTCATCAGTTTTTTTTCCTTTAGGGCGGATTTTTCTCCCACATCCATCCGTGGATAGAGGGAGATCAGTCCGCGGATACGGATAAGGAAGGACGCCATCCAATGCTAGTCGCATATATTTTAAATTTTTTCAATAAACCGGATGAAATTCATGCAAACATGGCCAGGTTTCATATAAACATGACGAATTTTATACAAACCGGACGAGAACGGTTACATTTTGGATATATTTTAACTAAAACGGTAAAATTATGTGCATGTACAGTCGTGCGGAGCTCCACTCCCATGACACGGATACACTACGCTAGTCTACTGCTGACCGCGACTGACCCCTTTGTCTTCCCCATGTCCGGCAGGCCGCTAACCGAACTGCCGGGAGCCCCAGAGGCATATTCTTCCCCCGCATCTTCCCTACGTACGTCTACGCCACTCATCGAAGTGGCAAAGAGGGTGCTTCAGTCAGAGTGGAAGGTGCTTCCGTGAAGCCCAGACGGGTGTGCCCAAGATGGTCTGAGATAAAGACCGGACAAGTCACCGGCTGTACAGGCCTGCGACGCGCTGGCGGTGGCCTCCATGGGGTACAAGCGGCGGCGGCCTCCCGTGTTCTACTTCTCCTCGATCGTGGCGGTGGGCGCGGACGTGCTGGCCGCCACCTCGTCGACATCGGCGCAACCGGCTTCTTTTTTTGTGTGCATGGTGCGGCTACACGTGCGTCAACGGCGGATGATGTGATTGCAGGCATCGGAGGCGGTGATGCCCGTGCCGCCTTGCTCCCCGCCGTGCCGGGATGGAGCAACTCGCCCCTCCTCCGCGAGCTGGTTTGAAGCGGCGAGTTGTTGAACCACGCGTCGGCTTGGGGCGCAACTGGCCCCGTCGGGCTAGGAGAGGGAGGTGGAGCAACGAGCTGCCTCGCTCATATTCGGCGGGCTCGACAGCTCACCCAGCCGGCTTTTATGGCGGAAACTGATCTTCCGGCTTGTCGAATGCCATCGGAAGAGTGGAGAAATTGAGGAAGAAGGAGATGAGGAGTGGCAAAGTGGTGCAATTTTTGCTCGGTGTCTGGCCTCGTTTAAATATAGGGTGGATGGGAGGAGCTCGGTCGGTGTTGCGTTTAACGTCGGTCTGCTCCTGAACGGATGTGTGGCCGGAGTAGATTTCTCGGCTTCCACACGCGTTTAATGAAGGCGTTTGAACGCGGCAAGGAGACGTACTCAGCCGGGCGTGCAGCGGGCGGCGCCCTCGACCGGCGTGCTGCTTCAGTGACGGAGGCAGTGAAAGGCCGCGTCCTCCCTGAGCCGCATTTAATGCGGAGCGGCGCGCTCTATAGCGGCATGAATGTGGGCAGCTGGCGCCGGACAGGTAGCGTGAGAGGGGAGGAGTTTTTGATGGGCAGCTTGGCATCGGTCCGGTCTTCCGTAAACCTTTCTGCGTTTGTTTTCAATTTACGAGCAAAAAATGCGTTTAAACCGTTCCACGAATTGATACAGGATCGTGTTGGACGGCTTCGCCAGTCCGCAGGGTCGCAGGAGGTTTGACGATGGTGATGGAGATGCCCCTCCATTGAACACAGCGAATCTATAGTTGCCGCTTGCCTGACATCAGATTCGTATATTCAAGTATAGCTGCCGACATATTCGAACAATTTGCTTACATAGACAGTCGGTTTGGACTCTAGGCTTCGGCAACCACTCCATGCACCTTGGGTTGGCCTCCGTCATCTCGAGGTTGATATTGTCATTTGTACAACCTATCTTTCTAATGAAAACTTTATCTCTCCTTTAGCAAAATATGTTAGGGCATCGTCAACGTTATACGTACGTTAAAACAGACACTCCTAATACCCATGAACATGTTCGGGTGTGTCCCTAGGTAGTTTTAGGGGCGAGGCAATTCAACCGGGTGCATCAAATAGAAGCAGCCATGGTGTTTATATTACTATAGAAACCTTTTTTCCATAGTAAAAGTTATTCTAGTCTAAATCTTCGATGGCAGTGGGCACGTCTGTCTCCCACGTTTTACTTTTCGTCAGAGTCCGTTGTCTGATCATAGAGGTCAGTGATCGATGTGGACGGTTTGGCCTCATGGTTTTTGCGGACTCACGTGAACGACGCGGAGCTGACAACATTGTCAGCGTTCCTGTCTGCGGTCGTTTGCGCCGTCTTTGCGACCGCCTCTGCTGTGATCTCCTCAAATAGGCGATCACACTCTGCCTTGTGGGCACGGAGCCGCCACCACTCGCGTCGGATGGCGTGGGCGTTGCGCATGGACTCATACAACGTCCGTTGCTCACCCAAATACCCAGATTCTTCGCGACGATGACCGCGACAGCCTCCTCGTTCGCCTGCTCACTGGCAATCTGGCCCACCGCAAGACGGTGTCGCTCGAGGACCTGTAGGTTGTACTGTTGCTCCTCCTCCTGCTCCGGCTACACTTTCGCCCTAAAGGGTTTGTAGTGCGCCTCAGCATGTTCTAGTGTGAACATGGCAGCCGACGCCCGCGCCTACTCCTGCTCCTCTGTGTCCGTCATGTCCACCTCGTCCGAGATTTCCTCCTCTGAAGAGCTCGGAGGCTGACGGCCTGTAACGTGTTCCGCGTGCCGGGCACGACATCCTTTCACCAACTTCGTAATGGCGCCGGGGCGAAAGGGTTTCCCAGCACCCAGGACTGATCCCGACCATTAGTCCGGGGGTCGAAGGGAAGAGTTGATGCACGGGCGGAGGTAGGATGAAAAAAGATGGGGCTCATGGGTGCTGTGAGTTTATGTTGTGGCCGATGCTCATTAAAGAGCAGGCGCCCGGGCAATCGGGGTGATGGTTGAATGCGCCATGTAGGCGGAGCAGACGGCTTCTCGTTCCACCACGAAGAACCTAATAATCGTCTAAATTAAGTTCATATACATTAATGACACACAACTGAGTATCAAATATGGAAACTCTATCGCAAAAAACATATTCGAGCTCTCCTACAAAATTTGTTGACCAGAGAAGTCAGACAATAATAAATTGTACTCCCTCTGTAAACTAATATAAGAATGTTTAGATCACTAAAATAGTAATCTAAACGATCTTATATTAATTTACGGAGGGAGTAACAAGTAATTCCAAAGTCCACTTTCGAAGAGTTATTCTGGTACGGCTTGGAATAAGAGTTTCTTTGTTCCCAGAGAAGTATGCCCATCCCTCAGTACTCGTTACCGGTTCAAACCAGACAAAAGAAAATTGTTCAAGTCCATTTACAATGCCGGTATTTCGAGTTGCCAGTTCAAATTTCAGCCATAGGAGCGAGGTCCAATCGCAAAGTTCGCCTTTTTTATCTAAACCAATCGCAAAGTTCACTTTGCATGGTCTATACCTCCACCGAACTAGAAAAGTCTCACTATGGGAAAGGTGCGTATAGTATACCTATGGTCTAGGGAAGGGGCCCTCATGTCGTGTCGGCCATGCGCGCACGCGAAGCATCCACGCCCTTCGGCGCACGTTGCAGGCTTGCAGCGCTGGGGGTCGGCACGTACGCCTCCCGTCACGGGCTCGCGGCCCCCTGCTTGCCGACGTGTGGGTCGGCACCGGCGCGCCGCTGACGTGGTTGGGCATCGCGTCGGGACTCGGGAGCTACGCCGAAGCTGACGCGGACGCACGCCGTCCAGGCTCCAGCCGCGGGTGGCCCCCGCTCGGTCGCTCCCGTTGCCGGCAAGCAATGGCGGGATTCTCTGCGGCCGCTCTGACTCGACGAGCTGTCCAGATTCCACGCCACCACGCCAGTTATCGACGAGCTGTCCAGATTCCACGCCAGTTTACGCGGGAGGGAAAATTTCGTGTTTCGACCATTTTTCGGTCTAATTTCGGGATCTGATTCGTTTGAATTTTTTTTTAAAATCTGACCCTTTTACCTATCACCAGAAATACTGACGATAGCCCCCCACACCCTACCGCTACGGTACCTGGCGGTAGGTGAGGGGACGGCGCTTAACGGTCGTCAGCTCCAGCTGACGTGGAAAAGCGGCCTACGGCCACCGACCCTAGCGGCAGGCTACTAAAAGCAACTCTAGCAGACCCCGCATCTCCCCGACCCGTAAAACGTGTTTGCAGTTCGCGAAAAAAGTCTTTACGGGTCGGCGCGGACGGCTGCACTTGCAGACCCCGCATAATGGACCCGTAAAAAAGGATATTCCCGAAATATGTTTTTTTACGGGTCGGCTTTGCGGCGTTGATCTGTCGCAGCTCCTCCCGGCCCGCAAAACTTAAATTTGCACCTTAATTTGATCTAGCATAATGCATTTCTTTGCTTTTTCAACAACATTGGATACAAAAGACATCATCAAATCTTTGCTAGAATAGCAAGATCAAAGAAAACAAGAACCACAAGTATGCATTTCAGAAGATTTCCAACTTCCATAACTGCTCCCACAAGTTGGACTAATATCTTCTCCATGCATTCATTGTTTATCTGCGGATTCTTGATTTTGCATTCTTCTTTCTTCATCTTTGGTTCGAAAGAAGTAGACGTTGCTTCCCCTCTAGTTGCACATGCAGCCGCATCATTGCCTTCGATTGTACTAAGGAGTGCACCAATATCTATTAAGTTTCTTTCTATCAATATATCAATGTATTGGCCTTCCCGAAACCAAAATAAGCATCCATTGTCCTACACAAAAGAATGAGCAAGTTTGAAATGAGCTACCACAATTGAACTAAAGAATGAGCTATCAAATGAGCTACCGCAAGTGCACGTACCCCGTCGTTTTCGCATTTGAAGAACACCCATCCGGGGTGCTTCGGCGTGCCCGAAGTTAGCTGCAACACTTTCCGCGTGCAGTCGTCGCACTGTATGAGCGGCATCGGCAAGCCACAGAGACGCTGCGCGAGCTCCGAGCCCGGTGGACGGCCGGACAAATCCATGCCCGCAAACCGTCGGCAACGGCGGGCGGACGAACCCGTACCTGCATGCGGCGATGCGCCCTTGCCGGGGCTGCGGGAGAGGATCCCCGACCACTGAGTTAATTGCAGGGAAGTACCACACTTGGGGCAGTTGTAACGTATCAGTACCACTATTCAGATTTTTTACAAGTCAGTACCACGTTTGAGGCTGGTCGTTGCAATACGGGCTAAACTGCGTATAACTCTGTATTGACGCTGTATCTGACAACCCGGCCCCACCAGTCAGTTCACAAGCCGCCGAACCGGTGCGTCGCTCGGGTGGCTCGGCCGGTCTACGGCTCGGTCGGTCTTGGCTCGGTCTAACCCTAGCAGTTCTCTCCTCTCCCTCTCCCTCTCCTCGCGATGGCTAGTCCGGGCGGTGGCGGCGGCGGCGGTCGCGGTGGCCGGAGCAGCGGTGGCGTTGTGGGCGGGTACGGAGACCTCCCCGGACTCGGGAGCGATGCGCACAGAGGAATCGAAGTCGACGGCGAGGAGTCCAGTTCGTCTGCTTACTACAGCGACGACGACGAGGGCATGGAGGCGCCGCTGTCCATGGAGCAGCGGCTGCGGCTGGCTGAGATCTGGATGGCCAACCCTACCACGAGCCATCACTGGAGCCATGGATTGGGTGGCGTACTGTAAGTGCTCTGTCCTCTCCCTCTCTACTCTCTCATTTGTGCCATGATTCGGGCTAGGGTTAGGTTTACTGAAATTTTGCTGTCCATTGTAGTTTGGATGATGCTGTTTGGGATGTTAGGATTCACTTCGATGCTCACCATAATTTGGATAGGAAGATATGCAACTCAGATGTCACATATTTGAATTTGTATGCACTGATGCGAACACAAGGATTTAACTTCAGTGATGAATTATACCACATGGGGAATACATGCATAGGAGTGCAGAGAGAGCATGCCCTAGATTTGATAGACACAAACATCAAGTTGCAGCAAATTAAGAAGCAGAATGAGGACAGTTTAGTTCTGAACTTGTTAGTCAGGGCCACATCATTTGTCAGTACTGCATCTCATGTTAGTGAGGAAAAATTAGCCACAGTTTTATATGAAGAACCTGTTGTGTATGATCTGAGAGATCCTCCTGTGCTTGCTGTTAATGATCATGGTGTTGTTTATGAGAGTCAAAGCAGCAACAGTAGTGCAGTAGTACAACCTGCTGGTATGTGCACACAAGAGAGCAGAAATGTCAGCAAGAGGAAGCTCAAATCTGTGATGGAAGAAGAGGAAGAGGAGGGATATAAGAGTACTGATGACTCTCAAGGGGCATATGACAGTGACAACAACCCTTTCTGCATGAAGAAGTACAGGATTGCTGAAGACACAGAGATAATAGAGGGAAAGAGGCTAGCAGATGCAGAACTAGAAGAGGATGCAGATTCAGATGAAAAAGAAATTCAGATAAGGAACAGCTACACTATGAGGGTGACACTGAGGTTGAGGAGTTGTTTGATATTGAGGAGGATGAGGAGGAAGATTCTGAGAAGGAGAAGGAACCACCCATGAAAGCAGCTGGTAAAAAGAGGCAAAAGCTGCCAGTTAGGAGAGGGCCCACCACTAGGACACATTCTAATGTGTTAGAGGACTTGAAACCAGATTTCAGACCATCATCAGATGAAGAAGATACTGGGTTGCTATTGGATAGTGAAGATGATGAATTTGAGCCACTAGCATTTGTCCTACCAAAAGGAAGGAAGAGTAGGGCCATGAAAAGGCCAGCAAGGATATGGTATAATGAAAAACTGGAGCAACCACATCAACAGTTATGTATGCACATGTGTTTCAAAAATCAGCAACAATTCAGAGATGCTCTGTTGAGCTTGCACATTACACAGGCCAGAAATTTCAGGTATCATAGAAACTCAGACAAAAGGATAATTGTTTGCTGCAAACAAGAGCATTGTCAGTTCTTCATAGTTGCAGCAGTTATCAAAGGGGAGAAGACATTTGCAATAAAAAAATGAGGCTGCAGCACACTTGCCCTAGCACTACAGAGACATCAAGGGTTAGTGCAAAGTGGCTTGCACAGACATATGAGTCCCTGTTCAGGTCTGATCCAAACACAAGTATTTTGACTCTGATTGACAACTGCAATGAGAAGTATGGTGTTGATGTGCCCAAGCACATGGCCTATAGGGCCAAAAACCTTGCTGTAGAGGCTGTTTTAGGAGAGCACAAGAAACAGTATCCCAGGCTGAGGGACTATGCTCAAACAATCATGGATACAAACCCTGGGAGTAGAGTTATAGTTACAACTGTAACCCCAAAACCTACTACAAAAATACCACATCCAGGACCAAGGTTTCATGCTATGTTCTTCTGCATCAATGGAGCAAGGGAGGGCTTTCTCAGTGCATGCAGACCATTCATAGGTTAGTGACCTGTTTTATATGATGTATATGCTTTATTTTAGTGCTTTATTTAGTAGGTTAGTAGTGTTATATAGTGAGTAAAATAGCTCCTTGCTTTTATATGACATATATAGAATTGTGTATAAATTTTTGTAGATGACATATATAGAATAGTTAGTTACTGAATTTGGTCTTACAAATGCAATATAGGTGTTGATGGCTGCTTTATTAAGCTCACCACTGGAGCTCAAATACTTGCTGCCACTGGCAGAGATGGCAACAACAACATTTTCCCACTGGCATTTGGTATTGTTGGACAAGAGGATACAACAAATTGGTGTTGGTTTCTGCACCAACTGAAGATATGTCTAGGAGGAGAAGTTGGACAATTTGGTCCTTATACTATCATGTCTGATAGACAGAAGGTATGAATGCATCCTCTTGTTTATCTTAATGCAAATTTGGTCTTTATACTATGATGTCAGTAGCTTAGTATGATATGCTATGTCAACAGGGCCTACTAAATGCAATTTCTCAAGTATTTCCCAACTGCCACCAAAGATTTTGCCTTAGACACTTGTATGCAAACTTCCAGAATGCTGGGTTTAGGGGAGAAGATCTTAAGAAATGCATGGATAATGCTAGTTATGCTTATAACCAATACAAGTTTGACATTGCAATGAATGATCTAAAAAATGAGAGTGAGGAAGCTTGGAAGTGGCTGAGTGGAATACCTGCAAGATTCTGGGCTAGGCATGCTTTTGACACAAACTGTAAGACAGACTTGGTTGTTAACAACCTATCTGAGGTGTTCAACAAGTACATCCTTGATTTTAGGAAAAAACCTATTAGGACTATGATTGATGGTATTAAGAATAAGCAGATGGTGAGGTGGCATAGGAATAGAGAGAGTGGAAAGGCAGCTCTGTGGGAGATCACACCCCATTATGCTGAGAAGTTAGAGGTGGAAAAGGAAAGGGCCAGATTCTGTAAACCCATTCAAGCTGGTGTTAAT
This sequence comes from Triticum aestivum, assembly GCF_018294505.1. Taxonomy (NCBI): domain Eukaryota; kingdom Viridiplantae; phylum Streptophyta; class Magnoliopsida; order Poales; family Poaceae; genus Triticum; species Triticum aestivum. The sequence continues at coordinate 207,804,602 of NC_057796.1, forward strand.
CTATGGCAAGTAACCAGTGGGCAGCAAACACATGCTGTCAACTTGGCACTTCATACATGTGGTTGCAGAAAGTGGGACCTGAGTGGGACACCATGCAACCATGCAATATCAGCAATTAACAAGGCAAAAAGGTTTCCAGAGGACTATGTCTGTAAATTCTTCAAAAAACCATTTTACCTAGCAGCTTATGAACCAATGATATATCCTGTTCCTGGTGAACATGATTGGACAAAGACAACAGGACCAGACATAGAGCCACCTAAATTTCATGTGAAGAAGGGAAGAAAGAGAGACAAGAGGATAAAGGGAAGATTTGAGGTTCCAAAGCCAAAGGAGAGTTCAAGAATGGCCACTATAACATGCAGCAACTGTGGGCTGCAAGGCCATAGATACACCAGCTGCAGCAAACAATTGAAACCAGAGTTGACTTTGAGAAAAAATAAGCATGTGGTAAGCACCTTGTTAACTAGTACTATGTTTTGTATTTATTGTATGTTTCCTTCTCTTCATGTTTCCTTCATTTTTGCAAGGCATCTAGAAGACCAAGGAATGTTGATGAAGCAAGGGCAGAGGCTGCACCAGCAAGGGCAGAGGCTGCACCAGCAAGGCCACAGGCTGCACCAGCAAGAGGAGAGGCTGCACCAGCAAGAGCACAGGCTGCACCAAGAGCACAGGCTGCACCAAGAGCTGGTGCAAGGCATGGTGCTGCAAGGCATTCAAGGCCTTTCTCTGCACCAAGAGCTGCTGCTGGGGCTTCCACTTCTGGTGCTTCCACTTCTGTTGGCCCTACAACTCATACTGGATGGATGTCCTATTTAACTGCAAGTGGAAATACCTGAGTGTCATGTGTCATGTTTCTAAACTATGGCAGTTATGCCCAAGAGATGAGGGGGCAAGTTATGTATGTTTGAAACCAGTTATCATTTTGGGTTGACATGCTATCTGGTGGAGTACTCTTTCTACTATGTATGAGTCATGTTTCTAAACTATGTCAGTGCTGCCCCAAGAGATGAGGGGCAAGTTAAGTCTGTTTCAAAACAATTATTATTTTGGTTTGACATGCTATCTGTTAGAGTACTCTTTCTGTTATTAGTCATGAATCTAAACTATGTCAATTATGCCCAAGAGATGAGTGGGTTATGTGTGTACTCTTTCTGTTATTTTGGTCTTTAGGGGTTGTCGACGTCGACGGAACCCAACATAGTCAAAGTTTTAGTCTTTAGGGGTTGTCGACGTCGACGGAACCCAACATAGCCAAAGTTTTAGTCTTTAGGGGTTGTCGACGTCGACGGAACCCAACATAGCCAAAGGTTTAGTCTTTAGGGGTTGTCGACGTCGACGTAACCCAACATAGCCAAAGGTTTAGTCTTTAGGGGTTGTCGACGTCGACGGAACCCAACATAACCAAAGTTTTAGTCTTTAGGGGTTGTCGACGTCGACGGAACCCAACATAACCAACGTTTTAGTCTTTAGGGGTTGTGGACGTCGACGGAACCCAACATAGCCAAAGTTTTAGTCTTTAGGGGTTGTCGACGTCGACGGAACCCAACATAGCCAAAGTTTTAGTCTTTAGGGGTTGTCGACGTCGACGGAACCCAACATAGCCAAAGGTTTAGTCTTTAGGGGTTGTCGACGTCGACGGAACCCAACATAGCCAAAGGTTTAGTCTTTAGGGGTTGTCGACGGAACCCAACATAACCAAAGTTTTAGTCTTTAGGGTTGTCGACGTCGACGGAACCCAACATAACCAACGTTTTAGTCTTTAGGGGTTGTCGACGTCGACGGAACCCAACATAGCCAAAGTTTTAGTCTTTAGGGGTTGTCGACGTCGACGAAACCCAACATCTATCTAACTACATCCATCTATGAAGCATATATGCAAGCAAGATAATTCCAACTAAAAGATCCATACATAACATAGCCATAATAGATTCTTACAGCAACATACTGGAGTACAACATAGTTCATAACTTAAAGCAACATACTTAATAGATTCTTACAGAACCATAATTCAAACTAACAGATCCATATAGACATACAGAATAGATCCATTGATAATACTTCCCAAAAGGTTAGCTTAGCAGCCTCTTCATCTTGTTCATTCATCCAAGATGGCCTGGATCCCCTTCATCTTCTGCTTGTTCTTCTCCTCTGCCTTCAACAGATTAGCAATCTGAAGCTTGAGCTGAGCCTATCTTTAGTGAGCTTGTCATGGCCCTTTTTCAGATCACCCATGTGATCCTTCAACTGGAGATTCTCTTGGATGAGCTTATCATGTCCCTTTTTCATATCACCAATGTGATCCTTCAACTGGAGATTCTCTTGGGTAAGCTTTTCCTGAGACTGGGTGAGTTCAGCATCCTGCTTCAACTTGAGATTTTCTTGGGTTAGCTTCTCCACAGACTTAGTTAGTTCAGCAACCTGGAACTGCAAGTTCCTCATGTCTGCACTAAGCACTTCCTTCTCTTTCAAATGGTTAAACTTCAGGTTCCTGATGACAGTGCCTTGGGCTTTTGTCAGGTTCATAAGGACTTCATACTTCCCTTGCAGCTTGAAGATCTCTGCCTCTTTCTTCTCCATCTCTGTCTTCATATCTGAGACAACTGAGTTGGTCACCTCAGCATTCCTCTCCTCTGCACTCTTAGACTGCAAATATCTGAAATCCAGCACCCTATCCTCTTGGGCATTCAAAAGTTCATGAACATCTTCAACTAATTTGTCATAGTTGGCCTCCAGTTTATTTTTTTCTTCTGTCAAATGATGAATAGTGAGTGAACTCTCCAGGTTATCCTTCCTCCTATCACTCTTGCTGTCTTGATACATTTCCCATAGCTTCAACAGTGCATTTTGCATTGTAGGAGGCCACTCTGGGTCAACCCATTGAACAGAACCACAGTTCTGACCTTCCTGCAATATATCCAGCACCTATGTTTGTTAAAGAATAGAGTAATATGATCTTAAATAAAGAACTAAAGAACAACAGAGCTAACTAACTGTATTTCAATAATATACTACAATAATCAATGACCTAAAGAACAACACAACATGTGCACTGCAATAATCAATGACCTACAATAATCAACTATAAAGCACTCATAAAGCACTAAACTAACAGGATCAAATCTTAAACAATGCCGTGCACTGGAAACTAAGCTCCTGGCCACATAAAAAATTAACAGATGCCTACTCCAACGATCAGCATCAGTGCATAAGTACTACTAATTGGATAAAGAATGGCAATCACAAGAACAGAATCTTACTTGGGGGGCTACTACTAACTGTGGGGCTACTACTAACTCATTTTAATACAAAGACATAGAAAGTGTAGAATCTTACTTTAAGAGGACAGGCTAAAAACCTCCTGCCCGTCTCAAATCCCTCAAAGGCTACACGCCTCTCACATGGCAGCCCATGCTGCTCGCAGGGAACAATGGTTCCAGTCTCAATGCCCATGTAGTCTTGGTCTTCAATGCTGGCAGGGATCTGCGGGAGCAAAATGAACCAAAACCCCCCCAAATAAAAGTCAAATCCCCAAAGCAGGAACCCTAACCCTAACCCTAGCTACACCACTCACCCGGTACAACATGCTGTCGTCATCGGAGGAGTTCATGTACTGCAGGCTGGGGTAGTCGTCGTTGCTCTCATCCTCGTGAACCATGGCGCGGTGGCGGCGGGGGAATGCGCGGCGGTCGGCGGCGAATCGGCGGGCGAGAGCTCGAGCGGGGCGAGGGCTAGGGTTCGTGGGGAGTGAGTGAGTTGGGTTCGAGGGAGTTGGGTTCGACCAGGTAGACCGGCCGAGCCGGTTCGGCGGCTTGTGAACTGACTGGTGGGGCCGGGTTGTCAGATACAGCGTCAATACAGAGTTATACACAGTTTAGCCCGTATTGCAACGACCAGCCTCAAACGTGGTACTGACTTGTAAAAAATCTGAATAGTGGTACTGATACGTTACAACTGCCCCAAGTGTGCTACTTCCCTGCAATTAACTCCCGACCACTCCATCGCTTGGCGCAGCAACCGGCGGCCGGAAAAGCCAAATCCGGCGGCCCGCGATGAAGTGCCGCAGACCCGCAAATCCGGCGGCCCGCCGACGCAGGGGGAGGGAGGGGAGGCCTTGATACGTCTCCAACGTATCTATAATTTATGGAGTATTCATGCTATTATATTATCCATCTTAGATGTTTTATATGCATTTATATGATATTTTATATGATTTTTGGGACTAACCTATTAACCTAGAGCCCAGTGCCAGTTTCTGTTTTTTCCTTGTTTTTGAGTATCGCAGAAAAGGAATACCAAACATTGTCCAATTGACGTGCCAATTTTTGATGATTTTTATGGACCAAAAGAAGCCCCCGGAGTAAAAGAGTTGGGCCAGAAGAGTTCCGGGCTGTCCACGAGGGTGGGGGGCGTGCCCACCCCCTGGGCGTGGGCCCCTATCTCGTGGACGACTCGGAGACCCCCCCTAACGTGAAACCGACGCCAAAAATTCCTATAAATACAGAAACCCCCAGAAAATAATCTAGATCGGAAGTTCCGCCGCCGCAAGCCTCTATAGCCACGAGAAATCAATCTAGGCCCTCTCTGGCACCCTGCCGGAGGGGCCATCATCACCGGAGGCCATGAAGGAATATCCCGGAGGGTCCATCATCACCATGAAGGCCAAGGACCAGAGGGAGAACCTCTCCCCATCTAGGGGGAGGCCATGAAGGAGGAATCACAAGGGGAAGAACCTCTCCTCCTCTCTCTCGGTGGTGCCGGAGTGCCATCGGGAGGGGAATCATCGCCGCGGTGATCGTCTTCATCAACATCACCATCAGCATCACCATCCTCATCTATTTTACGTGGTCCATTCTCCCGCACCCCGTTGTAATCCCTACTTGAACATGGTGCTTTATGCCACATATTATGATCCAATGATGTGTTGCCATCCTATGATGTTTTGAGTAGATATCCTTTGTCTTTGGGTTGATTGATGATATAGATTGGTATGAGTTGTATGTTTTATTTTGGTGCTATCCTATTGTGCCCTCCGTGTCGCGCAAGCGTGAGGGATTCCCGCTGTAGGGTGTTTCAATATGTTATTGATTCGCTTATAGTGGGTTGCTTGAGTGACAAAAGCATAAACCCAAGTAAGGGGATTGTTGCGTATGGGATAAAGGGGACTTGATGCTTTAATTCTATGGTTGGGTTTTACCTTAATGATCTTTAGTAGTTGCAGATGCTTGCTAGAGTTCCACTCATAAGTGCATATGATCCAAAAAGAGAAAGTATGTTAGCTTATGCCTCTCCCTCATATGAAATTGCAATGACGACCACCGGTCTTGTTAACAATTGCCTAGGACAATTCCGCACACCGATCCATCATTATTCCACACTCGCTATTTATAATATTTAGTAATATATTCCAACTTTATGATAACATCACCTACTTTTATATTTTAGCTCTCCGATATCATGCAAAGTTATCCTCTTCATACCCACAACGTAGTTTTATTTCTCGTTTCTAGTTGGAAGCAAACGTTCGGTGTACGTAGAGTCGTATCAGTGGCACATAGGACTTGAGAGAATATTGATCTTACCTTTAGCTCCTTGTGGATTCGACACTCCATACTTATCACTTCCACCTTTGGGAATTTCTACGATGATTCCCTGCACTTGGGGATTATCAAGCTCTTTTCTGGCGCCGTTGTCGGGGAGCAATAGCGTGGGGTTGATATTCTCGTGTGTGCTTGTTTTCTTTCTTCACTAAGTAGATTTTGTTTTTCCTTTTTGTTTCTGTGTAGTTGTGGGTGAAACATAAAAAATATATTTAAGAATGAAAATACAAAAAAATTACTTTCCCCTCATGCCTAAAAAGTTTTCAATAAGAGAAGTGATTGGAAGGTTATGCATTGGAGAAGTGAGGGTCGACCTTGAACACTTGTGTTCATGCTCATGGAAACAATGTAAAAAAATTCATGGAAGCTTCTCTGAAAATAATTATCCCCTTGTATATATCCATTGTATTATAAAAATAATGTGCCAAGCTTTGGTTTTAGGATGATTAGATTGCTTGTTTACTTTGTGCAGTACAAAAACAGAAACTTTGGCGGTAGCGCGTGAATTTACATCTTTTACTAGAAATTCAAATGGATCTGAAACTTTTTGCACATTACTTATGTACAAATTGTTTAAATTTTCATAAATTCTTTAGAATTTTTTGGAGTTACAGAAGTTTACTAAACTCCAGATTACTACAGACTGTCCTGTTTTTGACAGATTCTGTTTTCTGTGTGTTGATCGCTTATTTTGATGAATCTATGGGTAGTATCGGGGGGTATGAACCATGGTGAAGTTGGAATACAGTAGATAAAGTGCTAATATGAAATTGGAATGAGTTTACAACAGTACCTAAAGGTAGTGATTTGCTTTAGTATACTAACGGATCTCACAAAGTTTTCGTTAAGTTTTTGTGGATGAAGTGTTCGAAGAACGAGGAGTTACCGATGTGAGAAGAATAAAGAGAGGCAAGAGTTCAAGCTTGGGGATGCCCAAGGCACCCTAAGTAAATATTCCAAGGATACTCAAGCATCTAAGCTTGGGATGCCCCGGTTGGCATCCCATCTTTCTTCTTCAACAATTATCGGTATACCTCGGTTTTTGTTTTGTTCACATGATTTGTGTCCTTTGTGTTTTTCTTTTTCTTTAAGAACCATGCTAGTATGAGATGTCCCTTCATCAATTTGTAGAATGATCCATGAACTTCACTTATATCTTTTGGGGTATGAATAATACTATCATCTAAAGCGGGTTTGGAAGAGTGTCAACTTTAGGAATTAGTGATCCCACTATTCCGAATGAGAAGAATTTTGCTTATGTGGAGAGTAGAAAAATTTCTATGCTTGTAGATCATGAAAAGAATGCTTTATGTGATGGTTATATTGTTAAATTCATTCATGATGCTACTGAAAGTTATTATGAGGGAGGAATATATGCTTGTAGGAGTTGCAATAATATCAAGTTTCCTCTCTATGTGCTTAAAGTTTTGAAGTTATACTTGTTTTGCCTTCCTATGCTAGTTGATTCTTGTTCCTATAAATTGAAGGAAATATGCCCTAGAGGCAATAATAAAGTTATTATTTATTTCCTTATATCATGATAAATGTTTATTATTCATGCTAGAATTATATTAACCGGAAACACGATACATGTGTGAATACATAGACAAACAGAGTGTCACTAGTATGCCTCTACTTGACTAGCTCATTGATCAAAGATGGTTATGTTTCCTAGCCATAGACAAAGAGTTGTCATTTGATTAATGGGATCACATCATTAGGAGAATGATGTGATTGACTTGACCCATTCCGTTAGCTTTGCACTTGATCGTTTAGTATGTTGCTATTGCTTTCTTCATGACTTATACATGTTCCTATGACTATGAGATTATGCAACTCCCGTTTACCGGAGGAACACTTTGTGTGCTACCAAACGTCACAACGTAACTGGTGATTATAAAGGTGCTCTACAGGTGTCTCCGAAGGTACTTGTTGGGTTGGCGTATTTCGAGATTAGGATTTGTCACTCCGATTGTCGGAGAGGTATCTCTGGGCCCACTCGGTAATTCACATCACTATAAGCCTTGCAAGCATTGCAACTAATGAGTTAGTTGCGGGATGATGTATTACAGAACGAGTAAAGAGACTTGCCGGTAACGAGATTGAACTAGGTATTGAGATACCTACGATCGAATCTCGGGCAAGTAACATACCGATGACAAAGGGAACAACGTATGTTGTTATGAGGTCTGACCGATAAAGATCTTCGTAGAATATGTAGGAGCCAATATGGGCATCCAGGTCCGCTATTGGTTATTGACAAGAGAGGTGTCTCGGTCATGTCTACATAGTTCTCGAACCCGTAGGGTCCGCACGCTTAACGTTCGTTGACGATATAGTACTATGAGTTATGTATGTTGGTGACCGAATGTTGTTCGGAGTTTTGGATGAGATCACGGATATGATGAGGAACTCCGGAATGGTCCGGAAGTAAAGATTGATATGTGGATAGTAGTGTTTGATCTCCGGAAAGGTTCCGGAATCCATCGGAAGGGGTTCCGGATGTTTCCCGAAATGTTTGGGCACGAGAACACTTTATCTGGGCCAAAGGGGAAAGCCCACGAGGTTTTTGGAAAGCGCAAAAGGAAGTTTTGCGGAGTCCAGGGGCCAGACGCCAGGGTCCAGACGCCGGGAACCCTGGCGTCTAGCCCTGGAGTCCGAGAAGGACTCTTGCCTTTCGGGTGAAACCGACTTTGTGGAAGCTTTTACTCCAAGTTTCGACCCCAAGGCTCAACATATAAATAGAGGGGTAGGGCTAACACCCAAGACACATCAAGAAACACCAAGCCGTGTGCCGGCAACCCCATCTCCTCTAGTTTATCCTCCGTCATAGTTTTCGTAGTGCTTAGGCGAAGCCCTGCGAAGATTGTTCTTCACCAACACCGTCACCACGCCATCGTGCTGCCGGAACTCATCTACTACTTCGCCCCTCTTGCTGGATCGAGAAGGCGAGGACGTCACCGAGCCGAACGTGTGCAAAACTCGGAGGTGTTGTGCTTTCGGTACTTGGATCGGTCGGATCGTGAAGACGTACGACTACATCAACCGCGTTGATATAACGCTTCCGCTTACGGTCTACGAGGGTACGTAGACAACACTCTCCCCTCTCGTTGCTATGCATCACCATGATCTTGCGTGTGCGTAAGAAATTTTTGAAATTACTACGTTCCCCAACAGTGGCATCCGAGCCAGGTTTTATGCGTAGATGTCATATGCACGAGTAGAACACAAGTGAGTTGTGGGCGATATAAGTCATACTGCTTACCAGCATGTCATACTTTGGTTCGGCGGTATTGTTGGATGAAGCGGCCTGGACCGACATTATGCGTACGCTTACGCGAGACTGGTTCTACTGACGTGCTTTGCACACAGGTGGCTGGCGGGTGTCAGTTTCTCCAACTTTAGTTGAACTGAGTGTGGCTACGCCTGGTCCTTGCGAAGGTTAAAACAGCACCAACTTGACAAACTATCGTTGTGGTTTTGATGCGTAGGTAAGAACGGTTCTTGCTCAGCCCGTAGCAGCCACGTAAAACTTGCAACAACAAAGTAGAGGACGTCTAACTTGTTTTTGCAGGCCATGTTGTGATGTGATATGGTCAAGGCATGATGCTATATTTTATTGTATGAGATGATCATGTTTTGTAACCGAGTTATCGGCAACTGGCAGGAGCCATATGGTTGTCTCTTTATTGTATGCAATGCAATCGCCCTGTAATTGCTTTACTTTATCACTAAGCGGTAGCGGTAGTCGTAGAAGCAATAGTTGGCGAGACGACAACGATGCTACGATGGAGATCAAGGTGTCGCGCCGGTGACGATGGTGATCATGACGGTGCTTCGGAGATGGATATCACAAGCACAAGATGATGATGGCCATATCATATCACTTATATTGATTGCATGTGATGTTTATCTTTTATGCATCTTATCTTGCTTTGATTGACGGTAGCATTATAAGATGATCTCTCACTAAATTTCAAGATAAAAGTGTTCTCCCTGAGTATGCACCATTGCCAAAGTTCGTCGTGCCCAGACACCACGTGATGATCGAGTGTGATAAGCTCTACGTCCATCTACAACGGGTGCAAGCCAGTTTTGCACACGCAGAATACTCAGGTTAAACTTGACGAGCCTAGCATATGCAGATATGGCCTCGGAACACTGAGACCGAAAGGTCGAGCGTGAATCATATAGTAGATATGATCAACATAGTGATGTTCACCATTGAAAGCTACTCCATTTCACGTGATGATCGGTTATGGTTTAGTTGATTTGGATCACGTGATCACTTAGATGATTAGAGGGATGTCTATCTAAGTGGGAGTTCTTAAGTAATATGATTAATTGAACTTTAATTTATCATGAACTTAGTCCTGGTAGTATTTCCATATCTATGTTGTAGATCAATTGCTCGCGTTTAGCTCCCTTGTTTTATTTTTGATATGATCCTAGAGAAAACTAAGTTGAAAGATGTTAGTAGCAATGATACGGATTGGATCCGTGATATGAGGATTATCCTCATTGCTGCACAGAAGAATTATGTTCTTGATGCACCGCTAGGTGACAAACCTATTGCAGGAGCAGATGCAGACGTTATGAACGTTTGGCTAGCTCAATATGATCACTACTTGATAGTTTAGTGCACCATGCTTAACGGCTTAGAATCGGGACTTCAAAGACGTTTTGAACATCATGGACCATATGAGATGTTCCAGGAGTTGAAGTTAATATTTCAAGCAAATACCCGAGTTGAGAGATATGAAGTCTCCAACAAGTTCTATAGCTAAAAGATGGAGGAGAATAGCTCAAGCAGTGAGCATGTGCTCAGATTGTCTGGGTACTACAATCGCTTGAATCAAGTGGGAGTTAATCTTCCTGATAAAAGAGTTGGTCCAGAAGAGTCCCGGGCTGTCCACGAGGGTGGGGGGCGCGCCCACCCCCCTTTGGTGAACTTGTGAAAATACCCTTTGCCACAAGTCGAGCTTCATAGACGGTAACATTACCGTCCATGTCCGTCTTCTTCTTAAAGATCCATTTATCTCAATGGCTTGCCGATCATCAGGCAAGTTCACCAAAGTCCATGCTTTGTTCTGATACATGGATCCTATATCGGATTTTATGGCTTCTAACCATTTGTCGGAATATGGGCCCACCATCGCTTCTCCATAGCTCGTAGGCTCAGTATTGTCTAACAACATGATATCTAAGACAGGATTACCGTACCACTCAGGAGTAGTACATATCCTTGTCGACCTACGAGGTTTGGTAGTGACTTGATCCGAAGTTCAATGATCACTATCATAAGCTTCCACTTCAATTGGTGTAGGTGCCACAGGAACAACTTCCTGTGCCCTGCTACACACTAGTTGAAGTCATGGTTCAATAACCTCATCAAGTCTCCACCATCCCCCCACTCAATTCTTTCGAGAGAAACTTTTCCTCGAGAAAGGACCCGTTTCTAGAAGCAATTACTTTTGCTTCCAGATCTGAAATAGGAGGTATACCCAACTGTTTTGGGTATTCTATGAAGATGCATTTATCCGCTTTGGGTTCGTGCTTATCAGCCTGAAACCTTTTCACATAAGCATCGCAGCCCCAAACTTTTAAGAAACGACAACTTAGGTTTGTCTAAACGGTGTCGTCTCAACGGAATTGCGTGGTGCCCCCTTTTAAAGTGAATGCGGTTGTCTCTAATGCCTAACCCATAAACGATAGTGGTAATTCGATAAGAGACATCATGGTATGCACCATATCCAATAGGGTGCAGTTATGATGTTCGGACACACCATCACACTGTGGTGTTCGAGGCGGTATTAATTGTGAAACACTTTCCACAATGTCTTAATTGTGTGCCAAACTCGTAACTCAGATACTCATCTCTATGATCATATCACAGACATTTTATCCTCTTGTCACGACGATCTTCAACTTCACTCTGAAATTACTTGAACCTTTCAATAATTCAGACTTGTGTTTCATCAAGTAAATACACTCAGCATCTACTCAAATCATCTGTGAAGTAAGAACATAATGATATCCACTGCATGCCTCAGCACTCATTGGACTGCATACATCAAAATGTATTACTTCCAACAAGTTGCTCTCTTGTTCCATCTTACTGAAAACGAGGCCTTTCAGTCTTCTTGCCCATGTGGTATGATTTGCATGTCTCAAGTGATTCAAAATCAAGTGAGTCCAAATGATCCATCTGCATGGAGTTTCTTCATGCATATATACCAATAGACATGGTTCGCATGTCTCAATCTTTTCAAGAACGAGTGAGTCCAAAGATCCATCTACATGGAGCTTCTTCATGCGTTCCATACCAATATGACTCAAATGGCAGTGCCACAAGTATGTGGTACTATCATTACTATTTTATATCTTTTGGCACGAACATGTGTATCATTGCGATCGAGATTCATTTTAGGCGCAAGACCATTGAAGGTATTATTCAAATAAACAGAGTAACCATTATTCTCCTTAAATGAATAATCGTATTGCGATAAACATAATCCAATCATGTTTATGCTCAACGCAAACACCAAATAACAATTATTTAGGTTTAACACCAATCTCGATGGTAGAGGGAGCATGCCATGCTTGATCACATCAACCTTGGAAACACTTCCAACACATATCGTCATCTCACCTTTAGCTAGTCTTCGTTTATTCCGCAGCTTTTATTTCGAGTTACTAACACTTAGCAACCGAACCAGTATCTAATACCCTGGTGCTACTAGGAGTACTAGTAAAGTACACATTCATATAATGTATATCCAATATACTTCTGTCGACCTTGCCTGCCTTCTCATCTACCAAGTATCTAGGGTAGTTCTGCTTCAGTGACCGTTCCCCTCATTACAGAAGCACTTAGTCTCGGGTTTGGGTTCAACCTTGGGATTCTTCACTAGAGCAGCAAATGATTTGGTGTTTCATGAAGTATCCCTTCTTCCCTTGCCCTTCTAGAAACTAGTGGTTTTACCAACCATCAACAATTGATGCTCCTTCTTGATTTCTACTTTCGCGGTGTCAAACATCGCGAGTTGCTCAAGGATCATCTATCCCTGATATGTTATAGTTCATCACGTAGCTCTAATAGCTTGGTGGCAGTGACTATGGAGAACCATCACTATCTCATCTGGAAGATTAACTCCCACTTGATTCAAGCGATTGTAGTACTCAGACAATCTGAGCACATGCTCAACGATTGAGCTTTTCTCCCTTAGTTTGCAGGCTTAAGAAACTTGTCAGAGGTCTCATACCTCTTGACGTGGGCACTAGTCTGAAATCCCAATTTCAGTCTTCGGAACATCTCATATGTTCTGCGACGTTTTAAAACGTCTTTGGTGCCACAATTCTAAACCGTTAGCATCACGCACTGAACTATCACGTAGTCATCAAAACGTGTATGCCAGATGTTTCGCAACATCTACAGACGACGCTGAGGTTCAGCACACCGAGCGGTGCATTAAGGACATAAGCCTTCTGTGCAGCAATGAGGACAATCCTCAGTTCACGGACCCAGTCCGCATAATTGCTACTATCAACTTTGAACTAAATTTTCTCTAGGAACATATCTTAAACAGTAGAACTAAAGCGTAAGCTATGACATAATATGCAAAGACCTTTTGACTATGTTCATGATAATTAAGTTCATCTGATTATTTAATGAACTCCCACTCAGATAGACATCCCTCTAGTCATCTAAGTGATACCTGATCCGAGTCAAACTAGGCCGTGTCCGATCATCACGTGAGACGGACTAGTCATCATCGGTGAACATCTCCATGTTGATCGCATCTACTATACGACTCATGTTCGACCTTTCGATCTCTTGTGTTCCGAGGCCATGTCTGTACATGCTAGGCTCGTCAAGTCAACCTAAGTGTTTCGCATGTGTTCCGAGGCCATGTCTGTACATGCTAGGCTCGTCAACACCCGTTGTATTCGAACGTTAGAATCTATCACACCCGATCATCACGTGGTGCTTCGAAACAACGAACCTTCGCAATGGTGCACAGTTAGGGGGAACACGTCTCTTGAAATTTTAGTGAGGGATCATCTTATTTATGCTACCGTCGTTCTAAGCAAATAAGATGTAAACATGACAAACATCACATGCAAATCATAAGGTGACGTGATATGGCCAATATCATCTTGCGCCTATGATCTCCATCTTCGAGGCGCGGCATGATCACCTTCGTCACCGGACCATGATCTCCATCATCATGATCTCCATCATTGTGTCTTCATGAAGTTGTCTCGCCAACTATTACTTCTACTACTATGGCTAACGGTTAGCAATAAAGTAAAGTAATTACATGGCGTTTTCATTGACATGCAGGTCATACAATAAATTAAGACAACTCCTATGGCTCCTGCCGGTTGTCATACTCATCGACATGCAAGTCGTGATTCCTATTACAAGAACATGATCAATCTCATACATCACATATATCATTCATCACATCCTTTTGGCCATATCACATCACATAGCATACCCTGCAAAAACAAGTTAGACGTCCTCTAATTGTTGTTGCATGTTTTACATGGCTGCTATGGGATTCTAGCAAGAACGTTTCTTACCTACGCAAAAGCCACAACGTGATATGCCAATTTCTATTTACCCTTCATAAGGACCCTTTTCATCGAATCCGATCCGACTAAAGTGGGAGAGACAAACACCCGCTAGCCACCTTATGCAACTAGTGCATGTCACTCGGTGGAACCTGTCTCACGTAAGTGTACGTGTAAGGTCGGTCCGGGCCGCTTCATCCCACGATGCCGCCGAATCAAGATAATACTAGTAAAGGCAAGTAATTTGACAAAATCGACGCCCACAACTACTTTGTGTTCTACTCGTGCATAGAAACTACGCATAAACCTGGCTCTGATACCACTGTTGGGGAACGTAGCAGAAATTCAAAATTTTCTACGCATCACCAAGATCAATCTATGGAGTTTACTAGCAACGAGAGGGAAGGAGTGCATCTACATACCCTTGTAGATCGCGAGCGGAAGCGTTCAAGAGAACGGGGTTGACGGAGTCGTACTCGTCGTGATCCAAATCACCGATGATCCTAGCGCCGAACGGATGGCACCTCCGCGTTCAACACACGTACGGAGCAGCGACGTCTCCTCCTTCTTGATCCAGCAAGGGGGGAGGAGAGGTTGATGGAGATCCAGCAGCACGACGGCGTGGTGGTGGAAGTAGCGGGATTCCAACAGGGCTTCGCCAAGCGCTGCGGGAGGAGGGAGATGTGTCACGGGAGGGAGAGGGAGGCGCCAGGGCTTGGATATTGCTGCCCTCCCTCCCCCCACTATATATAGGGCCAAGGGAGAGGGGGGGGGTGCAGCCTTGGCCCTTCCTCCAAGGAAGGGTGCGGCCAGGGAGGAGTCCATCCTCCCCAAGGCACCTCGGAGGTGCCTTCCCCCTTTAGGACTCTCCCTTTCCCTTATCTCTTGGCGCATGGGCCTCTTGGGGCTGGTGCCCTTGGCCCATATAGGCCAAGGCGCACACCCCTACAGCCCATGTGGCCCCCCGGGGCTGGTGGACCCCCTTGGTGGACCCCCGGACCCCTTTCGGCACTCCCGGTACAATACCGATAATGCACGAAACTTTTTCGGCGACCAAAATAAGACTTCCCATATATAAATCTTTACCTGCGGACCATTCCGGAACTCCTCGTGACGTCCGGGATCTCATCCGGGACTCCGAACAACTTTCGGTAACCACGTATATCTATTCCCTATAACCCTAGCGTCATCGAACCTTAAGTGTGTAGACCCTACGGGTTCGGGAACCATGCAGACATGACCGAGACGTTCTCCGGCCAATAACCAACAGCGGGATCTGGATACCCATGTTGGCTCCCACATATTCCACGATGATCTCATCGGATGAACCACGATGTCGGGGATTCAATCAATCCCGTATACAATTCCCTTTGTCAATCGGTATGTTACTTGCCCGAGATTCGATCGTCGGTATCCCGATACCTTGTTCAATCTCGTTACCGGCAAGTCTCTTTACTCATTCCGCAACACATCATCCCGTGATCAACTCCTTGGTCACATTGTGCACATTATGATGATGTCCTATCGAGTGGGCCCAGAGATACCTCTCCGTTTACACGGAGTGACAAATCCCAGTCTCGATTCGTGCCAACCCAACAGACACTTTCGGAGATACCTGTAGTGCACCTTTATAGCCACCCAGTTACGTTGTGACGTTTGGTACACCCAAAGCATTCCTACGGTATCCGGGAGTTGCACAATCTCATGGTCTAAGGAAATGATACTTGACATTAGAAAAGCTCTTAGCAAACGAACTACATGATCTTGTGCTAGGCTTAGGATTGGGTCTTGTCCATCACATCATTCTCCTAATGATGTGATCCCGTTATCAACGACATCCAATGTCCATGGTCAGGAAACCGTAACCATCTATTGATCAACGAGCTAGTCTCCTAGAGGCTTACTAGGGACATGGTGTTGTCTATGTATCCACACATGTATCTGAGTTTCCTATCAATACAATTTTAGCATGGATAATAAACGATTATCATGAACAAGGAAATATAATAATAACCAATTTATTATTGCCTCTAGGGCATATTTCTAACAGACACTCCATACTTATCACTTCCACCTTTGGGAATTGCTACGATGATTCCCTGCACTTGGGGATTATCAGGCCTCGTGCGCGTGGCGGCCTTTCGGCGTGCTCCTGCCGGCTGCTTTCGTCGGAATCTTGGGCGGCGGCCCAGCGGCGGCGCGAGGGGGGGAGGGGAGGTGGTTGGTGGGGAAAGCGCGGGCTGAAATGTCCCCCCACCAACCGCTTCTGCTTATATGCAGGGCACCGCAGCCACGAGGGGGAAACCCGCGTATTCCCGGGTTGGGGTCAGGATTTTGCCGCACCCCTCAAAATTTTTTGCGGGCCGGGGCGGGATGCGGGGTCTGATCGGGCTGGTCCCCCCCCCCCGACCCGCATTTTGGTGGTTATTTTGCGGGTCGGGGCGGGATGCGGGGTCTGCTAGAGTTGCTCTAAAACCTACCGCCAGGGCCCCTGGCGGTAGGTTCCTTGGGTGGATAAGGTTGGGAGGGGGGACCTTTGGTCCCCACACCCACCATTCAGCACAAGTCACCCCACACCTCACCTCTTCCCCGAGCTCAAGGCCCCCCTCTCTCTTCCTATCACAAGAGCCTCTCAAATTTCCCTAATTTGGTTGACATTTCTCCGGTGAATTCGTAGCACTTTCATCACCCAAGGTACGTCTCTCACTTCCCCTCATTTTGATTGGTTGAAAGCTTGGTTTTGTGTGCATTAGCTCATTTTATTGCAAATCCTAGTTCATCATTTTGGTGTGGTCAAATCAATTAGTATGATGCATTTAGGGTTATGTTTGTTATTTCCTTATGTATTAGTGCCTATAATTGTTTGTAGAACTGTTTGTGTATCTAGATCTAGTGCTATGATTAGTGGTCATCTTTGGGGTTAGGGTTGGGCGTAAGAAAATAATTAAGATCAAGATCACCTTAATAGTAACCAAGTGTTGTGCTCCATCTGATTTATTTTGTTTATTCTCATCTTAAACCCGTATATTCATGTAGGATGGACATTGCAGCTATGAGTCTGGCGGTAGCGTGTGAGAAGGTTGTAGCGGAGCGATAATGTGGTATGACGAGGGGGCTTCAAGCATGGTTAAAGATTTGTGATGATGCGAATGCGGCCATGATGGATTTTAGCAAGTATTACATTATCGAGGAACCTTGTGATTGTAAGGAGAAGAAAGTTTTTCGGAGGCTTGTGAAAGAAGAAAAGAAGATACTTCATGAGCTCCAGGAGGTGGAATATGCTTGCAGACACGCTTTGGCAATGGAGATTGGGTTCTCTGTCAGCAAAGAAGAATTCCGAGAGCTGGACTTGACAAAACCAGGACAGGTCATTGGATGGGCAATCACACAAGGCATGTCAGAGAATCCGGATCGCCGTGCTCGATGGGGCTGGTTCCGCGAAACGAATGGTTTGTTGGAGAACTGGGCAGGATCCGTGAACTTTCAACTGAAGGCTAATCGTGAGCGTGACGAACAAATTGAACGTCTTATACATTTTGAGCTATTTTTCCGGTGTAGAAAATGTATGCTCGAGCTTGAGCTTGTAGTTTGAACTCATGTCATTCGAATCGGTAGATGTTTTAAGTCAGTGTTAATTGTGGATGTAATGAACTATGCCGAGTCATGATTGTCCTTGCTACTTAATCATTTGTGGATGTTACTTCATAGAAGTTTGTAAAAAAGGGGTGAAATAACTCTATTTTGAGGGGTTGGCACCCTAACACCAAGGGGTCTGGCGGTAGGGTAGCCAACCCTACCGCCAAACCCCCCCCCCCCCAAGATCGGTCACATCAACTAACTGAGGGGGGGTGGGACCCTTCCGCCAGGGGTCTGGCGGTAGGGTAGCCAACCCTACCACCCAAAAAACCCCAGACTGGTCACAACAAGTAATGGAGGGGGTTGGGACCCTACCGCCAGGGGTTCAGGCGGTAGGGTGGCCAACCCTACAGCCAGAAACCCCCCAGATTGGTCACAACAAGTAATCGAGGGGGTTGGGACCCTACCGCCAGGGGATATGGAGGTAGGATAGCCAACCCTACCGACAAGAAAACCTCCAGGCCTGTCACAACAAACTACAGTCGAAGGGGGGAACCCTACCGCGAGATGGTCTGGCGGTAGGGTCCTGCACCCTACTGCCAGAGCCTCTGGCGGTAGGTTAAAAAGCAGAGCACACACACTCTGTTTTTTGTTTTTTGTTGATTTCACACAACGCATAACAGTTTATCACAGAAATTCATGACAAATAACAAAGAAATTCCAGACAAACTTTGGTCTACGTGATAGTTCTGATGACAAATTCATTACAAATGTCAAATTAGGTCTACAAGGTAGTTCACGACACATGGCTTCTTGCCTTAGTACTAGATAGTTCATGATAAATGTGGCATGGCTTCATCCGGTTACATGACGAGTCCACCGAAGCGAAGCCTCTACTGAGTCATACGAGGCCATTTCCCCTTCTTGTCGCGTGCCTCATCCTCCTCTTGCACCTCGCGAGCCTTCGCAAGCTTTCGCAAGCTTTCTTGCCCTCTCCTCATCACGAGCAAGCTTCGCTTGACGTGCCCTCTCCTCCTCTCGTTTCTTCCGCTCCAACCTCTCCTTTTGACAACGCTCCTCCTCCAAACCTCTTCGAAATGATTCTTCAAACTGCCGTTGGCGCCTAAGACAATCTTGATATTGGTCCTTTTGGACATCTTCTGGCACTTCATGATCTATCCATGTGAAGTACTTGCATAGAGGAGGCGGTAGGCCATAGGGGTTAGTTGGAAGTGCACGGTCATGGGCATAGTTGGGGCATACAAAAAATCTCCTTCCCTCCGTCCATGACTTCTTTCGGTCGGTGGAAACCTTCACCTTGCCGACATCTCCACGCCAACATGGTGGGATTTTCACATCTTTCTCCTTCACCTTGTCCAAAGATGCGTTCTCCCACTTGTTCGACATGTCTTCTTGGTTAGTACACGGTGGCCTCGTCATGGAACCGGATGAAGCCATGCCTACAACAATTAAAGATGATAAGTCAAACATATGAACACATTGACATGTAAAGAAGCAAACAATTAAAGATGTTAAGCAAATATATCAACAAATTGACATGGAAGGAGACAAGTAGTACCATTCACACTATTTCAACCATTCGGATTTAGCAACACGCCGATAGGCCTTCCTCTATCAACCCAACGTGTCCTAGAACCACCGGATCTACGAACCCCTCTAAGACTAGTCCTTCCTCCACGACCCCCTCTAAGACTAGTCCTTCCTCCACGGCCCCCTCCAAGACTAGTCCTTCATCCTCGTGTGGTGGCGGAACCTCCTCTACCGCCACATGCTTAACTAGTGCTCGTGTTGGTTCTGGGTCTTTTCGTACATCTCCTAACATTGTGTTCCGTCGTTGCATTCTCCACAAATGTTGGTGTCCGGTGCCTTCATGAAATGACCACTACCAAATTGCTTCATTCTTGTGTATACAACTAGATCATCCATGTCACACCTGAACCTCTTCTTTCTACTCCTTCCCCTCATAGGCACCATGAGTGCGGGATCTGGCACAATGTGTGGGCCATCATACTTAGGCCACTGTGACGGATAAAGGAAAGGATTAAACCGAGGCGCCCACGTCAACCTTGTTTGTTCCAATGTGAACTCATGCAACCGCACCGTTGTACCATCGGATACGGGCAAGTTTCTCGCCTGCGTTGCGGTCATCAAATGCGAGCAAGGCCAATGATACTTGTGTGACCTCTCACACTGGCACCACCGGTTTTTGATGTGGACCTCGTACGCAACTCCACCATAGGACACACCGTCCCTTGTTGTCCCACCTGGCTCATCGATTTAATAGATCATTTCTTTTTCATTGTATTTGATCACTTGTTGGTGGGAAGACTTGCACGCTTGATGCAACAACCAATCCTGAACCTTGAATGGATAGTCCATCTTTTCACCAATCCACTTGGCCGTGCTTTTGGAATGCTTTAGGAAGTACTCGTTGAGCTTGCTGAAAGTGTACTTGAGTATTGCGGTCACCGGCAAGGAACGAACACCCTTCAACACATTGTTGAAGCATTCCACCATGTTGCTTGTCATGTCCCCATATCGCATACCTCCTTCATCGTAAGCGCGTGACCACTTTTCTTTATCCAGCTCGTGCCTAGTCAAGAATTATTTTCCCCTTTGTTCTTCTCCAACGCCTTGAGGAGTTTATCATATCGGCTTTTGAATGTGTCGGTGTTGAATGCAAAGCAAACATGGGTAAGGTCTTTGCAAAACTCCTTGCCCTTGCATGCCCGATAACAGTTTGCCACAAAGTGTCTCATGCACCAACGGTGTCGAAGCTTAGGAAGACCTGGAATATCAATGTCTATTGCTTTGAGAATCCCATGATGGCGGTCCAATATTGCATACCTCTCTCTTGCCAATCACCTTTGTCCTCACATGCTCCATGAACCACTCCCAATTGTCATCGTGCTCCGAAGGCACCAAGGCAAATGCCACCGGCAACACTATCATTTGACGAGCGGGCCATTGCCACCATCAATGTGCCCTTGTATTTGCCGGTCAAGAATGTACCATCTATAGACAAGACCAACCGACAAAACGTGAATGCCTCGATGCATTGTCCAAAGCTCCAGAAGGCACAGAGAAACACTCTGTCAATTGACTCGACCCGATGGCGCATGCCCAGGTTCCGATGAGCAATGGCTGCCAACATCTTCGACAAAATGTTATATGCGGCCTCATAATCACCATGCAACATCCTAATAGCATTTGCCTTGTCCATCCATGCCTTCCCATACTTGACCGGGTATCCGAATAGTTCCTCAATCTAAGTCATGAGAAACTTGACCTTCACGGTTGGATCATGTGCTTTTTGATTCAACAATTTGTAGCCTAGATATTCGGACGTGAGTTGATGGTGTCCTTTGTTTCGGTCGGCCTTGTCCGGGGGTACGCACGTGTGAGTGGGAACACAACTCTTCAACACCCATTGCTCGGTTTCTTTGATTCTTCTACCACGAACCCTCCAAGGGTAACCTTCTTGGTCACATTTGACTGTGTACCGAATATTTTGATTGGAATGACCAACAACAAACGACCTATGGTTCCTAATGGCGTATTCACACAACCATATCTAGAACTCTACCAAAGAACCAAACTTAGCATTCTCATCCTCATTTTGTGGCCGAGGTTCACCGACCTTGGGGCACTGTGTTGGCTCAAACAACCCCAATCTCACCCCACCGTCAACAACGGCCTTGTCCGCAAGACTCACATCCCTAAACAACGACGACCCTCTTTCCTTGCTGGTCACCTTCTTGTAGATTTGATTTTCTTGCGCCGTCAACCCATCCTCATCCAATTCTTCCTCTGGACCCTCATCATCCGAGCCATACCCACACATACGGTTATAAGGGAGGGTACGGTCCATGTCTTGTTGCCGCACAATGACATCCAAGTTACCAATGGCATGGTAATGAATCTCTTCATTCTCCGCATAAGCATCCTCTTGAGCAACAATAGCATCATCATCAGCATGACCACTAGCTAGCATCTTCTTGAACAAGAGGAATAGCATCATCTCAGAGTACTATGGCGCTAGCATTGATATGATCTCCATTGTGTTGGCTACTTGGTGGTTGGCTAGAACAATTGGGGACATGCACCTCGGCACTACCATCATGTATTGGGGGAGGATACATTGCGGTTCAAATCAATTTGCAAGGGAGAAGGATCAACCTTTGTGGCAAATATCTCAAGAGACTTGTCTTGTGATGCGTCTACTTTGTCCTTGTACACATTCCAATGCAATTGGGAGGTGATGGGTATACTCTTTAGTCAGGACTTTACTCCCAATCCAATATCTTTGGCTCATTCCAATGTAAGACGCTTCTCACTTTCACTACAAGATCATCAAAGCTTGGACTTGTGTCAAAATTCATAGCCTCTTCCCCTTCATCATCTTTTATAATCATAAATGTCGTCTTGTCCAAATAATGAACATTTACGAGCTTATGCCTCTAAGAACAATGGAAACAATAAATTCATCCATATATATCATCCAACCAATTCAAATGGAGCAATAACATAATTTATGCACACATTGGACAAAAAAATTCTATTCATAGTTAATTTCACCTTAACCTTAACCATAACCCTAACCATAACTATAATCCTAACCCTAACCCTAACCCTGACCCTACCACTAACCCCTCACACTACCACTATAACCCCTAACCCTAGGCAATCACAAGCACAAACATAGCCATAAATGCATCATAAATGCACACAACAAGATCAACACCTGGGGTTTGCAACAAACTGAGAAAATGAACACAAAACCAAGATTTCAACCAATCAAAATGAGGGGAACTGAGAGAGGTACCTTGGGGGGATGAAAATGCTCCAGATCCACGGGTGAAATCTCAAGCAAATGGAGTGGATCTAGGGGGTGTTTGGATGGGGAGAGAGAGAGAGAGGAGGAGCTGACCACGGGGAAGAAGAAGAAAGGGGAAGAAGAGTGGTGGTGGGGCCCACACACCAGCCCCTCCCAACCTTATCCACCCCAGGAATCTACCGCCAGGGACCCTGGCGGTAGGTTTTAGTAGCCTACCGCCAGGGTCGATGGGGTAGGCCCCTTTTCCACGTCTGCTGGAGCTGACGGCCGTTAGGCGCCGTCCCCTCACCTACCGCCAGATACCGTGGTGGTAGGGTGTGGGGGGCTATCGCCAGGACCCCTGGCGGTAGGCAAAAGGGTCAAATTTCAATTTTTTCCAAACGGGGGTCAGATCCCGAAATTAGACCGAAAGCGGGTCAAAACATGAAATGTTGCCTACGCGGGACGCATGGAAAGCGGAGCAACCCATTTCACCTTTCTTCTCACTATACCTTGTCCAACCTCCATGTACTCTCTTTGTGCCAAAATTAGTAAAAAGTTGAGTCACTTATTTTAAAACGCAGGGTGTATATGATAATCAATCACCTTAATTTATTTACCTTCTGAATCAATTTCACTTTAATTTACTTAGCAAATTTCTAATCAAAATATAAGATAATTTATGGACAACAATTGATGATGAACATTTATTTACATGATCACATTATTATTGGCAGGTAAATCATAAGCTAACATATTAGAATATTTACATTTCGTTGCAATGCACATGCATTGTTTCTATTGAAGAAGAAAAAACTCAATTGGTGTAAATAAAAGAAGGGACCCCAATATCTGGCCATCTATGCCAGCAAGGGGCTGCCCTCGAACGAACGTCGTTCACTCATAGAGGGGGAAATAGCAGACAGTGCCATCGTTTATATGCTACCATGATATAACTTTTGAAAAAAGTCATATTTAGATGTTTCAGAAAATTATGATTTTTTTGTGAATGATCACAAGACATACGTGTACAACCCCTAAAAAAATCAGATACAAATTCGAAATATCTGTTGAGAAACAAGATGACAACAATAACAACAATAATAATAACAATAAAGATTTTAGTTCCAAACAAGTTGGGAAAGGCTAAAGGTGAAACTCATAAGATCTCGCGACCAACTCATGGTTTTGGCACATGGATAGCAAGCTTCCATGCATCACTGTGCATGGCTAGTTCTTTGGTGATACTCCAATTCTTTAGTTGATTCGATGGTTCACATCTTCATCAATACCCCAATCCTTCTGTAGCATTGACCCCAAATATCGAAAGGTGTTCTTCTGAGGCACTACCTACCCATCAAGACTAACCTCCTCCTCGTGCCTAGTAGTACTGAAACTGCACCTCATGTACTCGGTTTTAGCTCTACTAAGACTAAAACCTTTCAATTTCAAGGTTTGTCTCCGTAACTCTAACTTCCTATTGACCCCCATCCGACTATCGTCAACTAGCACCACATCATCCACAAAGGGCATACACCATGGGATATCTCCTTGTATATCCCTTGTGACCTCATCTATCACCAAAGCAAAAAACATAAGGTCTCAAAGCCGACCCCTGATGCAGTCCTATCTTAATTGTGAAGTCATCAATGTGTCATCACTTGTTCGAACATTGGTCTCAACATTATCGTACATTTCCTTGACGAGGATAATGTATTTTGCTGGGACTTTGTATTTCTCCAAGGCCCACCACATGACATTTCGCGGTATCTTATCATAGGCCTTCTCCAAGTCAATGAACACCATATGCAGGTCCTTCTTTTGCTCCCCGTATCTCCCCATAAGTTGTCATACCAGGAAAATGGCTTGCATGGTTGACCTCCCAAGTATGAAACCAAACTGATTGTTGACCACGCTTGTCATTCTTCTTAAGCGGTGCTCAATGACTCTCACCATAGCTTCATTGTATGGCTCATCAGCTTAATTCCACGGTAATTAGTACAACTCTGAACATCCCCTTATTCTTGAAGATTGGTACTAATATACTCCGTCTCCATTCTTCTGGCATCTTGTTTGCCCAAAAAATGAGGTTGAAAAGATTGGTTAGCCATACTACCGCTATGTCCCCGAGGCCTTTCCACACCTCGATGGGGATACAATCAGGGCCCATCGCCTTGCCTCCTTTCATCCTTTTTAAAGCTTTCTTAACCTCAGACTCCTGGATTCGTCGCACAAAACGCGTGCTGGTATCATCGAAGGAGTCGTCCCGTTCAATGGTAGAACTCTCATTCTCCCCATTGAACAGCTTGTCGAAGTACTCCTGCCATCTATGCTTAATCTCCTCGTCCTTCACGAGGAGTTGGTCTACTCTGTCCTTGATGCATTTGACTTGGTCAACATCCCTCGTCTTCCTCTTTTGGATCTTGGCCATCTTATAGATGTCCCTTTCTCCTTCCTTCATGCCTAACCGCTGGTAGAGGTCCTCATACGCCCGATCCCTTGCTTCACTGATAGCTCGCTTTGCGGTCTTCTTCGCCATCTTGTAATTCTCTATGTTGTCTGCACTCCTATCCAGCTATAGGCATCTGAAATAATCTTTCTTCTCCTTAATACCCTTCTGGACATCATCATTCCACCACCAGGTATCCTTAGCTTCGCTTCTACTTTCCTTGGACACTCCAAACTCCTCCGAGGACAGCTTACAAATGTAAGTCACCATCTACATCCACTTATTGTCCGCATCCCCTCCTTCCTCACAAAGGCCCTGCTTAATGACCCTCTCTTGAACGCCTGAGCTACCTCCCCCTTGAGCTTCCACCACTTCGTTCTAGCGACTTTGGCATGCTTATCCCGCTGGACACGAATCCGAAAGCGGAAGTCGGCAACCTCCAGCTTATGTTGAGGGACACCACTCTCTCCAGGTATCACCTTACAATCTAGGCACACACGCCTATCTTCTCTTCTCGAAATGATGAAATCAATCTGGCTAGAGTATTGACCACTACTAAAAGTCAGTAGATGTGATTCTCTCTTTTTAAAAAGGGTGTTAGCTACGATCATGTCGTAGGCTAGAGCGAAGTTTAAGACACCTTCTCCTTCTTGATTCCTAATGCCATAGCCAAAACCCCCATGCACCCCTTCAAAACCTGTGTTAGATGTAACCACGTGGCCATTGAGGTCTCCTCCTATGAAGAGCTTCTCGCCAATCGGTACACTCCTAACCAAGTCCTCAGGCCTTCCCAGAACTCCTCTTGGTGTTCTCATTGTGGCCTACTTGCGGGGCATACACGCTGATAACATTGAGAACTAAGTCCCCAACTACTAGCTTGACCAGGATAATCCTGTTCCCACATCTCTTGACGTCTACTACTCCATACTCAAGGCTCTTGTTGATCAAGATTCCTACACCATTTTTGTTTGCAGCCGTCCTCGTGTACTGCAGATTGAAGCCGGTATCCTCCACCTCATTCGCCTTCTGTCCCCTCCATTTGGTTTCTTGGACGCAAAGGATAGCAACACCTCTCCTCACCGTTGCATCAACTAGCTCTCGAAGCTTCCCTGTCAGAGACCCTATGTGCTAGCTACCTAAGCGGATCCTTCTTACCGTTCGCACTCGTTGAGTCAAATGCAAAGACCCTTGCTCATTTTCCACTAGATCCGGGCGCCGATGTAGCACGCCACTAACGGTACGACGACCCGTTTCTTGCTCACTTGTTACCGTATCCGCATCAAGATACGACGCGCCACGGAGGGGCGGGGGGTGATGGCCTGACCCTTGCCCATTTGACACCACACCCGGGTTCCAATGTGGCGCGTCGCTGAGAGGGTTACGCCGCAACGAAAATCTTTTGGGTTTCACCACCATAAGATTGGCTGAGTTTCTACATTGGCTCGCCGAGTCTATCACAACCCTCCTCCTTTACCCGGACTTGGGACCGGACAACATAGGTGGAGTTTTATTGAGAAACAAAAATGTCAAATCTAGAATGAATAGTGTCAAAAGAAGACAAAACATGAACAGTGTAAGAAATGTCACTATTCACATATGTATTAATCTTTTTTGTTTCTCAATGTATATTTCGAATTTTGATCTGAATTTTTTAGGGGTTATAAGCATATGTCTTGTGAACATCCACAAAAAAGTTAGAAAATTTTGAAACATCTAAATGTAACTTTTCAAAACTTGTAGCATGGGAGCATGTAAAATGTGGTATCACCTGATATCCACCCGCTGGTGGAGGCACTCTTCAGCTAACATTTTATGCTTTTTAAAGAACACTGTACAAACGCAGGCGCTCATATATATGCGAATACACTCACCCCTATGAACACACACGTAGACCCTACCCCTATAATAACCTCCGAAAGACTGAACCGACATATCATTTTGAGATTGACGAAGTCAGCACAGACGCCTGCAACGCGACCTTCGGTTTGGCCCATAGGCCCATTCAACCTTTTTTGAGCTATGTTAAAAGATACAATCCTCACGATAAAAATGCCATGAACAAAAAAAGAAACACAAAATTATAAAAATATAAATGGTCATTCTAAAACTTTCAAATTGCAATCCTTAGGATAAAATGCCACGAACAAAAAAAAATACAAAATTAAAAATTGAGAAAATGCCTTGTTTTAAACAATGTCGTGCTACTTTATAAAACTTCCATCCTCTAGATAATTTTTTAATCTGGATACGCCTCAAAAAATAAAATTTCCATGCCATTTAGAAAA
This sequence comes from Triticum aestivum, assembly GCF_018294505.1. Lineage (NCBI taxonomy): Eukaryota > Viridiplantae > Streptophyta > Magnoliopsida > Poales > Poaceae > Triticum > Triticum aestivum. Next base: position 207,831,929 of record NC_057796.1, read on the forward strand.
TAAAAAATGCCATCCTCTCAAACATTTCAAAATGCCATCCTATTTATAATAAAGAAGCCATCATCCAATAATTAAAATGTCATCCTATTATTGATAAAAAATGAAATCATATTGTTAATAAAAATGTCATGCGCTTACTAATAAAAATGCCATGCCACTAAAATAAAAATGCCATGCTAATAAAATAAAAATGCCATCTCTCAATAATAGTAATTGCCATTGTATTATTTATAAAATGCCATCATATTGTTAATAAAAAACTCATGCACTTAATAATAAAATTGCCATGCCATTAAAAATAAAAATGCCATATCTCAATAATAAAAATGCCATCCTCTCAAAAATGTTGTGCTATAAAAATAAAACTGCCAAGTGAGAAAATGAAGAAAAAGAAACCGGGTTGCAAAATATATGTGACATTTTAAACACAAAAGGTTCAACAAATGCCCTCTCAGCCCTGTGGCGCTGCCCCCCCCCCCCCCCCCCCCCCCCCCCCCGCCGCGCATGCATAGGACGTTGCGGGTTCTAGGCCTCACTTGATGAATATTTGAAAAGAAAAACCACGCATTCATCGGAAGCAGCTAAATAGCGAACCAGTCCAGCGATCGTACGTGGGGTGTCAGCTCTGCGCCGAGATTCATGTGACTGTAGGGAGAACTTTCGATGGGGTCAGCTCCCTGGTGAATGGTCATTGAATAACATCTCCCAAAAGAGAAGGTGTCGGACGGAGTAATCCACGTCTGAGCCTGATAAACAGTAAATTCGAGGAAAATAGCAAAAGGTTCTTTTAAAAGTTAAAATTTTCAGCAACCAAGACGCTTGAATTTTCTAGGAGTGTGCAAAATTTAATGCTTAAGTGACATTCGTGCATCTCAAGCCAAAAAAAAAATCAGGTCTAGACAATGTAGTTTTTCAAAGTTTTTTGAGAGCCAGTTTTTTTTTTGCTATGAGCTCCTCGAATGTCCTAACACCACGAAGCACACTTTGCGCACAAACGCATATTGGATGTCAAAAGATTCCACATTTTTTCAATTTGTTAGTTTTTATGAAGTTACTGTTCATGCATGAATATAGATGAGCCCGAGCTAAGAATAGCTACTCGAGTTCTCCGGGAGCTGGCTTCTCGGAGATAGATCGTTCGAGCTGGCTTCAGTGAGCTCTTTCAGGAAGCTGGCCAGTGGAGAAGTTCCGAACGGGGCTAAGACTGGATGGACATTTTCTTCCTCAAACTTTTGTTTAGAGATTTCTTAGAACAAAGATTCGAACTACGTTTGCATCACATGGAGGATGGGAGGATAAAGGTCATGATTGCATTTTCTGGTATGATTCCAACGTTCTAAACGACTTCCAACCCCCAAGTATAGTAGTACTAGTATTTAGATTAAAGCCTTTTACGATGGCAATCATTTCTCTACTTTTCTTGCGAGGTGGCACTAATCATTTTGCTTGGCGCAACTGGTTTTGAAGATATTTTGTTGTTTGGTTACCAACTTTCAAAAAGACAAAAGTCATGTGCACAATACGATAGTTAGTTGCATTTCAGGCAAATTTAAAATATCTATGCCAACCTCAATTCTCAGACAAGCATGTCACGACATCTATATCTATATCTATACCTACTAATAAAGCAAGGTGCGTTTCTTTTAATTTTTCATCCGTTCACCTGTATTATTGTTTTTGAGATTATTTTATATCCGAGGTGGTACTAATATTTTACGCAAGCTCGTCTGAAATAATAATCAGTTCGTTTATGCTATTGGGCTCCCGAACTGGTGACGTTATTGGGCCTTTACTGTGCTAAAAAAACATGGCCAACACCCAGCCTCTCTTCTTTCTAAAAATCAACGAAGTGCTTCCCTTCCTGAAAAAAAACGCAGCCGGCTCGCTCTCTTCTTCTTGTTCTCTGCGTGCTTGCGGCCGCCGACCGCCGCAACAGCCACGTCGATCCACCACAGCCACCCCAGTTCACAGGAGATGCAGACCAACGTCCTGACGCCCCAACCCTCACCTATCCCAACGCCGCCGAGCCCCCACACATCTCGAACTCGGACTCGAAGAAGAGCCCATGTGGCTTGCGCCTTGGAGTCGTGTCCAAGGATGAGATGTTCGGGAGGACGGGGCCGTGCTCTACATGAAAATTGAGCCATTAAAAGGAATCCTTAACCAAAAATAAATCGCATCTCAAGTTTCTTGCCCGAGATTGCCGTGCCGCAAGTTTCCGGCATCTTCGTGCCGCAAGCTTTCGACATCGCCGTGCCTGCGTCGAGTTCATCGGATATCCGTCTGCACGTGCTCCATGGTACGCTCGAAATTCGTCTGACCTGAGGTGTACGTGCTAGAGTCCCATCAATTTACATCTGTCATGAATTTATTAATTCTGTATGTTCTTCAGTATAGGCCATGCTAGCACTAAAGTTCCGAATAGATGTTCAAGTTTCAGATGCTTAGTTTCAGGCAATGAGAACTGTCTCAATGCAGTTGTATTTGCAGATGGTCCCATGCTGCAATGCATGATTGTATATGTATGTTGTCCCTGCTGCTAGATCAATGAAATATCCTATGTTCAAAAAAAGTATATGCTCTTTAAGCTCTGGACAAGTCAATGCCTAAAATACTACAACTCATGGAGTACAGACTGAAACATAGAAGGTAGACCACAAGTGATCAAATCATTGAGAAGTCCAACAATATGCATTAGTTCAGCTAATATTCCCCACTGTCTGAAAGGCATCTGGCTCTGCTCCAAGCTTCATATACTTCATCTTCGCACATTGAGATTTGTCTGAAGGTGTACATTAGTGGTTGGATGTACTCAATTTTTATATAGGAAAAAATTGTTGCTGTACAACAGAAAAAATAAATAAGAAAAGGGTACACTGGGAGTTGTCTGAAGGTGTATATTAGTGGTTGGATGTACTTAATTTTTATCTAGGAAGAATAGCTACTGTACGACAGGAAAAATATAAGAAAAGGTAAACTAATATCATGATGATGGCAGAGGGGTAATGCATTGTTCATGGTATTGCATGCACGGGCATTGGTTAAATAATTTTGGGTGTTCTAACTCTCTGGGATAATTTATATCTCTATTTTTGCTAATTGGCAAGGTTGATGAACAATGATTTACCTATGGTTTTTGCTTAATGGAAAAGCCTTTTCAGTTTTAAAAACCTACTGATTTGATCAACAGAGCCTGTCTCTTTTTTTGTTTCTTGGTAAGAACAGTGCTATATGGTTAAACTCTACATCTTTGTACTTAATTGTCTGAAGGTGTGCATTAGTCCTTGAGATTAGTGCTATATAGTACCACGCTACATCTCTGTACTTAATTGGCTGAAGGTGTGCATTAGTGCTTCAGACCAGTGTTGTATGGTTCCACTCTACATGTCTGTAGTTAATATCTGAAGGTGTACATGAGTGGTTGGCTGTGTTAATATAAATAGTAACTTTCCATATTATAGCAGCTAGAAGAGCTTCACAGAAATTTGGTACAAGAGTTGCAACAGTCTTGATCAAGTGTTTTTATTATTATTGCTTCTTGGTTAAACATTGTAAGAATCTTGCGCATGTTCGGTGTTATCACGTCCTAAAGATCTTACTATTTTTTTATTAACGAAGATCTTGACTATTTTGGTGTCAAGATCCAATAGCCTTCTTGTTAGTTAATGCTCTATTATATTTTTCTAACAAAACAAATGTATGTTTCCAGCAATAAAACTCGTCGGTTCCAGCAAAAACAATTACTCGCCATAGCCGGGTCATAGCAAAAAATTTGGCTGGTCCTAGCAAACAAAAAAAGAACAATCCCAGCAAAAAATAAAATCGGCGTCGCAGTCATAGGTACTATATGGTTCCACTCTCCGTCTCTGTAGTTATTTCGCTGCAAGTGTGCATTAGTGGTTGGATGTGATAATACATATAGTAAGATTGCATGTTGTACCAGCCAGAAGAAATTTGCTATACATATGTGACTGAAAGCCTGCAATGTGTGATTACGCCATCAGGCAACAGTTTTGGAGGTATGATAGTGTGCTTGAGCGAGGATACCTCACTGCCTGTCTTGGATGGCCAGAACATTTTGTTGGCCATCTCACACTCATGTTGCAACAATTGGATGTGTCATGTGAAACCTGCAGCATTCGAGCATTGCAAGCGGCGGTATGGCAGTCTGAATCCTGACGTTCTTGGGAGTGCAGGTGAGGACAATCCTAATTTGTTAGCTTCAGACAACCGACAAAAGAATATTGGTTTCCATTCCTGTGTTGCCAGTTTTCTACCCCGTGACTAACTTGCAACCTTCGAATAACCTTGTTAGTTCTAATAGGTGGGGCGTTTGTTGGAAATATAGGACTGAGACCCATAGCTCCTTAAAAAAAGGTGTATTTCCTCTTAATTACTCGCACAAGCAAACAAGTGATGGCTGGTTAGTTGTATTCATTTTGTTATATTTATGAGAGCTGCCTTTTCAAACAGGAGAAGAAGGGCTATCTTGCTTGTCTAAAGTGAGTCTGCATGGTGGTCTCTGTTGTTTGAAGGCAAGTTGCTCGGGAACGAGCCACTGGTTAAATCGTTTGGTTATCTAAGGATGTGCACTACGATGTGGGCGACATGGTCGACAAGCTCTGACTACTACATTCTCCAACAAGGTAGAATTAATTTAGTTGTGGTTTTATATTTCAAAACACTATGAAATTAGAATTTACTGAGTTTCTTTGTTTAGGCGGTGCTGTAGAAATAGTGTTCAGTTTGTATGAGTTAGTGTTGTGCTGAAACTCACGAGTCCTGATTTGCTTCCCATGCAAAAAAAAAATGCTTGGGCTTGTCAGGTCTCTGAGTCTTACTGCACCAAACATGCAACTTTTGGCATGGTTTGGTTTCAAAACATAAAAAGCTAGGGAGTTTCACAATCCCTAGGACAATGCCGATACTTAGATTATTTTGTACAGCTATTTTGACATCGATTTGATGCTGATATACCGCCGACAAGTAGCAGTCGTGGAAGAGGCAACCCTCTAAGGAATGTGACCATTTTTGTAATCATAAGAGATGGTGTTGGAAACCTGTAGAATGACAATACTGTCACACGATAGTTCTGTGTAAGATGGCAAACGGGGAGGAATTTTGACCAGGCTTATCAAGAGTGCTGGTTGTAGGGCAAGTCACTAGCCGCAAGACCCTTCCTCGAGTTACTACTTACGAACTATTGCAAATTTGTAATTCATGCATTTTAACATCTTTGCACCGGTGCACTTTTCTGGCTGTAACTTTATTAAATGGCAAGCAGAATTTTTTTATGGCAATGCGAAGCAGAATTGCTGGAACTGATATTCAAACGTCATCATAGTCCCCATTTTGTACTTATCTAATGACTTAACAAATCATCTAAATATCATCTCTCTTTTTTGTCAAACCGTCCTCCTTTTGCGACCAGCCTACATGCTTTCGTGTATGCTTGTAATAAAAGTGTTGACAAGGTAATGAATTGCTTCCTTAGATACTCAGTTCTGTTCATACAAAATTTGGTCGTTTGATAAATGTTATAGAAGACTTATATTTCATTCTCCGCAACAAATAAATCACATATTTTATTGATTAGGACCAAACAATCATAAAATGGAATAATAACCGTTGTAATTTATGAATATTGTAGAGGACATCTAAATTAACTTGCTATGTTTTTTGTTTGCCTTTGGTGCTGGGAGCTTTATCATGGACATCCTGGCTTCATTATTGCAAGTAGCATAGTCCTTACACAACCTGGGGTATAAGGCAAGGAAGATTTCCAACAGATAAGTAGTCGTGGCAACATTTCAGAACAATAGTCTTCTGTGCTCATAGCGTATTGATAACGCTTTCAGAATATTTATGCCTCCATTGCAACGCACGGGCATTTTTTCTAGTGGTGAATAACAACGAATTAGCAATAGCACAGAATATCACGGGAGCTCTACGTTTGTATGCCTTTTCCAAAAAAAAGAACGTCCACGTGTCCTCACAAAAATAAATAAACATCAACGTCATGAAACCAAGTGGATACAACTAGCGGTAGACGTCGATTTGATTGAAATTATTCTGAAAAAGCGAAATCAGTAGTTGAGGAGTACGATCACTCCAACTTCCCTGGTTGCGATAAGTGGCGCACATGCATCACGCCACTTGTCGCAACCTGAGAGTTTTCTTTTTTTCGTAGATCCGTTTATTCAAAACGTTTTATCTCTCAAACCGTGCGTCCAAATCTCGAACCGCTTTCACCGTTGGATTCCTCGCGTCGAGATCTTTAAAACTAGATCCCATGGTTGATAGATTTTGCCAAACTTTTTTTCACGAAAAAAACCGGAAGAAAAAAATCAGACGAAAAAACCGAACCGGGAGCACGGGTTTTTTTTCCTTTCCGAAAGAGGCATGCCCGTGCCTGTCATAAAATCACAACCGTGCCTCTCGCGGAAGGAAAAAAGAAGAAGAGAAAATGCGTTTTTTTTCGTTTTTGAGGAGGCACGGCCGTGACTCCGTGAAAGCACAACCGTGCTTCTTGCGGAAGCAAAACCGTGACTCCGGCAAAAGAAAAAAAAGAAAAAATGCGTTTTTTTCATTTTCGAGAGGCACGGCCGTGACTCGCGAAAGCACAACCGTGCCTCTCGTGGAAGCAAAACCGTGACTCTCGCGAAAAAAAAAAACAGAAAACGCGTTTTTTCCGTTTCCGAGAGGCACGGCCGTGACTCTCGCTAAAACACAACCGTGCCTCTCGCGGAAGCAAAACCGTGACTCTCGCGAAAGGAAAAAAAGACAGAAAACACGTTTTTTTCCGTTTCTGAAAGGCACGACCGTAACTCTCGCGAAAGCATACGCGTGCCTCTCGCGGAAGCAAAACCGTGACTCTCGCAAAAGGAAAAAAACAGAAAACGCGTTTTTTTCCATTTCCGAGAGGCACGACCATGACCCTCGCGAAAGCAAAACCATGCCTCTCGCGGAAACAAAACCGTGACTCTCGTGAAAGGGGAAAAAAAGAAAACGCGTTTTTTTTCACGAAAAAAACTTCTTTTTCAAAAAAAAATTGATCGAAAAGCTAAGGAAGACCGGTGAAAAACCAAAATGTCGAAAAAACCCGGGAAAAACCGTTTAAAAGGCCAAAAACGCGTGCGGAAAAATAAAAAAAACTAAATCCGAAGAGAGCGCCCAGAGCGCGACACGTGGCGAATGGCTGAGAGCACGCCAAGTGGCGCCGATCGTTGCGAGGCTACCGAAAGAGCGCTCGTTAACTAGTGGCTCCTCCGAAAAAGGGACTTGTTCTCGTAATGAAAGAAACATATATGTTGACTAATCCAAGCAAAAGCACCACTTGAAATCTTGGCTCTTAAACATAGACATCCCGGTGGAAGGTGACTCCTTCATGGAGTGGTGTGAGAGGACTCATGCTATCTTCAAGCAAAAGCACCACATGAAGGTTTTCTTTTCACCCAGGAAAATGATTTTTCTCCTTCGGTCGATCTCCTTCCAACATTTTCCTGATGAAATTATCAAGTCTGTTACAATGAGATGTGAAAAAAGATAGAAAATCTGGACATTAAGAGCATCTAAGACCCAACCCCCCATACCCGCCTCAAACGCCTAGACGGGCTACCCGGTCAGTGACTGGAAAGCCACCCAACCGGCCTCCTCATAACCGGTCCAAACGCCCAGACTGACCGGCATTCTCTATATCCAGCCCAAATCTAGAGCAGATATGGGGACGTCCGGAGGCACCCGGACAAGCCCGCCACGTTGGATCTGGGCCACGCTGGTCCACCCGACCCCACATAAAATGGACCCTGTCCGCACTCCGGTCGAAACCCTAGCCACATTCTACTCCACTCCGCTCCCAACCAGTCCACTCCATCCGCCCACAAGCTCCCGTCCTGCGATTTCCTACCTTCTCAGGCATGGCGGGTTGCGGATCTGAGTCCTACACCTCCAGATCCATTAACCCGGAGCTCATCTCACGCGACCCTGAGGAGGAGATGACCGCCTGCCTTGCGCTCCGCCGCTCCCGGGAGGAGGCCGCCTAATGACAACGCTAAGGCTCCTTCCGTCGGAAATCCATTGCGTCTGCCCAAATGGGGCATGGGTCGGGTGTGTGGTGTGTCACCACTACCTCACCGGAGGCGATGCGGTCGGTCTGGCGATGTGCCGGTGGATGTGCAACCGCTTCATCAGCGGGCCCAGGCGGGGTTGAATGTATGGGCGTCATCCGACGCAAATATTGGCGCGACGTGTCCGTCGTGCGAGGCAACGGGCACGGGAGGCGGCGGTAGCCCTCGCGGCAATGGACGTTGGTGAGGTAGAGTCGCATTCTCTGGCGGCCGATATGTGCACGATCACCCTGAGCGCCTCAACTGGGTTGTGGTGGACGTTGCCGGCTCCTCCCAGGACGGATCCATCATCGGTCTCACGTCCTCAGGCGACGTGCAAGCGATGGGATATGAGGAAAAAGAGTAGAGCAAGGGAGACGACTGATGACTCCCTAATAGTGGCGCCAGAAAGTTCCTGTCTGCTAGAACTACGTCGGTATTTCCCCAAAGAGGAAGGGATGATGCAGCACAACGACGGTAGGTATTTCCCTCAGTGATGAAACCAAGGTTATTGAACCAGTAGGAGAACCAAGCAACACAACGTAAACAACCCCTGCACACAGATAACAAATCCTCACAACCCGACGTGTTAAACGGGTTGTCAATCCCTTCCGGGTAATGGTGCCTCAAGATAGGCAAACGGGCGTGAGATAAATTTGTTGTAGATTGAAAGATAGATCGCAAATAAAATAAATTGAAATAAAACACATCAAGGTATTTTTGTATTTTTGGTTTAATAGATCTGAAAATAAATGCAAGGAAAAAGAGTAGATGGCAAAGGCAAATATATGAGAAAGAAGACCCGGGGGCCGTAGGTTTCACTAGTGGCTTCTCTCGAGAAAAATAGCAAACGGTGGGTAAAAAAATTACTGTTGGGCAATTGATAGAACTTCGAATAATTATGACGATATCCAGGCAATGATCATTATATAGGCATCACGTCCAAGATTAGTAGACCGACTCCTGCCTGCATCTACTACTATTACTCCACACATCGACTGCTATCCAGCATGCATCTAGTATATTAAGTTCGTGAAAAAACGGAGTAATGCAATAAGAACGATGACATGATGTAGACAAGATCTATCTATGTAGAGATAGACCCCATCGTTTTATCCTTAGTAGCAACGATACATACGTGTCGGTTCCCCTTCTGTCACCGGGATCAAGCACCGTAAGATCGAACCCACTACAAAGCACCTCTTCCCATTGCAAGATAAATAGATCAAGTTGGCCAAACAAAACCCAAATATTGGAGAAGAAATACGAGGCTATAAGAAATCATGCATATAAGAGATCAAAGAAACTCAAATAACTTTCATGGATATAAAAAGATAGATCTGATGATAAACTCAAAGTTCATCGGATCCCAACAAACACACCGCAAAAAGAGTTACATCATATGGATCTCCAAGAGACCATTGTATTGAGAATCCAGCGAGAGAGAGAGAGCCATCTAGCTACTAACTACGGACCCGAAGGTCTACAAAGAACCACTCACGCATCATCGGAGAGGCACCAATGGAGGTGGTGAACCCCATCCGAGATGGTGTCTAGATTGGATCTGGTGGTTCCGGACTCTGCGGCGGCTGGATGAATATTTCGTCGATGGCTCTAGGGTTTCTGGTATATTGGGGTATTTATAGAGCAAAGAGGCGGTCCTGGGGCACCCGAGGTGGGCACAACCCACCAGGGCGCGCCTGGGCCTCCTGGCGTGCCCTGGTGGGTTGTGCCCCCCTCGGGGCACCCCCCAGGCGCAGCCAGGGCCCATTACGTTCCTTCTGGTCCATAAAAATTCTCCGTGGAGTTTCGTTGCATTTGGACTCCGTCTGATATTGATTTCATGCGATGTAAAAAACATGCAGAAAATAACAACTGGCACTTGGCACTATGTCAATAGGTTAGTACCAAAAAATGATATAAAATGACTAGAAAATGATTATAAAACATCCAAGATTGATAATATAACAACATGGAACAATCAAAAATTATAGATACGTTGGAGACGTATCAACGACAACGTGTTGAGTCCCGTGAGCCGGTTCGTGTCCCAGGTCCTACTATATCTTGCCGACGACCAAAGCAACACTTCGAGGGGTGCGGTCAGCCGTCGGAGATTGGCATAGCGGAGCTGGATGGGCTCCACTTAGATAAGGTTTCACGTTCCATGTAATAATATGAATTTGGTGATTTGAAATGATGTTTGTGGTTGTGGAATTAATTTTTTTATGTGATGTCCGGTCAATTTCCGCGGACACGTCCGGGCGTGTCCGTTAATGTTCAGGGCCAAATTTTGGTGTTTGTGATTGTATATGCTTTAATAGGAAGACAACAGCACAAGAGATGTAGCTTACTATGCAATTTTACTAGTGCTATAATATTTTGCTCATGAGTTTGCATATCAATTAGATCAACGTCCAGCTATTATACCCAATAGGATAACTCGTCTTCTAAACCTTTTAATGGTACCGCCGTGGATATAATCCTGACAATACTACGGGGTATGAAAGTAGGGGTAATCATATCTATCGAATATGGAGATGAGAGTATGCACAAGCAATTATGCAGGTTTAGGCCCTTGTCGGTGGAGATGAGAGCATCTCTAGCAGACCCCATATCCCGCCCAACCCGCAAAATAACCGCCAAAATGCGGGTCGGGACGGGATAACCTGCTCGATCAGACACCACATTCGTGGCCGAACCGAAAACTTTTTTGCGGGGCGCTGCAAAACATCTCCCCCGACCTCTAGATTCACGGGCTAGGAGGACGACCCGAGCTCAACCCCTATCCGCAGCGAGATTTGGCGGGAGGGACATTTCCGCGCGGCCGTTCCCGCCCCCCCACCCTTCGCCACCATTGCCCCGCCACCGCATGCTCCGGTGCATCTTCCCCGACCGTCCTTCGCCGCCATGGATGACTCCCTGCTGTCCCCCGTCACCGTCGAGGTCGCGCACGCTCCTTCCCCTCGGGCGGATCTCGTCGCCGGCCATGTTGGCCCCGCCGTCTCCCAAGGTACCGCCGCGCCTGCTCGCAAGCGGCAGGGTAACGTGGTCATGCAGGGCAGGAATACGGCTGCCCCCGCCACGAAGGCCCGCGCTCCGGGCGCCAACGCCGCTGCGCGATCCCGGCTGGCGGCCGAGAAGGTCGCCAAGGCCGCCGGCGGCAAGAGGAAGAGGATTCCGGACAAAGAAGCCGCCTCCTTCATCCACTCCCTCCGCCTCGAAAAGAGGTGCCCCGGCGATGCCGCTCAACGGTGGTTCTCCCACCGCAAGCGAGGTGTTTGACGAAATGGCAGGAAGGTATGAGTCTTCGGTCATGGCAATTTTATTTGCTTTTCGCCATTTTGCCATAGCTCGTGACTTGTTGTCGTTCACTATAGTGGTGGTTCGAGCAATGCAACTGCCGAGTTTGTGAACTTGTTGGACACCAACGCCATTGACATTGATCAAGCCTCGTTCGTTGCATTCGACTACAATGAAACGGAGGGCGGCGTGGATGATCATGGTTATGAGGAAGAATTGGAGGAGATCGAAGCGGAAGCGTATGAGCAATCGCAAACAAAAACTGGAAAAAGCCAGAGATCGAAGAACTACACGATCTTGGAAGATCAAGTTCTGATCAATGCATGGAGGGCGGTGTCTCTTGATGCATGCACGGGTACTTCTCAAACCGCCAAGAAGTATTGGCAAAGGATCGAAGATCAATACTTCCGCATGATGGCAAAGTACCCTAATAGGACTCCACGCACATTTTGGTCGCTTCAAGGGCGTTGGGAGGTGATCAAGCCTATGTGCAGCTGTTGGGCAGCTTGGTTGGAGCAAGTACGCAATGCACCTCCAAGTGGAACCATGGAATCCGACTATGTGAGTTTGTTTTGCCTTTGTTGAAGTTATGCATCATCATATTGCATCATATGAAATGATTGCGAGTAGGATCTTTGACTGGCACAAGCCCCCTCGCGTCGACCCCGCGGGCGACCCGGGGGGAAAACCCTAGACGTCGCCCCTCGAGTCTCCTCCTCCTCTCCCCCTCCTCGCCGCCGTCCATAGCGCCGCCGGGCGAAGCCTGGCCGGCTGGGCGGCGGCGGGGATTCTCCCCATCCTCTCCATCTTGGCTGGCGCGGGACAGCGAGATCCAGAGGAATGCCGGGGGAACGTGGGGTCCGGCGGCGCGGCGGGTGGGTCTCCCATCGGCGTCGTGCGCGGCGGTGGCGACCTGCGTGTCGTGAGGTGGTGGCTGTGTTGGCCTGACCGGTGGTCGCGGGTGCCGCCGGATCCAGATCGGATCCATCTGGATCCTTTCTTCGGACTCCGTCGGCCGCCGCGGGGTGGTGATGATCGTCGCTGGCCACGTCAGATCGTTGGATTCGGCGTCTGGAGATCTACAAGGAGTTCTTCTCGATCCTCCTTTCTAGTGGGTTGAGCCCCATGGCTCTTTCATCTTCGCGGGTTTCGGATCGTGGCTTGCCGGATCCGGAGTACACGGAGGTTTGGTGGCATAGGATGGGGACCGGAGGAAACTTTGGCCGGCGTGTTCGGCCCGGCATCGGCGACGTCACTTGACGCCGTTACCCTTCCTGGAGGCGAAGCCGAGGTCCCCCCTATCCACCCCCGAACCCCTCCCGGACGAAAGTCCAAAATTCAGTCTGGATTGGGCGGCGGCGGCGTCCTGCGCGTCGTATCCTCCATGGAGGCGCCGTCTTGGGAGGAACTGCTGTTCGGGGGAGAGATGTTGTGGATGGTGGGCTCCGAGTAGCTCCAGCAGTCGCGATGGTGTGGAGGTTGCCAGGTAGTGCGGCGTTGTATCTACCGCGTCATTGACGACGAGTGGTGGCGGCATGGTGCAGCTGCATATCGACGACAGATGCGGCTAGATGGACGAGCGCAGGGTGGTCGAGCTGTCTGGCGCCATGGTGGCGTCGACGGCAGGCCTGACAAGGTCTGTGCGTCAGTACCTGCTCTGGAGATGGATCGGTGGAAGAAGGCGGCGGCAGCCTCGGTGAGTGCGCCGGACCGGCGTGTGACCCAGTCCCGGTATGTGGCTAGGATGGGGCATCCGGCATTAGATGTTAGGATTTGGTGCGATGTCTGTTTGGTATTAGGCTCGGACATTCGGCACCACTGCATCAAGGGGATAGGAGTAGCGACAGATGTTGCCTAGATGGTGGCTTCAGGCTTACTGATGTACTACTTTGTAAGGTCTTTTGTGCTTAATAATTAATAAAGTGGCCGTATGCATCGTCCAGATGCAGAGGCCGGGGGTGCATCCTCCTTTTCTAAAAAAAATATGAAATGATTGCATCATTTCACTTTGTTCACATTGTGTAGGACAAAGTTGCCCAACATAGATACAAAGACATGGAAGCTTCAGAAGGCAAATTCTTCAAACTAGAGCATTGTTGGGACTTGCTCAAAAAGTGCGAGAAGTGGAAGTTGATCGACAAAGAATCCCCATCGAAGAGAGGTTCACTTACAAACATGGATGAAGAAGATGATGATGATGACCCAAGAAATTTGAACAAGCCCGATGGCGACAAGAAGACTAAGGAGAAGATGAAGAGAGAGCACAAAGCATCAAGCTTGAGAGAGAAGATTGATGCCATGGTGCAATCGAATGAGTTGATGTTGTTGAAGTCGTTGGAGATCAAGAAAGAGTTGGCCGAGAAGAAGGCAAGGAAAAGCAAGAAAAGTGGCAATTGCTCAAGGAAGAGGGGCTGCGCAAAGCGGCCATTGAGGAGAGAAGAGCACGTGCAGCAGAAAACAAAGCCATGTCCAAGTTGCTCACCGAAGAGAACAAGATCATGACAATGAACCGCAATGACATGGATGACCTCACCAAAGAATGGAATGATATGGCAATGAGAGAAATCTTGAAGAGGAGAATGGTTGCGTGGGCCAGTGCGTGTTGCAGTGCTGGAGATGTTTTCTCTGCTCCATATGGTGGCAATGTCGATGATTTCGGTGCGGGAGTTGGAACAAGCGCCGGAGGTGGATTCGGTGGTGGCGATGAACTTCAAGATGGACTCGATGGCGCGGAGTGAAGATCGACCAAGATGATGCCGGACGTGGTCGCCATTTTTGCAAGACCCTCTTTTGCATTTGCCCTACTAAACTGAAGCTTTTATTTACACGTAAACTGTTTTATGTTGTTTGAATTTGAACTTATTTGTGGGAACCTATGCCAAATTTGAGAATTGTGCGTTTTCTGTTTGCGGGTCGACGCGGCGGTGCCCGAGCAGACCCTGCAAAAAGCTGACCCGTAGAAAAGTATATTCCGCGAATATCCTTTTATACGGGTCCGTTTGGGGGGTCTGCATCTGCGGCCGTCCGAGCCAGCCCGCAAAGGCCGTTTTCCACGAACTGAAAATGCGTTTTGCGGGCCGGCCGGATGCGGGGTCTGCTAGAGATGCTCTAACATCCTACTTCTAAGTGATGTTTTTGTTCCTGGCGTAGGTTACAAAGTGTGAGATTTCAACCCTAATACGACTCAAACGTATTTATATATTTTTATTGTTCCATTTTATTATATTATTATTTTTATATTATTTTATATTATTCTTCTGGGCTAACCTATTAATTTAATGTCCAGTGTCAGTCCCTGTTTTTTGTTTATTTTGGTTTACAGGAAATAAATATTTACGGAGGTCAAAATAATTTGCGATATTAGGGCATCTTCAACGCTGACCGCAGATTTGCTCCCGCATCCGTCCGCGGACAGGGAGGGACCAGTCCACGGATACAGATGCAGGAGCCGGCCATCCAACGCTACCCGCATTCATTTCAAACCGCCTTTCAATTAAACTGGACGAAACCCATCAAACTTAGCGGATTTCATAAATGTTCAGACATAATTTAAATAAAAGATCGATATTTCGACCGTTTAACTAAAAGCTAGAAAAAAAGCTAAAGCCTATACCGGGCGACCAATTCGTACGCGTGGCCGCCCTATCCTGCCGTACCGTCATCGCCGTTCGTGCCGTCGTCGTCGCTGTGGTCCCTCCAACGGCGGAAGGGCGCCAGAGGGCCGTGAAAGCCTTGTCCAGTGGCTACCTGCCACTTGCGGAGGAGCCGCTCTATCTCCTGCTTCGCGGTGCGGAGGGCCGTCGTGGCCAATTCCAACGGTGTCGGCGGAGCCCTGGCGGCGGCCTTGCCCCTGTCGGCGTTGGCGGAGCAGTCGCTAAGCTACCAATCCTCGCCGATCTTGGCGAGCTCGTTGTCAAGGCAGTGGCGGTACCTGGCGGACGTCTCCGCGGTGGTGACGGAGCAGTCGATGGCCCACACGGCGGCGAGGTCCGGGTCGTTGCAAACACATTTTGGCGCCACGTCGATCTTGGTGAAAGCGGAGCAGCGGGCGGCATTGCGCTGGTCGTACCGTGCCAACTATTGCGGGACGCATTCCCCCTCGAAGATGACAACCCTCAAGCCCAAGGATCGCCGCCTCCGAGGTAGTGGAGGATGTGTGAAAGCACAAGTGCTCCCTGGGTGATTTGGTAATTAATGACAACATATCTCTTGTTGGACTAATACTTTTATCGAGTATATTTCAGATGAGTTCAACAATGGCATGGCAAGGACAAGAGGATGTGGAACCCCTTCAAAGTGCTAAGGATAAAGATTGGCAATGGCTCAAGACTCTTCATTTTCATTTTAGTGATCCAAGATCACACTGAGTCCATAGGGGATGAGGTGTTACTTAATGGTCTGCTTGCTCAAAGTGCTTAGTGATATTGCTCCAAAAACCCTCAGCCACTTCCTCATTTCCACATTTGTCCAAAACCTAAAGTCAAACTCAGCCCCATCGATTTGATCTATCCGGCGCCACCGCCACTGCCAGAAACCCTAGACAATTTGGTCTCACCGATTGGGATCTCGGTCTCACCGAGATGGCCTTACAAACTCTCTGTTGCCTGTTGTAATATTTCGGTCTCATCGAAATGTGTAATCGGTCCCACCGAGTTTGCTTGACCAACTCTTTGTTTGCTCATTGCTGAAATCGGTCTCACCGAGTTTATGCAACCGGTCCCATCGAGATGAGGTTTTGCCCTAATCCTAGCACATCGGTCCCACCGAGTTGGTCATATCGGTCCCACCGAGATTCCTAACATTCACATTTTGAACTAAACCGGTCTCACCGAGTTCTTCTATTCTGTCTGACCGAGTTGGGTCAAATGTGTGTAACGGTTGGATTTTGTGCGGAGGCTATATATACCCCTCCACCCCCTTCTCCATTCAAGAGAGAGCCATCAGAACGTGCCTACACTTCCACTATTCATTTTCTCAAAGAGAACCACCTACTCATGTGTTGAGATCAAGACATTCTAATCCAACCACTAGAATCTTGATCTCTAGCCTTCCCCAAGTTGCTTTCCACTCAAATCATCTTTCCACCATAGATTCTCGAAATTTCCGAAATTTCGACAATTTCGAGGATGGGCGAATTTTTTGCCTTTCGTTGAAGAAATTTCGATTGGTTTGAATTTCTATGTGAAAATGATCAGTAGACAATGTTCCTACCGCTGAACTACTATAACCTGTGTTAGTTTGTCATCTGTGAGAGAGAGTTGAGTGTTGGGGAGACTATCATCTGAAGCACAAGAGCGAGGAGTTCATCATCATCGCACCATCTATTACCTTTTGGAGAGTGATGTCTCCTATATTGGTTAGGTGTCACTTGGGAGCCTTCGACAAGATTGTGGAGTTGAACCAAGGAGTTTTTAAGGACAAGGAGATCGCCTACTTCGTGAAGATCTACCCGAGTGAGGCGAGTCCTTCGTGGGCGATGGCCATGGTGGGATAGACATGGTTTCTTCTTCGTGGACCCTTCGTGGGTGGAGCCCTCCGCGGACTCGCGCAATCGTTACCCTTCGTGGGTCGAAGTCTCCATCAACGTGGATGTACGATAGCACCACCTATTGGAACCACGCCAAAAATCTCCGTGTCTTCATTGCGTTTGCACACTCCAATCCCATCCCTTTACTTTCTTGCAACTAGCATGCTTTACTCTTTCCGCTGCTTATACTCTTGCCATGCTTGCTTGAAATGTTTTGTGAAGGTTAGATTTTTATTTGGTCAAGTAGTCTAATCACCCCCTCTAGACCTACGTTCGATCCTACAAGTGGTATCAGAGCATTGGTCTCCATTGCTTTGGTTTAATCACCATTGGAGGAAGATGGATAAGTCTACGATTGGGAGTATTAGACGTAGAGTGCCTATGCTTGATGGAGAGTTCTATAGTGCTTGGAAAAATGAGATGCTTGAGATTTTCAATGAATATAATTTGAACAAGTATATTACTAGCCCTAGTGCGCCTCCTATTGATCCCTTGCATCCTACCCCCCATGAGTATCTTGACATGATCCGCAACCTTAGAGCTATTGATCTTATCATAAGAGGATTGCCTAGAAATTTGCTTGTGTGCTTGCCTACATTTGAATGTGCTTATACCATATGGAGATATCTTGAGGAGCGCTTTCCAAACTATTCCTTGAAAAATCTAGATGAGATTCTTCAAAAGTCCATTGCTTTTCATAAAATGCATCCTAGTGATCCTAAATTTGGTGTCTATTTGAGCTTCATGACCTCATGTGTGCCGAAGGAGATGTTGGAGTCATTAGTAGCATCATTTCTCAAGTCATTAGAATTCATAAAGATGCACATTGTCATGGTCATAAATCTAATGAATCACTCTCTCTAGGTGATGATCAATCACAAGATGATGTTGAACATGGATATTATGACTAGGACGATGATAGTGACTTTGATCTTGATGAGTCAATGAGACACTTTGGTCTTATGGCTAACCTTCGTGGTTACATGGCTAGAGGAAAGGAATGGGTTCTTGATAGTGGATGTACCGATCACATGACCGGAGACAAGGATATGTTTCGAGAGCTTGCTGAAAATAATGGTCCCCAAAAATACGTCACTTTTTGTGATAACTCAAAGGGTAAGGTGGTTGGCCTTGGTAAGGTGGCCATCTCATGACAACTCCATCCAAAATGTTATGCTCGTTGAATCTCTTGGCTATAATTTACTTTCCGTATCTAGACTAGCCAATGTCGGTTTCAATGTCCTATTTACTGAAGTAGATTGCCAAGTGTTTCAAAGAGATAATCATAATATGGTCTTTATCGGTATACGTAGAGGTGATCTATACATTGTTGATTTCACTAAAAGAGCTCAACCTAGAACTTGCTTAATTGCTAAATCTTTTAAAGGTTGGTTGTGGCATAGAAGGTTAGGTCACGTGGGCATGCGGAATCTTGATAAGCTTATTAAAGGTGATCATATCCTCGGTGTTAAAGATGCTATATTTGACAAGGATAGACTTTGCAGTGCTTGTCAAGCAGGAAAACAAGTTGGAGGAAGTCATCCCGTGAAGAACATCATGACCACGAGAAGACCACTTGAGCTACTTCATATGGATCTTTTTGGTCCCAACGCCTACAAGAGTCTTGGTGGTAACTCATTCGGATTGGTCATTGTTGATGATTTTTCAAGATTTACGTGGGTGTTCTTTCTTAATGATAAATCACAGGTCCAAACGATCTTCAAGAACTTCGTTAGGAAGGCCCAAAATCAATTTGAAGTGAAGATCAAGAAGGTTCGGAGCGACAATGGAACGGAGTTCAAGAACGCCGTGGATACCTTTCTTGACAAAGAAGGGATTTCACATGAGTCCTCAGCTACGTGCACACCTCAACAAAATGGAGTTGTTGAGAGGAAAAACCGGACACTTATTGAGATGGCAAGAACGATGCTTGGTGAATACAAGACGCCAAAACACTTTTGGGCGGAAGCGGTTGAGACAACTTGCCATGCAACAAATCGACTATATCTTCACAAGCTTCTCGGCAAGACGGCATATGAGTTCATACCGGTAGCAAACCCCAAGTTGGATACTTTTGAGTATTTGGCTCAATGTGCTACATTCTTGATAAGCATCGTCGTTCGAAATTTGCCCCTAAATCTCATGAAGGTTTCCTACTCGGTTATGGCTCAAACTCTCACACTTACCGTGTCTACAACAATTTCACCCAAAAGGTTGAAGAGATGGTAGATGTGAAGTTTGATGAATCTAACGGCTCACAAGTAGAGCAATTGCCAATTGATGTAGGAGACAAAGACCCTTCAGAAGCAATTCAAGACTTGTCCATTGGCAAGATTCGTCCAACGGAGGTGAAGGAGAGTACCTCGTCCGTTCAAGTGGAAGCCTCAACTTCATGAGAAGGTGAACCACAAGTTGACTTGGAGGCATCCACATGTGGATCACGCCAAGATGAAGGAAACGAGGAAGTACAACAAGATGAACCTCATCGACCTCCTTCTCCTCCTCCATAAGAGAATAACAATGCCAACAACAATGAAGAAGGACAAGAAGAAGAAGAAGAGGATGTTCCACCCCGACCCAAACAAAAGCTCTCATGAGTTAGCGCAAGAGTCTCAAGAGATCATCCCGTCGAACAAATCTTCAATGATATTCAAACCAGGAGAATCACTCGCTCAAAAACTCATTTGGCTAACTTTTGTGAACATTACTCATTCATTTCTAGTATTGAACCTATGAAGGTTGAAGAAGCTCTTGATGATCCGTCTTGGGTGAACGCCATGCATGAAGAGCTACACAATTTCGAGAGGAATCAAGTGTGGACATTGGTAGAAAAGCCGGACAATAACCAAAATGTCATTGGAACCAAGTAGGTGTTTTGGAATAAGCAAGATGAGGATGGACAAGTTGTACGCAACAAGGCCCGTCTTGTCGCCCAAGGCTACACTCAAGTCGAAGGTATGGACTATGGTGAGACATATGCCCCCGCTGCTAGACTTGAGTCCATACGCATCTTACTTGCTGATGCCAATCACCATGATATCACGTTATACTAAATGGACTTTAAAAGTGCTTTTCTAAATGGTGAAATTGAGGAGGAAGTCTATGTTAAACAACCTCCCGGCTTTGTTAATCCTAAGAAACCTAATCATGTTTACAAACTTCACAAAGCTCTTTATGGTCTTAAACAAGCTCCTAGAGCATGGTATAAATGCTTGACTAAGTTTCTTATTGAAAAAGGCTTTGAGATTGGGAAAATTGATTCTACACTGTTTACTAAAAGGGTTAATGGTGAATTATTTGTGTGCCAAATTTATGTGGATGATATCACATTTGGTTCGACTAACCCTCATTTTAGTGAAAAGTTTGGAAGGCTAATGTCGGAGAAGTTTGAGATGTCTATGATGAGTGAACTCAAATTCTTTCTTGGTTTGCAAATCAAGCAAACTAAGGAGGGTACCTTTGTTTCCCAAACAAAGTATACCAAGGACTTATTCAAGAAGTTCAACATGCAATAAAGCAAAGGTATGCAAACACTCATGCCTACTAGTGGACATCTTGACTTGACTAAGGATGGCAAACTGATACGTCCATTTTGCATCATGTTTTCTTACTGTTATTTTAATGTTTTTATCCATAATAATGCTTTTTGGAGTAATTTTAATGCCTTTTCTCTCATAATTTACAAGGTACACAAAAAGAGGGAGAATTCTGGCAGCTGGATATCTGGACCTGGAAAAGCTACGTCAGGCCACCTATTCTGCACAACTCCAAACAAGCTGAAACTTCACGAGGAATTTTTATGGAATATATAAGAATTATTGGAGCATATAACTACCAGAGGGGGCCCATCAAGTGGGCACAACCCACCTGGGCGCGCCCTGGTGGGTTGTGCCCTCCTCGGCCCACCTCCGGTGCCCATCTTCTAGTATATAGGTCATTTTGACCTAGAAAAAAATAAAGAGAGGACTTTCGGGATGGAGCGCCGCCATCTTGAGGCGGAACTTGGGCAGGAGCACTTTTGCCCTCCGGCGGAGCGATTCCGCCGGGGGAATTTCCCTCCCGGAGGGGGAAATCATCGTCCTCATCATCACCAACAAGTCTCCCATCTTGGGGAGGGCAATCTCCATCAACATCTTCAACAACACCATCTCATCTCAAACCCTAGTTCATCTCTTGTGTTCAATCTTGTTACCAGAACTATAGATTGGTGCTTGTGGGTGACTAGTAGTGTTGATTACATCTTGTAGTTGATTACTATATGGTTTATTTGGTGGAAGATTATATGTTCAGATCCAGTATGCTAATTAATACTCCTCTGATCATGAACATGTTTATCATTTGTGAGTAGTTACTTTTGTTCTTGAGGTCACGGGAGAAATCATGTTGCAAGTAATCATGTGAATTTGATATGTGTTCGATATTTTGATAGTATGTATGTTGTGATTCCCTTAGTGGTGTCATGTGAACGTCGAAAACATGACACTTCACCATATTTGGGCCTAAGGGAATGCATTGTGGAGTAGCAATTAGATGATGGTTTGCGAGAGTGACAGAAACTTAAACCCCAGTTTATGCGCTATTCCGTAAGGGACCAATTGGATCCAAAAGTTTAATGCTATGGTTAGAATTTATTCTTAATACTTTTCTCGTAGGTGTGGATGCTTGCGGGAGGGTTAATCATAAGTAGGAGGTTTGTTCAAGTAAGAACAACACCTAAGTACCGGTCCACCCACATATCAAATTATCAAAGTAGCGAACACGAATCGAACGAACATGATGAAAGTGACTAGATGAAATTCCCGTGTACCCTCAAGAACGATTTGCTTATCATAAGAGACCGTTTTGGCTTGTCCTTTGCCTCAAAAGGGTTGGGCTACCTTGCTGCATATTTTTTTACTACTATCATTACTTGCTCATTACAAATTATCTTGCTATCAAACTACTCCGCTACTTACAATTTCAGCACTTGCAGACATTACCTTACTAAAAACTACTTGTAATTTCCTTCTGCTCCTCGTTGGGTTCAACACTCTTACTTATCGAAAAGAGCTATAATTGATCCTCTATACTTTTGGGTCATCAAGGCTATTTTCTAGCGCCGTAGCCGGGGAGTGAAGCGCCTTTGGCAAGTGGAATTTGGTAAGGAAACATTTATATAGTGTGCTGAAATTTATTGTCAGTTGTTACTATGGAAAACAATTCTTTGAGGGGTTTGTTCGGGGTATCTTCACCTCGTCCGGAACCACAATTAGTTACCTCTCAACCTACTGCACCTACTGAAAATATTGAATATGAAATCCCTTCGGGTATGATAGAAGAACTGCTAGCTACTCCTTATGCAGGAGATGGAACCGAACATCCTGATATGCACTTGATATATGTGGAACAAATTTGTGGATTGTTGAAGCTTGCAGGTTTACCCGGAGATGAAGTTATGAAAAAGGTTTTCCCTTTGTCTTTGAAGGGAAAAGCATTGGCATGGTATAGGCTATGTGATGATATTGGATCTTGGAATTGGAATCGTTTGAAATTGGAGTTCCACCAAAAATTTTATCCTATGCATCTAGTTCATCGTGATCGGAATCATATATATAATTTTTGGCCTCGTGAAGGATAAAGTGTCGCTCTAGCTTGGGGGAGGCTTAAGTCAATGTTATATTCATGCCCCAATCATGAGCTCTCAAGAGACATTATTATCCAGAATTTTTATGCTCAGCTTTCTCGTAATGATCAAACCATGCTTGATACTTCTTGTGTTGGTTCTTTTATGAAGAAGACTATTGAATTCCGGTGGGATCTTTTGGAAAGAATTAAATGCAACTCTGAAGATTGGGAACTCGATGAAGGTAAAGAGTCAAGTATTAATCTTAAGTATGATTGTGTTAAATCTTTTATGAATACCGATGCTTTTCAAAAGTTTAGCACTAAATATGGACTTGACTCTGAGATAGTAGCCTCCTTTTGTGAATCATTTGCTACTCATGTTGAACTCCCTAAAGAGAAGTGGTTTAAATATCACCCACCTATTAAAGAAGAAATTAAAGAACCGGTACCAACTAAAGAAGAAACTATAATTTATAATGTTGATTCAGTTGTCCCTTTTGCTTATATAAAGAAACCACCTTTCCCTGCTAGGATAAAGGAACATGCTAAAGTTTCAACTGTGGTTAAAAAAAAGCTATATTAGAACACCTAAACCTGATGAACAAATTAAAGTAGAACCTAGCATAGCTATGGTTAAAGATCTCTTAGAAGAAGATATAGATGGACATGTTATTTATTTCTATGAAGAGGCTGCTAGAATTGCTAAACCTGAAAAAAAGGATAAGCATAGACCTGTAGTGGGCATGCCTGTCATCTCAGTTAAAATAGGTGATCACTGTTATCTTGTTTTATGTGACATGGGTGCTAGTGTTAGTGCTATTCCTTACACCCTTCATCAAAAAATTATGAAAGATATAGCACCTGCAGAGTTAGAAGAAATAGATGTTACTATTAAACTTGCTAATAGAGACACCATATCACCATTTGGGATTGTTAGAGATGTTGAAGTCTTGTGTGGGAAAATAAAATACCCTACTGATTTTCTTGTTCTTGGTTCCCCTCAAGATGACTTTTGTCCCATTATCTTTGGTAGACCCTTCTTGAACACCGTTAATGCTAAGATAGATTGTAAGAAACAAACTGTTGGTGTTAGTTTCGGTGATGAGTCTCATGAGTTTAATTTTTCCAAGTTTAGTAGAAATCTTCATGAAAAAGAATTGCCTAGTAAGGATGAATTAATTGGTCTTGCTTCTATTGTTGTACCACCTACTGATCCTTTAGAACAATATTTGCTAGACCATGAAAATGATTTACATATGCAAATGAAATAGATAAGATTTTCTTTGAACAGAGGTCCACCTCCACCTAAAGGTGATCCTGTGTTTGAATTAAAACAATTGCCAGACACTTTGAAATATGCTTATCTTGATGAAAAGAAGATATATCCTGTTATTATTAGTGCTAACTTTTCAGAACATGACGAAGAAAGATTATTGAAAGTTCTAAGGAAGCACCGAGCTGCTATTGGATATACTCTTGATGATCTAAAGGGCATTAGTCCCACTCTATGTCAACACAAAATCAATATGGAACCTGATGCTAAACCCGTTGCTGATCACCAACGTCGGTTAAATCCGAAGATGAAAGAAGTGGTAAGAACGGAAATATTAAAACTTCTGGAAGCAGGTATAATCTATCCCATAGCTGATAGTAGGGGTAAGTCCTGTTCATTGTGTCCCTAAGAAAGGAGGTATTACTGTTGTTCCTAATGATAAGAATGAGCTTATTACACAAAGAATTGTTACAGGCTATATAATGGTAATTGATTTTAGAAAATTAAAAAAAGCAACTAGAAAAGATCATTACCCTTTTCCTTTTATTGATCAAATGCTTGAAAGATTATCAAAGCACACACACTTTTGGTTCCTTGATGGATATTCTGGCTTTTCACAAATACCTGTTTCTCAACCTGATCAAGAAAAGACCACTTTTACTTGTCCTTTTGGAACCTATGCTGATAGACGTATGCCTTTTGGTTTATGTAATGCACCTGCTACCTTTCAAAGATGTATGACTGCTATATTCTCTGACTTTTGTGAAAATATTGTTGAGGTTTTCATGGATGACTTTTCTGTTTATGGGAAGTCTTTTGATGATTGTTTAAGCAATCTTGATCGAGTTTTGCAGAGATGTGAACAAACAAATCTTGTCTTGAATTGGGAGAAGTGCCACTTTATGGTTAATGAAGGCATTGTCTTGGGTCATAAAATTTCTGAAAGAGGTATTGAAGTGGACAAAGCTAAGGTTGATGCAATTGAGAAAATGCCATATCCTAAAGATATAAAAGGTGTCAGTAGTTTCCTAGGTCATGCTGGTTTCTATAGAAGATTTATCAAAGACTTTTCTAAAATTTCTAGGTCTCTCACTAGTCTCTTGCAAAAGGATATTCCTTTTGTTTTTGATGATGATTGTTTAGAAGCCTTTGAAACACTCAAGAAAGCCTTAATCTCTGCACCTATTGTTCAACCACCTGATTGGAACTTGCCTTTTAAAATTATGTGTGATGCTAGTGATTATGCTGCTGGTGTTGTTCTAGGTCAAAGAGTTGATAAGAAATTGAATGTTATTCATTATGCTAGTAAAACTCTAGACAGTGCTCAAAGAAATTATGCTACTACCGAAAAAGAATTCTTAGCAGTGGTGTTTGCTTGTGATAAATTTAGACCTTATATTGTTGATTCCAAAGTAACTGTTCACACAGACCATGCTGCTATTAAATATCTTATGGAAAAGAAAGATGCTAAACCCAGACTTATTCGTTGGGTTCTGTTGTTACAATAATTTGATTTACATATTATTGATAGAAAAGGAGCTGAGAACCCTGTAGCTGATAACTTGTCTAGGCTTGAAAATGTGCTTGATGACCCACTACCTATTGATGATAGTTTTCCTGATGAGCAGTTAGCTGCAATAAATGTTTCTAATAGTACTCCTTGGTATGCTGACTATGCTAATTACATTGTTGCTAAATATTTGCCACCTAGATTTACTTACCAACAAAAGAAAAAATTCTTTTATGATTTAAGACATTACTTTTGTATGACCCACTTATTTATAAAGAAGGAGTAGATGGTATTATTAGACGTTGTGTACCTGAGCATGAACAGGGACAAATCCTACGAAAATGTCACTTCGAAGCTTCTGGAGGGCATCATGCTGGAGATAGAACTGTTGGGGAACGTAGTAATTTTCACACGCAAGATCATGGTGATGCATAGCAACGAGAGGGGAGAGTGTTGTCTACGTACCCTCGTAGACCGAAAGAGGAAGCGTTATGACAACGCGGTTGATGTAGTCGTACGTCTTCATGATCGACCGATCCTAGTACCGAACGTATGGCACCTCCGCGATCTGCACACGTTCAGCTCGGTGACGTCCCAGGAACTCACGATCCAGCAGAGTGTCGAGGGAGAGCTTCGTCAGCACGACGGCATGATGAAGGTGATGATGAAGCTACCGGCGCAGGGCTTCACCTAAGCACTGCAATGATATGACCGAGGTGGATTATGGTGGAGGAGGGCACCACACACGGCTAAGAGATCAATGATCAACTTGTGTGTCTATGGGGTGCCCCCTGTCCACGTATATAAAGGATGGAGGGAGGAGGAGGCTGGCCCTCATAGGGCGCGCCCAAAGTGTGGAGTCCTACTAGGACTCCCTAGTCCTAGTAGGATTCCACCTCCCACATGGAATAGGAAAAAGGGAAGGGAGAAGGAGAAGGAAGGAAGGGGGCACCCCCTTTCCCTAGTCCAATTCGGACCAGTCCATTGGGAAGGGGCGCGGCCACCCTTGAGGCCTTTTCTCTCCTTTCTCGTATGGCCCATTAAGGCCCAATACGAATTCCCGTAACTCTCCGGTACTCCGAAAAATACCCGAATCACTCGGAACCTTTCCGATGTCCGAATATAACCTTCCAATATATCGATCTTCACGTCTCGACCATTTTGAGACTCCTCATCATGTCCCCGGTCAAATCCGGGACTCCGAACAAACTTCGGTCATCAAATCACATAACTCATAATACAAATCATCACAGAACGTTAAGTGTGTGGACCCTACGGGTTCGAGAACTATGTAGACATGACCGAGACTCATCTCCGGTCAATAACCAATAGCGGAACCTGGATGCTCATATTGGTTCCTACATATTCTACGAAGATCTTTATCGGTCAAACCGCATAACAACATACGTTGTTCCCTTTGTCATCGGTATGTTACTTGCCCGAGATTCGATCGTCGGTATCCTCATACCTAGTTCTGTAATGCATCATCCCACAACTAACTCATTAGTCACAATGCTTGCAAGCTTATAGTGATGTGCATTACCGAGAGGGCCCAGAGATACCTCTCCGATACACGGAGTGACAAATCCTAATCTCGATCTATGCGAACTCAACAAACCATCGGAGACACCTGTAGAGCATCTTTATAATCACCCAGTTACGTTGTGACGTTTGATAGCACACAAGGTGTTCCTCCGATATTCGGGAGTTGCATAATCTCATAGTCTGAGGAACATGTATAAGTCATGAAGAAAGCAGTAGCAATGAAACTGTAACGATCATAATGCTAAGCTAACGAATGGGTCTTGTCCATCACATCATTCTCCTAATGATGTGATCCCGTTCATCAAATGACAACACATGTCTATGGTTAGGAAACATAACCATCTTTGATAAACGAGCTAGTCAAGTAGAGGCATACTAGGGACACTTTGTTTTGTCTATGTATTCACACATGTACTAAGTTTCCGGTTAATACAATTCTAGCATGAATAATAAACATTTATCATGAAATAAGGAAATAAATAATAACTTTATTATTGCCTCTAGGGAATATTTCCTTCAGTCTCCCACTTGCACTAGAGTCAATAATCTAGTTCACATCGCCATGTGATTTAACACCAATAGTTCACATCACCATGTGATTAACACCCATAGTTCACATCGCCGTGTGATTTAACACCAATAGTTCACATCACCATGTGATTAACACCCATAGTTCACATCGCCATGTGACCAACAATCAAAGGGTTTACTAGAGTCAGTAATCTTAGTTCACATCACCATGTGATTAACACCCAAAGAGTAATAAGGTGTGATCATGTTTTACTTGTGAGAGAAGTTTAGTCAACGGGTCTGCCATATTCAGATCCGTATGTATTTTGCAAATTTCTATGTCAACAATGCTCTGGACGGAGCTACTCCAGCTAATTGCTCCCACTTTCAATATGTATCCAGATTGAGACTTAGAGTCATCTGGATCAGTGTCAAAACTTGCATTGACGTAACCCTTTACGACGAACCTTTTGTCACCTCCATAATCGAGAAACATATCCTTATTCCACTAAGGATAATTTTGACCGCTGTCCAGTGATCTACTCCTACATCACTATTGTACTCCCTTGCCAAACTCAGTGTAGGGTATACAATAGATCTGGTACACAGCATGGCATACTTCATAGAACCTATGGCTGAGGCATAGGGAATGACTTTCATTCTCTTTCTATCTTCTGCCATGGTCGGGCTTTGAGTCTTACTCAATTTCACACCTTACAACACAGGCAAGAACTCCTTCTTTGACTGTTCTATTTTGAACTACTTCAAAAACTTGTCAAGGTATGTACTAATTGAAAAAACTTATCAAGCGTCTTGATCTATCTCTATAGATCTTGATGCCCAATATGTAAGCAGTTTCACCGAGGTCTTTCTTTGAAAAACTCCTTCCAAACACTCCTTTATGCTTTCCAGAAAATTCTACATCATTTTCGATCAACAATATGTCATTCACATATACTTGTCTGAAAGGCTGTAGTGCTCCCACTCACTTTCTTGTAAATACAGGCTTTACCGCAATTTTGTATAAAACTATATGCTTTGATCAACTCATCAAAGCGTATATTCCAACTCCAAGATGCTTGCACCAGTCCATAGATGGATCGCTGAAGCTTTGCACACTTTGTTAGCACCTTTAGGATCGACAAAACCTTCTGGTTGCATCATATACAACTCTCCTTTAAGAAATCCATTTAAGGAATGCAGGTTTGACATCCATTTGCCAAATTTCATAAAATGTGGCAATTGCTAACATGATTCGGACAGACTTTTAAGCATTGATAGAAGTGAGAAAATCTCATTGTAGTCAACACCTTGAACTTGTCAAAAACCTTTTTCGACAAGTCTAGCTTTGTAGATAGTAACACTACTATCAGCGTCCATCTTCCTCTTGAAGATCCATTTATTTTCTATGGCTTGCCGATCATCGGGCAAGTCAACCAAAGTCCACACTTTGTTCTCATACATGGATCCCATCTCAGATTTCATGGCCTCAAGACATTTCCCGGAATCTGGGCTCATCATCGCTTCCTCATAGTTCGTAGGTTCGTCATGGTCAAGTAACATGACCTCCAGAACAGGATTACCGTACCACCCTGGTGCGGACCGTACTCTGGTTGACCTACGAGGTTCGGTAGTAACTTGATCTGAAGTTTCATGATCATCATCATTAATCTTCCTCACTAATTGGTGTAGGTATCACTCGAACTGATTTCTGTGATGAACTATTTTCCAATTCGGGAGAAGGTACAATTACCTCATCAAGTTCTACTTTCCTCCCACTCACTTCTTTCGAGAGAAACTCCTTCTCTAGAAAGGATCCATTCTTAGCAACAAAGATCTTGCCTTCGAATCTGTGATAGAAGGTGTACCCAACATTTTCTTTTGGGTATCCTATGAAGACACACTTCTCCGATTTGGGTTTGAGCTTATCAGGTTGAAAAATTTTCACATAAGCATTGCAACCTCAAACTTTAAGAAACGACAGCTTAGGTTTCTTGCCAAACCATAGTTCATATGGTGTCATCTCAACGGATTTAGATGGTGCCCTATTTAACGTGAATGTAGCTGTCTGTAATGCATAACCCCAAAATGATAGTGGTAAATCAGTAAGAGACATCATAGATTGCACTATATCCAATAAAGCACGGTTATGACATTAAGACACACCATTATGTTGTGGTGTTCCAGGTCGCATGAGTTTGTGAAACTATTCCACATTGTTTTAATTGAAGGCCAAACTCGTAACCCAAATATTTGCCTCTGCGATCAGATCGTAGAAACTTTATTTTCTTGTTACGATGATTCTCTACTTCACTCTGAAAATCTTTGAACTTTTCAAGTGTTTCAGACTTGTGTTTCATCAAGTAGATATACCCATATCTGCTCAAATCATCTGTGAAGGTCAGAAAATAACGATACCCGCCGCGAGCCTCAACACTCATCGGACCGCATACATCAGTATGTATTATTTCCAATAAGTCAGTTGCTCGCTCCATTGTTCCGGAGAACGGAGTCTTAGTCATCTTGCCCATGAGGCATGGTTCGCAAGCATCAAGTGATTCATAATCAAGTGATTCCAAAAGCCCATCAGCATGGAGTTTCTTCATGCGCTTTACACCAATATGACCTAAACGGCAGTGCCACAAATAAGTTGCACTATCATTATTAACTTTGCATCTTTTGGCTTCAATATTATGAATATGTCTATCACTACGATCGAGATTCAATAAACCATTTATATTGAGTGTATGACCATAGAAGGTTTTATTCATGCAAATAGAACAACAATTATTCTTTGACTTAAATGAATAACCGTATTGCAATAAACATGATCCAATCATATTCATGCTCAATGCAAACACCAAATAACATTTATTTTAGGTTCAACACTAATCCCGAAGGTAAAGGGAGTGTGCGATGGTGATCTTATCAACCTTGGAATCACTTCCAACACAGATCATTACCTCGCCCTTAACTAGTCTCTGTTTATTTTGTAACTCCCGTTTCGAGTTACTACGCTTAATTAGCAACTAAACTAGTATCAAATACTGAGGGGTTGCTATAAACACTAGTAAAGTACACATCA
Source organism: Triticum aestivum (assembly GCF_018294505.1). Classification (NCBI taxonomy): domain Eukaryota; kingdom Viridiplantae; phylum Streptophyta; class Magnoliopsida; order Poales; family Poaceae; genus Triticum; species Triticum aestivum. The sequence goes on from NC_057796.1 coordinate 207,862,391, forward strand.
ATAACATGTATATGAAATATACCTTTGTTCATTTTGCCATCCTTCTCATCCGCAAGTATCCAGGGGCAGTTCCACTTCGAGTGACCATTTCCTTTGTAGTAGAAGCACTCAATTTCAAGCTTGAGTCTAGCTTTGGATTTCTTCACGGGAGTGACAACTTGTTTGTCATTCTTCTTGAAGTTACCTTTCTATTCTTTTGCCCTTTTTCTTGAAACTAGTGGTCTTGTAAACCATCAACACTTGATGCTCTTTCTTGATTTCTACCTTCGCCAATTTCAACATCGCGAAGAGCTCGGGAATTACTTTCATCATCCCTTGCATATTATAGTTCATCACGAAGTTCTAGTAACTTGGTGATAGTGACTAGAGAACTTTGTCAATTACTATCTTATCTGGAAGATTAACTCCCACTTGATTCAAGCAATTGTAGTACCTAGACAATCTGAGCACATGCTCACTGGTTGAGCCATTCTCCTCCATTTTGTAGGCAAAGTACTGTCAGAGGTCTCATACCTCTCGACACGGGCATGAGTATGAAATACCAATTTCAACTCTTGGAACATCTTATATGCTCCATGGCGTTCAAAACATTTTGCAAGTCCCGGTTCTAAGGCGTATAGCATGGTGCACTAAACTATCAAGTAGTCATCATACCGAGCTTTGTCAAACGTTCATAACGTCTGTATCTGCTCCTGCAATAGGTCTGTCATCTAGCGGTGCATCAAGGACATAATTCTTCTGTGCAGCAATGAGGATAATCCTCAGATCACGGACCAAGTCTGCATCATTGCTACTATCATCTTTCAACTTAGTTTTCTCTAGGAACATATCACAAATAAACGGGGAGCTACATCGCGAGCTATTGGTCTACAACATAGATATGCTAATACTACCAGGACTAAGTTCATGATAAATTAAAGTTCAATTAATCATATTACTTAAGAACTCCCACTTAGATAGACATCCCTCTAGTCATCTAAATGATCACGTGATCCAAATCAACTAAACCATGTCCGATCATCACGTGAGATGGAGTAGTTTTCAATGGTGAACATCACTATGTTGATCATATCTACTATATGATTCACGCTCGACCTTTTGGTCTCCAGTGTTTCGTGGCCATATCTGCATATGCTAGGCTCGTCAAGTTTAACCCGAGTATTCTGCATGTGCAAAACTGGCTTGCACCCGTTGTATGTGAACGTAGAGCTTATCACACCCGATCATCACGTGGTGTCTCAGCACGAAGAACTGTCGCAACGGTGCATACTCAGGGAGAACACTTATACCTTGAAATTTTAGTAAGGGATCATCTTATAAAGCTACCGCCGAACTAAGCAAAATAAGATGTATAAAAGATAAACATCACATGCAATCAAAATATGTGACATGATATGGCCATCATCATCTTGTGCTTTTGATCTCCATCTTCAAAGTACTGTCATGATCTCCATTGTTACCGGCATGACACCATGATCTCCATCATCTTGATCTTTTATCAACGTGTCGTCACATGGTCGTCTCACCAGCTATTGCTTTTGCAACTATTGCTATCGCATAGCGATAAAGTAAAGCAATTACATGGCACTTGCATCTTATGCAATAAAGAGACAACCATAAGGCTCGTGCCAGTTGCCGATAACTTTAACAAAACATGATCATCTCATACAACAATTTATATCTCATCACGTCTTGACCATATCACATCACAACATGCCCTGCAAAAACAAGTTAGCCGTCCTCTACTTTGTTGTTGCAAGTTTTACGTGGCTGCTACGGGCTGAGCAAGAACCGTTCTTACCTACGCATCAAAACCACAATGATTTTTCGTCAAGTATGTGCTGTTTTAACCTTCAACAAGGATCGGGCGTAGTCACACTCGATTCAGCTAAAGTTGGAGAAACTGACACCCGCCAGCCACCTGTGTGCAAAGCACGTCGGTAGAACCAGTCTCGCGTAAGCGTACGCGTAATGTCGGTCCGGGCCGCTTCATCCAACAATACCGCCGAATCAAAGTATGACATGCTGGTAAGCAGTATGACTATTATCGCCCACAACTCACCTGTGTTCTACTCGTGCATATAACATCTACGCATAAACCTGGCTCGGATGCCACTATTGGGGAACGTAGTAATTTCAAAAAAATTCCTATGCACACGCAAGATCATGGTGATGCATAGCAACGAGAGGGGAGAGTGTTGTCTACGTACCCTTGTAGACCGAAAGCGGAAGCGTTATGACAACGCGGTTGATGTAGTCGTACGTCTTCACGATCACCGATCCTAGTACCGAATGTATGGCACCTTCGCGATCTGCACACGTTCAGCTCGGTGACGTCCCACGAACTCACGATCCAGCAGAGTGTCGAGGGAGAGCTTCGTCGGCACGACGGCGTGATGACGGTGATGATGAAGCTACCGGCGCAGGGCTTCGCCTAAGCACTGCAACGATAGACCGAGGTGGATTATGATGGAGGGGGCACCGCACACGGCTAAGAGATCAATGATCAACTTGTGTGTCTGTGGGGTGCCCCCTGGCCACGTATATAAAGGATGGAGGGAGGAGGAGGCCGGCCCTCATAGGGCACGCCCAAAGTGTGGAGTCCTACTAGGACTCCCTAGTCCTAGTAGGATTCCACCTCCCACATGGAATAGGAAAAAGGGAAGGGGGAAGGAGAAGGAAGGAAGGGGCGCCCCCTTTCCCTAGTCCAATTCGGACCAGTCCATCGGGAAGGGGCGCGGCCACCCTTAAGGCTTTTTCTCTCCTTTCCCGTATGGCCCATTAAGGCCCAATACAAATTCCCGTAACTCTCCGGTACTTTGAAAAATACCCGAATCACTCGGAACATTTCCGATGTCCGAATATAACCTTCCAATATATCGATCTTTACGTCTTGGCCATTTCGAGACTCCTCGTCATGTCCCTGATCTCATCCGGGACTCCGAACAAACTTCGGTCATCAAATCACATAACTCATAATACAAATCGTCACAGAACATTAAGCATGCGGACCCTACGGGTTCGAGAACTATGTAGACATGACCGAGACTCATCTCCGGTCAATAACCAATAGCGGAACCTGGATGCTCATATTGGTTCCTACATATTCTACGAAGATCTTTATCGGTCAAACCGCATAACAACATACGTTGTTCCCTTTGTCATCAGTATGTTACTTGCCCGAGTTTCGATCGTCGGTATCGGTATCCTCATACCTAGTTCAATCTCGATACCGGCAAGTCTATTTACTCGTTCTGTAATGCATCATCCCACAACTAACTCATTAGTCACAATGCTTGCAAGGCTTATAGTTATGTGCATTACCGAGAGGGCCCAGAGATTTCTCTCCGATACACGGAGTGATAAATCCTAATCTCGATCTATGCCAACTCAACAAACACCATTGGAGACACCTGTAGAGCATATTTGTAATCACCCAATTACGTTGTGACGTTTGATAGCACACAACGTGTTCCTCCGGTATTCGGGAGTTGCATAATCTCATAGTCTAAGGAACATGTATAAGTCATGAAGAAAGCTGTAGCAATGAAACTGTAATGATCATAATGCTAAGCTAACGAATGGGTCTTGTCCATCACATCATTCTCCTAATGATGTGATCCCGTTCATCAAATGACAACACATGTCTATGGTTAGGAAACATAACCATCTTTGATAAACGAGCTAGTCAAGTGGAGGCATACTAGGGACACTTTGTTTTGTCTATGTATTCACACAGGTACTAAGTTTCCGGTTAATACAATTCTAGCATGAATAATAATCATTTATCATGAAATAAGGAAATAAATAATAACTTTGTTATTTCCTCTAGGGCATATTTCTTTCAAGAACTGCTCATAAGGTATTGCAGTCTGGATTTTATTGGCCTACTCTCTTCAAGGATGCCCGTAAGTTTGTCTCATCTTGTGATGAATGTCAAAGAATAGGTAATATCGGTAAGCGTCAAGAAATGCCTATGAATTATTCACTTGTTGTTGAACCATTTGATGTTTGGGGATTTGATTACATGGGACCTTTTCCTTCCTCTAATGTGTATACACATATTTTGGTTGTTGTTGATTATGTTACTAAATGGGTAGAAGCTATTCCGACCAATAGTGCTGATCACAACACCTCTATTAAAATGCTTAAGGAAGTTACTTTCCCAAGGTTTGGAGTCCCTAGATATTTAATGACTGATGGTGGTTCACACTTTATTCATGGTGCTTTCCGTAAAATGCTTGCCAAGTATGATGTTAACCATAGAATTGCATCACCCTACCATCCTCAGTCTAGTGGTCAAGTTGAGCTTTGCAATAGAGAAATGAAATTAATTTTGCAAAAGACCGTCAATAGGTCCAGGAAGAATTGGTATAAGAAATTAGATGATGCACTTTGGGCTTACAGAACAGCATATAAAAATCCTATGGGTATGTCTCCTTATAAATTGGTCTATGAAAAAGCTTGTCATTTGCCTCTTGAGTTAGAACATAAAGCATATTGGGCAGTTAAAGAACTCAACTATGACTTCAAACTTGCCGGTGAAAAGAGGTTATTTGATATAAGCTCATTAGATGAATGGAGAACCCAAGCTTGTGAAAATGCAAAATTATTCAAAGAAAAAGTTAAAAGATGGCATGACAAAAGAATTCAAAAGCGTGAGTTTAAAGTCGGAGAATATGTTCTTTTGTACAACTCTCGTTTTAGATTATTTGCAGGAAAACTCCTCTCAAAATGGGAATGCCCATATGTCATTGAGGAGGTTTACCGCTCTGGAGCCATCAAATAATCCCGAAGGTACTAACCAGAATGTTGTCAATGGGCAACGAATAAAACATTATATCTCAAGTACGCCCATTAATGTTGAAAGTAATATTATCCAAACTTTGACACCGGAAGAACACATAAAAGAGTCCTTCCGGAACACTCCAGAATCGTGAAAATAAGGAGGTACGTGATACGGTAAGTAAACGGACTCCGAAAAATCAGCAGAAATATTTTTTTATTAGTTTTGGAATGTTTAAGAATTTTGGAAATAAAAAAACTTCCAGGAAGCGTCCCCTGGTGGGCACAATACACCAGGGCACGCCAGGCTGGCGCACCCAGGTGGGTTGTGCCTAGCTGGGACACCTTCCGTACTCCGTTTTTCTCCTGTACGCTTGTCCTCCAAGATAAAAAATCTATATATACTTCGCGAACCTGTTAACCTCCGTATCGCAGAGAAATCCTCAGATCTCTTTTCCTTGCTGTTTTCTGCGCAGTTCTTAAAATATGTCGTCCCAAGACTCCGACGGAGAGAGCTATGTTTCACACCTCATTGCTGATCCAAAGACCTATGGGTACCTATCCCCTTATGGTAGAACTACAGATGATGAGGAGGATGCTCACTTGATGAGGGTTGATGATTCAAGCTCGGAGGAGGAGGATGTTCTTCTACGTCAACCTGGGGATATGCACGTGGAGTTTAAGAAGTCCAGTCTCCCTAAGAGAGCTAACCGGTCTAATAACCGATCTATTCCTCTTCGTTTTAGGCAGAAAAGCAAAAGGGATTTATGTGACAAGATCTTGAAGCTGGAGTTGGAAGTCGATGATTTAAAGGAGGAAATTGCTCTCCTCAACTACAATATGAAAAAGTTGAAGGCACAATTGTCATCACCACCACCATCTTCTTCACCACCAAAGGAAAACTGAGTATCGGGTATGGGCACTCCCCTTGGCTTCCGCCAAGCTTGGGGGAGGTACCCCGGTATCGTATCATCCCACTATCCTTTTGCTTTTACTTATTTTAGTTTGATATTTTTGCTTTAGATGAAACAAAGTTAGTTCGACCCTTTCTTATTTGAGAGTTTGCTTAGTGATCTATCATTGTAATCGTGTGCAAGTTATATAATAAAGTTTAGTTTGAGTTTTTTCTTTCTTTACTTTCATGTTGCAAATAAAGAAAAGAAATAAGAAAGAAAGAAAAAGAGAAATGAAATAAATAAAAGAAAGGAAATAAACCAATAAGATCATATACTAATCCCATGGTAGGTGATAGCACCACATAAGGAAAAGTATAAGTAGGAAATTTTATTAGAGATTGACAAACATAGCATTAGTCAAATGATGCAAGTCATGAAAGAATTAATAAGGGAAGAGAAGATTCACATATAAATATATTATCCTAGAAATCTTTTGTGATTGTGAGCCCTCATCAAAATATTATATGCCAAAATTGTTGACGTTGGACAATGAAGACAACTTAATGGTTTATGTTTGTTTATATTCATATAGAAGTCATATTGTCATAGATCCTTCAACATGTGGTGCTTGCCCCTATCTTTGCTAGCCAAAAATTCACACTAAGTAGAGATACTACTTGTGCATCCAAAAACCCTTAAACCCAAATCTAATTTTCAAGTGTCCACCATAGCTACCTAGGGATTGAGCAAGATCCCTCAAGTAAGTTGTCATCGGTGCATAAAGGCAATAAAAATTGCTTCTAAAAATGTGAGATCATTTAGTGTAAGAGAAAATTGAGCGTTGTATGAACTTGGATGACGAAGAATAAAAGCGACAGACTGCATAATAAAGGTTGTCATCTTAAGTGGCAATACAACGTGACGTTCTCTTGCAGTAAGGGATTGAGCATACAAACAAATAAGCGCATGGCAACCTCTGCTTCCCTCTGCGAAGGGCCTATCTTTTACTTTTATGTATTTACTTTTATGCAAAGAGTCAAAGTTTTCCTTCTATTCCTTTTTATTTTTCTCCTTTGGCAAGCATCATGTGATGAGGAAAGATCTAGGCACATATGTCCACTTGAATATAGATAGCATGAGTTACTATTGTTGACATCACCCGTGAGGTGAATATGTTGGGAGGCGAAACTATAATCCCCTATCTTTCTATGTGTCCGGTAGAAACGTTTTGCTCATGGGTACGAGGTGAGTGTTAGCAATCATAGAAGACTATATGATGGTTGAGTATGTGGACTTGCCTAAAGGTTCCAACATGTGACCCTTCCTGAAAAGATGATGAATTGTAGTTGCAAAGTTGACTGAGAACATAGTTTGTTGGTTTCTAATAGAGTTTTTGCTTTATACTTCGATTGTGTGATGAACTATTACTTATTCATGAGAAGTATATGATAAAAGTCCTATGATAAAAGTCTTATGTTTAAATTTATTGCTATTATAATAATCAACATGATGCTTCTATCTCTGTATTTTGTTTTTATCGACACCTCTCTCTTAAAGCATGTGGACATGTTTTTTGATTTGGGTTTTTGCTTGAGGACAAGCGAGGTCTAAGCTTGGGGGAGTTGATACGTCCATTTTGCATCATGATTTCTTACTGTTATTATAATGTTTTTATCCATAATAATGCTTTTTGGAGTAATTCTAATGCCTTTTCTCTCATAATTTACAAGGTACACACAAAGAGGGAGAATTCCGGCAGCTGGATATCTGGACCTGGAAAAGCTACGTCAGGCCACCTATTCTGCACAACTCCAAACAAGCTAAAACTTCACGAGGAATTTTGATGGAATATATAAGAATTATTGGAGCAAATGACTACCAGAGGGGGCCCACCAGGTGGGCACAACCCACCTGGGCGCGCCAAGGAGCCCAGGCGCACCCTGGTGGGTTGTGCCCTCATCGGCTCACCTCCGGTCCCCATCTTCTGGTATATAGGTCATTTTGACCTAGAAAAAAAATACATAGAGGACTTTCGTGACGGAGCGCCGCCGTCTCAAGGCGGAACTTGGGCAGGAGCACTTTTGCCCTCCGGCGGAGCGATTCCGCCGGGGGAACTCCCCCCCCCCCCGAGGGGGAAATCATCGTCCTCATCATCACCAATAACTCTCCCATCTTGGGGAGGGCAATCTCCATTAACATCTTCAACAACACCATCTCATCTCAAACCCTAGTTCATCTCTTGTGTTCAATCTTGTTACTGGAACTATAGATTGGTGCTTGTGGGTGACTAGTAGTGTTGATTACATCTTGTAGTTGATTACTATATGGTTTATTTGGTGGAAGATTATATGTTCAGATCCATTATGCTAATTAATACTCCTCTGATCATGAACATGTTTATCATTTGTGAGTAGTTACTTTTGTTCTTGAGGTCACGGGAGAAATCATGTTGCAAGTAATCATGTGAATTTGATATGTGTTCGATATTTTGATAGTATGTATGTTGTGATTCCCTTAGTGGTGTCATGTGAACGTTGACTACATGACACTTCACCATATTTGGGCCTAAGGGAATGCATTGTGGAGTAGCAATTAGATGATGGGTTGCGAGAGTGACAGAAACTTAAACCCCAGGTTATGCGCTATTCCGTAAGGGACCGATTGGATCCAAAAGTTTAATGCTATGGTTAGAATTTATTATTAATACTTTTCTCGTAGTTGCGGATGCTTGCGGGAGGGTTAATCATAAGTAAGAGGTTTATTCAAGTAAGGACAACACCTAAGCACCGGTCCACCCACATATCAAATTATCAAAGTAGCGAACACGAATCGAACCAACATGGTGAAAGTGACTAGATGAAATTCCCGCTCAAGAACGCTTTGCTTATCATAAGAGACCGTTTGGCATGTCCTTTGGCTCAAAAGGATCGGGCTACCTTGCTGCATATTTGTTACTACTATCGTTACTTGCTCGTTAAAAATTGTCTTTCTATCAAACTACCCCGCTACTTACAATTTCAGCACTTGCAGACATTACCTTACTGAAAACTACTTGTCATTTCCTTCTGCTCCTCGTTGGGTTCGACAGTCTTACTTATTGAAAAGAGCTACAATTGATCCCCTATACTTGTGGGTCATCACAAACCAGTTGACCAAAAGGTTTACCGCTCTATGATTGGTTCATTGTTATATCTATGTGCCTCCCGTCCCGATATTATGCTAAGTGTGTGCATGTGTGCACGATATCAAGTGGCCCCTAAAGAATGTCATCTTAAGGCTATGAGAAGGATAGTGAGATACTTAATTCATACACCAAACTTTGGCATTTGGTATCCTAAGAGGTCTTCCTTTGATCTTGTTGGCTACTCCGAGTCGGACTATGCCTGTGACAAGGTTGATAGAAATCCACTTCGGGTACTTGTCAATTCTGGGTAGATCTCTTGTGTCTTGGTCCTCCAAGAAACAAAACTCGGTATTCTTATCCACCGCCGAAGCGGAATACATTGCCACCGGATAATGTTGTGCTCAATTACTTTGGATGACCCAAACTCTTAAGGATTATGGGATATATGTGAAACATGTTCCATTGCCATGTCATAATGAGAGTGCTATTAAGATTGCTCACAATCCCGTGCAACATTCTTGAACTAAGCATATTGAAGTTCGTCATCATTTCATTCGAGATCATGTTACTAAAGGAGACATCAATCTTAAGCATGTTCGTACTGATAAGCAATTGGCGGGTATATTTACAAACCGCTTGATGAGAATGTATTTTGCCGTTTGAGAGGTGAATTGAACATCATTGATGCCTCAAACTTGGAGTAGAAACTCCATTTGGATACATGCAAGGCATCAACCTTCTATGACTAATCCTTGATATTTCTCTTATGATGATGATCATATGTCTTGGATCTATACTTGTACCCTTGCATGTTATCTAACCCTTGTAGGTACTTGGATGAGCCCAAATCTATGAGATTGCAAGTCACTCACATCTTGAGCAATCTCTACATCACCAAATTTCTACTATATGGATGTTGAATACAATGAAGCATGAATCCACTCAACATATCCTTTGACAATTTCTATATATCAATTCATGATTGTCATTTTGGATACACAAGTGCTTTTCCTTGCAAGACTAACCCATGTAGGAAGATGAACTCAAACTACAAGTGGTGCTCCAAACTCTTGATGAACTACATCAACCTTGAGCATCCAACACAAGTTCGACTACATGACCAAGATCAACACCACCCAAGGTATGTTATTCCATCTTACAGAACCTTTACTCCAAGTCATGAGACAAAGCAACTCTACGAAATGTGAATACATCAAAATTCTTAAACGAAAAATGGTAACCCCATTTTGAGCTTAAATGATGAGTATGACCTAAGATCAAGTGTTATCACTTAGACTCCTCGGTCAATATACTCTAACATAGGTGACTTTGCCGCTGCCCCCTCTAGATGAAGTTCTCTAGTGTTTCTCTGCTTTGTGTTTTTGCATATGGTTCTTGCTATCCAGTTCCCCTTATAAAAAACCTCATCTAGATCTCTTTTCTTTTGTGTGTTTCCTTTTCTTTTAATTCCTTGCAAATCTTTGTGAGATTCCAATTGCCAAGTGAGCTGAGTTGACAAGATTTTTCCTCTACATTGAACTCGGACTCACCGATTCATGCGTATCGGCTAGACCGAACTACATGGATTACTTGTAGATAGTTCATCTGTACAACCGACATGGACTAACCCGGTCTGACCGATATGCATCATCTATGACACTCCCAACTCGGTGCCACCGCTGAAAACGGATCGGCGTTACCGATTTCACTGCTGAGAAAACTTTTTGCCATTACATATTTCATTTCTTCTCCAGCTCCACTCAATGATTCTTATCCTGTACTCGCATCTTAATTTACATGTTGCTTTGTAGTGTGTCTCAAGGACCAAACCTAATTGACTCATGCTACAGAAGTTCCCTTCTTGGAAATTGATGTCAAAGGGGGAGAGAGAGCACATCAAATATTATCATATGGGAAAGAGAGTACATCCTAACTCTTCCAGATGCCAGTAAAACAAGAGGAGAGAAGTCACATGTCTTTAAGAGGGGAAGACATGTCAATATATGGTTTCATTGCTTTAATTTTTTCTTGCTCTGATTTTGTCTTACCCTGCCTTCTCCCATTATCCAATATCAGATTCAGGGGGAGAAAGAGTTCATATCTAGAGAAGAAAATCTGCTGGAATTCATTGCATATTCTTTAATCCTTGGGGACATGTCTATATCCAATGAAGTACTAAGTACTCACCCATTACATGTCATCCCAGTCTTGGTACTCTTGTGGTTTCCTGAACTTGCTTTATTTAGGGTGTTCTTGTGTTATCTAACCTTGTTTTCTCAAGCTCATCTCTTCCAAAGCCAGCTCAAGACCACAAGGTCAATATATGCATCACACTCATGTGCATGATGATCTCTTGCTGATGTACATATTGTTTGCAAGAAGGATTCATGAACATGTAGGTACACCTATTCTATTTACATCATCTACTCTGATGCATATAGCCAAGATACATGTAACTCATTGCCTGCTCTGACATGCTTATGCATTCACATGCTCTTTGATACGTCTCCAACGTATTTATAATTTTTGATTGTTCCATGCTATTATGTTATCTGTTTTGGATGTTTTATATGCATTATGCTATTTTATATTATTTTTGGGACTAACCTATTAACCTAGAGCCTAGTGCCAGCTCCTGATTTTTCGTTGTTTTAGAGTTTCGCAGAAAAGGAATACCAAACGCAGTCCAAACGGAATGAAACCTTCGCGATGATTTTTCTTGGACCAGAAGACAACCAGAAGACTTGGAGATGAAGTCGGAGAAGCTATGAGGTGGCCACAAGGAAGGAGGGCGTGCCCCCACCCTTGTGGGCCCCTCGTGCATCCCCTGACCTACTTTCTTCGCCTATATATTCCCATATATCCCCAAACCAACAGGGGGAGACATGAAAGCACTTTTCCACCGCCGCAACCTTCTGTACTCGTGAGATCCCATCTAGTGGCCTTTTCCGGCGTCCTGCCGGAGGGGGATTCGATCACGGAGGGCTTCTACAACAACACCATTGCCCTTCCGATGAAGCGTGAGTAGTTTATCACAGACCTACGGGTCCATAGCTAGTAGCTAGATGGCTTCTTCTCTCTCTTTGATTCTCAATACCATGTTCTCCTCGATGTTCTTGGAGATCTATTCGGTGTAATACTCGTTTGCGGTGTGTTTGCCGAGATCCGATGAATTGTGGATTTATGATCAGCTTATCTATGAATACTAATTGAATCTTCTCTGAATTCTTTTATGCATGATTTGATATCTTTGTAATTCTCTTTGAACTATCGGTTTGGTTTGGCAACCTATATTGGTTTTTCTTGCAACGGGAGAAGTGCTTAGATTTGGGTTCAATCTTGCGGTGTCCTTTCCCAGTGACAGTAGGGGAAGCAAGGCACGCATTGTATTGTTGCCATCGAGGATAAAAAGATGGGGTTTTCATCATGTTGCTTGAGTTAATTCCTCTACATCATGTCATCTTGCTTAATATGTTACTCCGTTCTTTATTAACTTAATACTCTAGGTGCATGCTGGATAGCGGTCGACGTGTGGAGTAATAGTAGTAGATGCAGAATCGTTTCGGTCTACTTGACACAGACATGATGCCTATATTCATGATCATTGCCTTAGATTTCGTCATAACTTTGCGCTTTTCTATCAATTGCACGGCAGCAATTTGTTCACCCACCATAATATTTTTTATCTTGAGAGAAGCCTCTAGTGAAACCTATGGCCCCCGATCTATTTTCCCTCATATAAGTTTCTATTTTCCATCATATAAGTTTCCGATCTACAACTTTAGTTTCCTATTTACTCTTTTTGCAATCTTTTACTTTCTGATCTATAAACCAAAAATATTTACTTTACTGTTTATCTATCTCTATCAGATCTCACTTTTGCAAGTAACCATGAAGGGATTGACAACCGCTTTATCACGTTGGGTGCAAGTTGTTTGATTGTTTGTGCAGGTATTCGGTGACTTGAGCATTGTCTCCTACTGGATTGATACCTTGGTTCTCAAACTGGGGGAAATACTTACTCTACTTTGCTGCATCACCCTTTCCTCTTCAAGGGAAAAACCAATGCAAGCTCAAGAGGTAGCAGGAAGAATTTCTGGCGCCGTTGCCGGGGAGATCTACGCCAAGTCAAGCCAAGTACCCATCATAAACTCTCATCTCTTGTATTACATTATTTGCCATTCGCCTCTCGTTCCCTCTCCCCCACTTCTAAAACAATTTTCGAAAAGATTTGCCTTTTCTTCGCCCCTCTCCCGTTCATCTTCTTCGCTTGCTTTTTGTGTGCTGGTGTGTTGGATTGCTTGCTTTGTCATGATGGCTCAAGAGAATACTAAATTGTGTGAATTTTCCAACACCAATAATAATGATTTTATTAGTACTCCGATAGCTCCCGCTAGTAATGCAGAATCTTGTGAAATTAATGCCGCTTTGCTGAACCTTATTATGAAAGATCAATTTTCCAGCCTTCCTAGTGAAGATGCTGCATCCCATCTAAACAATTTCGTGGATTTGTGTGATATGCAAAAGAAAAAAGATGTGGATAATGATATTGTTAAATTGAAGCTATTTCCATTCTCGCTTCGAGATCATGCTAAAACTTGGTTTTCATCTTTGCCTAAAAATAGTATTGATTCATGGAATAAGTGTAAAGATGCTTTTATTTCCAAGTATTTCCTCCCGCTAAGATCATCTCCCTTAGGAACGATATTATGAATTTTAAGCAACTTGATCATGAACATGTTGCACAATCTTGGGAGAGGATGAAATTGATGATACGAAATTGCCCTACTCATGGTTTGAATTTGTGGATGATTATACAAAAAATTTATGCCGGATTGAATTTTGCTTCTAGAAATCTTTTAGATTCGGCCGCGGGAGGTACTTTTATGGAAATTACTTTAGGAGAATCTACTAAACTCCTAGATAATATTATGATTAATTATTCTCAATGGCACACCGAAAGATCTTCCACTAGTAAAAAAGTGCATGCGATTGAAGAGATTAATGTTTTGAGTGGAAAGATGGATGAACTTATGAAATTATTTGCTAGCAAGAGTGCCCCTGTTGATCCTAATGATATGCCTTTGTCTACTTTGATTGATAATAATAATTTATGGATGTGAATTTTGTTGGTAGGATTTTTTTGGTAATAACGCGTATAGAGGTAATTTTAATCCTAGGCCGTTTCCTTGTAATTCCTGTAATAATTATGGTAATTCCTACAACAATTATTATGGAAATTTTAATAAGACGCCCTCTGATTTTGAGATTAGTGTTAAAGAATTTATGAGTTCGCAAAAGAATTTCAATGCTTTGATTGAAGAAATTTTTCTCAAGATTGATGATTTGGCTATGAACATGGATAGAATTTCTCATATATTCCACCCAAGCATGATATTAATGAGTCTCTCAAATCCATGAGAATTTCCATTGATGAGTGCAAAGAAAGAACCGCTAAGATGCGTGCTAAAAAAGATTGGTTTGTAAAAACGTGTTCTTCTAGTTTTTGTGAAAATAATGATGAAGATCTTAAAGTGATTGATGTGACTCCTATTTAATCTTTGTTGTCCAATATTAATCTTGATAAAGACGGGATTGGAGATGAGTCAACTTTAGTTAAAAGGCGTCCCAATGATTCAGAGTTTTTAGATCTTGATGCAAAATTTGATAAAAGTGGGGTTGGAGAGGTCAAAACTTTAAGTAGCAATGAACCCACTCTTTTGGATTTCAAGGAATTTAATTATCATAATTGTTCTTTAATAGATTGTATTTCCTTGTTGCAATCCATGTTGAATTCCCCTCATGCTTATAATCAAAACAAAGCTTTTACTAAACATATCGTTGATGCTATGATGCAATCTTTTGAAGAAAAGCTTGAATTGGAAGTTTCTATCCCTAGAACTTTATGATGAGTGGGAACCTACTATTAAGATTAAGATTAAAGATTATGAGTGCCATGCATTGTGTGATTTGGGTGCCAGCGTGTCCACGATTCCAAAAATTTATATGATGTGCTAGGTTTCCGTGAATTTGATGATTGTTCTTTAAATTTGCATCTTGCGGACTCCGCTATTAAGAAACCTATGGGAAGGATTAATGATGTTCTTATTATTGCAAATAGGAATTATGTGCCCGCAGATTTCATTGTTCTTGATATAGATTGCAATCCTACATGTCCTATTATTTTTGCCAGACCTTTCCTTAGAACGATTGGTGCAATTATTGATATGAAAGAAGGAAAAATTAGATTTCAATTTCCGTTAAGAAAGGGCATGGAACACTTTCCAAGAAATAAAATAAAATTGCCTTATGAATCTATTATGAGAGCCACTTATGGATTGCATACGAAAGATGATAATACCTAGATCTATTCGTGTTTTATGCCTAGCTAAGGGCGTTAAACAATAGCGCTTGTTGGGAGGCAACCCAATTTTATTTTTGTTTTTGCTTTTTAGGTTTTGTTTTGCAATAAATAATTCATCTAGCCTCTGGTTGGATGAGGTTTTGTGTTTTAATTAGTGTTTGTGCCAAGTAAGACCTTTGGGATAGCTTACGGTGATAGTTGATTTGATCTTGCTAAAAAACAGAAACTTTTGCGCCGAGGCAAATAATTTTGATAATTCACAGAAGTGTGCTTTTTACCTGATTCTTTTTGCATAATATTAATAAAAAAAATTCTTAGGTCATCCTAATTTTCAAAAAATTTGGTGTTACATAAGTATTCGAGAGTTACAGATTGCTACAGACTGCTCTGTTTTTGACAGATTCTGTTGTCTATGTGTTGTTTGCTTATTTTGATGAAGCTATGGCTAGTATCGGGGGGTATGAACCACGGGAAAAAAGTTGGAGTACAGTAGATATTACACCAATATAAATAAAGAATGAGTTCACAACAGTACCATAAAGTAGTGATTTATTTTCTTATACTAACGGAGCTTATGCGATTTTCTGTTGAGTTTGTGTTGTGAAGTTTTCAAGTTTTGGGTAAGGATTTGATGGACTATGGAATAAGGAGTGGAAAGAGCCTAAGCTTGGGGATTCCCAAGGCACCCCAAGGTAATATTCAAGGACAACCAAGAGCCTAAGCTTGGGGATGCCCCAGAAGGCATCCCCTCTTTCGTCTTCGTCTATCGGTAACTTTACTTGAGGCTATATTTTTATTCACCACGTGATATGTGTTTTGCTTGGAGTGTCTTGTATGATTTGAGTCTTTGCTTTTTAGTTTGCCACAATCATCCTTGCTGTACACACCTTTTGAGAGAGACACACATGAATCGTGGTTTATTAGAATACTCTATGTGCTTCACTTATATGTTTTGAGCTAGGCAATTTTGCTCTAGTGCTTCACTTATATGTATTAGTGCACGACGGTGGTTTTATTTTATAGAAATTGATGAACTCTCATGCTTCACTTATATTATTTGAGAGTCTTTAAACAGCATGGTAATTTGCTTTGGTTATAAATTTAGTCCTAATATGATAGGCATCCAAAACGGATATAATAAAAACCTTCATATAAAGTGCATTGAATACTATGAGAAGTTTGATTCCTTATGATTGTTTTGAGATATTAAGATGGTGATATTAGAGTTATGCTAGTGAGTAATTGTGAATT
Source organism: Triticum aestivum (assembly GCF_018294505.1). Lineage (NCBI taxonomy): Eukaryota > Viridiplantae > Streptophyta > Magnoliopsida > Poales > Poaceae > Triticum > Triticum aestivum. The sequence continues at coordinate 207,878,811 of NC_057796.1, forward strand.
TTAGAAATACTTGTGTTAAGGTTTGTGAGTCCCGTAGCATGCACGTATGGTGAACCGTTATGTGATGAAGTCGGAGCATGAGATATTTTTTGATTGTCATCCTTTGTGTGGAGGTCGGGATCACGTGATGGTTAACTCCTACCAACCCTTCCCCTAGGAGCATGCGCGTAGTACTTTGTTTCGATAACTAATAGATTTTTGCAATAAGTATGTGAGTTCTTTATGATTAATGTTGAGTCCATGGATTATACGCACTCTCACCCTTCCACCATTGCTAGCCTCTCTTGTACCGCGCAACTTTCGCCGGTGTCGTAAACCCACCATATACCTTCCCCAAAACAGCCACCATACCTACCTATTATGGCATTTCCATAGCCATTCCGAGATATATTGCCATGCAACTTTCCACCATTCCGTTTATTATGACACGCTCCATCATTGTCATATTGCTTTGCATGATCATGTAGTTGACATCATATTTGTGGCAAAGCCACCGTTCATAATTCTTTCATACATGTCGCTCTTGATTCATTGCACATCTCGGTACACCGCCGGAGGCATTCACATAGAGTCATATTTTGTTCTAAGTATCGAGTTGTAATTCTTGAGTTGTAAGTAAATTAAAAGTGTGATGATCTTCATTATTAGAGCATTGTCCCATGTGATGAAAGGATGATGGAGACTATGATTCCCCCACAAGTCGGGATGAGACTCCGGACGAAAAAAAAGAGGCCAAAAAAATGAGAAGGCCCAAAAAATTTTAGAGAAAAGGGAGAAGGGGCAATGCTACTATCCTTTTACCACACTCGTGCTTCAAAGTAGCACCATGATCTTCATGATAGAGAGACTCCTATATTGTCACTTTCATATACTAGTGGGAAATTTTCATTATAGAACTTGGCTTGTATATTCCAATGATGGGATTCCATCATATAAGTTTCCGATCTACAACTTTAGTTTCCTATTTACTCTTTTTGCAATCTTTTACTTTCCAATCTATAAACCAAAAATACAAAAAATATTTACTTTACCGTTTATCTATCTCTATCAGATCTCACTTTTGCAAGTAACCGTGAAGGGATTGACAACCCCTTTATTGCGTTGGGTGCAAGTTGTTTGATTGTTTGTGCAGGTATTCGGTGACTTGAGTGTTGTTTCCTACTGGATTGATACCTTGGTTCTCAAACTGAGGGAAATACTTACTCTACTTTGATGCATCACCCTTGCCTCTTCAAGGGAAAAACCAACGCAAGCTCAAGAGGTAGCACTCTTACATTATATATTTACATGATTGCATACATGTAGGGTGAGCCTATGCATGTCACATGTCCTTCCAAAGCTTTACTTGCTACTCTTCATATCTTTATCTAAAGCTTTGATGTATGTTGTCATCAATTACCAAAAAGGGGGAGATTGAAAGCACGAGTGCTCCCTGGGTGATTTTGGTAATTAATGATAACATAACTCTTGTTGGACTAATACTTTTATCGAGTATATTTCAGATGAGTTCAACAATGGCGTGGCAAGTACAAGAGGATGTGGAACCTTCAAAATGCTAAGGACAAAGATTGGCAAAGGATCAAGACTCTTCAATTTCATTTTAGTTATCCAAGATCACATTGAGTCCATAGGAAAGCCAATACTATTAAAAGGGGATGAGGTGTTGCTTAATGGTCTACTTGCTCAAAGTGCTTAGTGATATTGCTCCAAAAACCCTCACCCCCTTTCTCATTTCCACATTTGTCCAAAACCTAAAGTCAAACTCGGCCCCATCGATTTGATCTATCCGGCTCCACCGAGTTCATTTGACATAGCCACTGCCAGAAACCCTAGACAATTCGGTCTCACCGATCGGGATCTCGGTCTCACCGAGATGGCCTTGCAAACTCTCTGTTACCTGTTGTAATTATTTCGGTCTCACCGAAATGTGCAATCGGTCCCACCGAGTTTGCTTGACCAACTCTCTGTTTGCTCATTGCTGAAATCGATCTCACTGAGTTTATGCAATCGGTCTCACGGAGATGAGGTTTTGACCTAACCCTAGCACATCAGTCCCACCGAGTTGATCATATCGGTCCCACCGAGATTCCTAACGTTCACATTTTGAACTAAGTCGGTCTCACCGAATTCTTCTATTCGGTCTGGCCGAGTTGGGTCAAATGTGTGTAACGGTTGGATTTTGTGTGGAGGCTATATATACCACTCCACCCCTTCTCCATTCAAGAGAGAGCCATTAGAACATGCCTACACTTCCACTACTCATTTGCTGAGAGAGAACCACCTACTCATGTGTTGAGACCAAGATATTCCAATCCTACCACAAGAATATTGATCTCTAGCCTCCCCAAGTTGCTTTCCACTCAAATCATTTTTCCACCATATCCAAATCTGCGAGAGGGAGTTGAGTGTTGGCGAGACTATCATTTGAAGCACAAGAGCAAGGAGTTCATCATCAACACACCATCTATTACCTTTTGGAGAGTGGTGTCTCCTAGATTGGTTAGGTGTCGCTTGGGAGCCTCCGACAAGATTGTGGAGTTGAACCAAGGAGTTTTTAAGGGCAAGGAGATTGTACTTCGTGAAGATCTACCCGAGTGAGGCAAGTCCATCGTGGGCGATGGCCATGGTGGGATAGAAATGGTTGCTTCTTCGTGGACCCTTTGTGGGTGGAGCCCTCCCTGGACTCGCGCAATCGTTACCCTTCATGGGTTGAAGTCTCCATCAACGTGGATGTATGATAGCACCACCTATCGGAACCACGCCAAAAATCTCCGTGTCTTCATTGCGTTTGCACACTCGAATTCCATCCCTTTACTTTCTTGCAACTAGCATGGTTTACTCTTTCCGCTGCTTATACTCTTTCCGTGCTTGCTTGAAATGTATTGTGAATGCTTAAACTTGTGCTAAAACTCCACCTCAACTTGAAGAACTTAAAAACTGCTACTTTTGCTTGTTGAGGGTCTAATCACCCCCCTCTAGACACCTCTTCTTGATCCTTTTAATGTGGTGCCTGCGCCTTCGTGATTGCGGGTGGAAGCTCCTCCTTGACGAGGCGGCGGTTGTGGTGGGTCGGTGAGGCAGGCCCGTCAATGTGGGCGTACCAGCTGTGTGGGGGCAAGGTTGGCTCGTCCTTGATGCGGCATCCGATCTGGACGGCGCAGTTGCATGGTGGTGACGTCGGCTCGTCCTTGACGCGGCGTCCAATCTGGATGCCGCCGCGATTGCGTGGGGGATGCTAAAAGGATCGAGAAGAGGGGTCTAGAGGGAGATGGGTGATTAGACCCTCAACAAGTAAAAGTAGCAAATTTTAAGTTCTTTAAGTTGAGGTGGATATTTAACACAAGTTTAAGCATTCACAATACATTTCAAGCAAGCATGGCAAGAGTATGAGTAGCAGAAAGAGTAAAGCATGCTAATTGCAAGAAAGTAAAGGGATGAGATTGGAGTGTGCAAATGCAATGAAGACATAGAGATTTTTGACGTGATTCCGATAGGTGGTGCTATCGTATATCCGCGTTCATGGAGACTTCAACCCACGAAGGGTAATGGTAGCGCGAGTCCACGGAGGGCTCCACCCACGAAGGGTCCACTAAGAAGCAACCTTGTCTATCCCACCATGGCCATCGCCCATGAAGGACTTGCCTCACTCGGGTAGATCTTCACGAAGTAGGCGATCTCCTTGCCCTTACAAACTTCTTAGTTCAACTCCACAATCTTGTCGGAGGCTCCCAAGCGACACCTAACTAACCTAGGAGACACCACTCTCCAAAAGGTAATAGATGGTGTGTTGATGATGAACTCCTTGCTCTTGTGCTTGAAATGATAGTCTCCCCAACTCTCAACTCTCTCACACAGATTTGGATATGGTGGAAAGATGATTTGAGTGGAAAGCAACTTGGGGAAGGCTAGAGATCAAGATTCTTGTGGTATGATTGGAATATCTTGGTCTCAACACATGAGTAGGTGCTTCTCTGTCAGAAAATGAGTAGTGGAAGTGTAGGCACGTAATGATGGCTCTCTCACATGTGGAGAAGGGGGTGGATGGGTATATATAGCATCCACACAAAATCCAACCGTTACACACATTGACCCAACTCGGTCTGACCGAATAGAAGAACTCGGTGAGACCGATTTAGTTCAAAATGTGAATGTTAGGAATCTCGGTGGGACCGATGTGCTAGGGCTAGGGCAAAACCTCATCTCGGTGGCGCCGATTGCATGAACTCGGTAAGACCGATTTCAGTAAAGAGCAAATAGAGAGTTGGTCAAGCAAACTTGGTGGGACCCATTGCTCATTTCGGTGAGACCGAAATGTTACAAAGGGAAACAGAGAGTTTGCAGGGCCATCTTGTTGAGACCGAGATTCGTATCGGTGTGACCGAAGTGTTAGGGTTTCTGGCAGTGGCTATGCCAAATGAACTCGGTGGCGCCAGAACGATCATTTCGGTGGGGCCGAGTTTGACTTTGAATTTTGGACATATTTGTCAGCGTCCTGGGAACGGGGGTCCCTAGACTTGCCTGCCTGCGGCCCACGGCGTGGCTCTACCAGCGGCCCTGTACGGCCCATCTTCACCAGCAAACACTCAAGACCCTCGCGAGGGGCCAAGCCTCGCGAGGCGGACGATGCAAGACCTCCTCGGGGGCGGCCTCACCAGGCTGGCTCGCGAGGGGTGGAGAGATCAAGGCAAGGGGCACCTCGCGAGGTTCATGTGATGCAAGCCATGACGACCGGGGTTAGGCGGGCGCCAGGCGGGCGCCAGCGCGCGCAGTGTCCTTGTTTCCTCTTTGGTGCTAAAGAGGCAAGCGCAGGCGAGGAGTCCCGAGGCATGAGGCAAAGGTTTCCATATCGGTGCAACGAGACCAAGACCAGCAGGATGGCAGGACGGAGGTCACCGTGGAGCCCAAGACAGCGTCACCACCAGAGCCTTTGGCAGGCGAAGACCACCTTTAGTCAGGATAACTTGTACTAGTTGTCTCCCTTCGAATCTGGCCGTTGTGGCATCCCTTCCCGCCAGCATTCGGAAAGAGAACCAGGGCTTCTATAAATAGGGCTAGCCACCACAGAGGGTGGAGGAGAACGGATCCGAGGCCATTCAGATCATCCTCGTCCACACAAACTCACCAAGCACAAGAGCACCTCTCCTCAGGAGGCTGTTTCTTCCCCTATACTAGTTCTTCCTCAGCCCAAGAGGCAATCCACCACACCACACTGGAGTAGGGTATTACACCACATCGGTGGCCTGAACCAGTATAAATCTTGTGTCCCTTTGTTCTGCAAGTTCGACGCGCTGAAGCTTTGAGATCGCGATGAGGGCGTGACCTAGAGGGGGAGAGATCTTCGTGCGCACCCCAGCGTTCGGACCTCAAGGGTTTTGCCGGAAGCCGAAATCCGACATTTGGCGCGCCAGGTAGGGGTGCGCCGAAGCCTCTCTTCCATCAGTAGACCTGCCAGCACTCTACAGTGCCGATGTCCGGCGACCTGAGGGCCGACGCCGACCACTGGGTAGCTTGGTCAGCCCGGGCGGCGTCGTCCGCCCAAGAAGACCTCAACCCCGCGCTCCAGGCGGCACGCGCACCGCCAAACGCTGCGGGGCGCGGGCGGCGCGGTCCGACACCGTCCACCCTTACTCTGTGGCGCGCGCGGGCCGTCACAAGGGCCTCAAGCTACGCTGCGGCGACAGCACCGCACACCCGACGGGAACAAGCGAACATGAGGGTCGTGCTCACAGTGGCGCGGGTGCTGCTGGGATGCCGACTGATGGAGAGCGGCCGAGATGCGTTGCTGGAGCGTGTTACCGAGCTGTTGGACGCCGCGGTCAGGGGTACGCCGCCTTTCTGCTCCTTGCATACGCCTCAGGTTGCGGCCGGATCGCACGGTGGGCCTCGTCGCGCCCGCGTGCTCCCGGGTGCACCAGGAGGTCTCGTCGGCATCGACGTGACCAGCGACGTCGGACACCCAACCATACTTGTGCCTCCCCCGATGGGCGCAGGCGTGAGCATTGTCACCCACAGTCCCGGCAGGATGCCGCCCTACCATCCTCAGAGCGGCGTGCCCGGCCGGGCTGCGTGGAGCGTGGAGCACTTCAGCGAGGTTTCCGGGGTGATGGCTACGGAGGCCTATGTGCCCCGCATGATGGACCAGGAGTACACGCCGGAAGATGACCCCGGCTCGTTCCTTGAGCCGGGTTGGGAAGAGGATACGCTGGAAGTTGAGGCCTTCCAGGAGCCACCCGGGGGCCTCGCCGATCACGCCGGCGACAATAGCTATAGGGTACCACTAATCTCTCAGGAGCAGGCTTACGCTAACCATGGGTCGCAAGTGAATCAGGTCACAGCGGTGGACGACGGCCCTAGCACGGCGGCCCCCTTCCACCAGGGGAAGCGCACTGGGGACTGCGTGGGAGGAGCCGGGAGCAAGGCCCCTCCCCGCATCACACGGAGCAAGGTGTCGCCCGGAGGTAGGCCCTCTGCCGGGCAGGCTCTGGCGAGCCTTCCCCCCGGCAGAGGGCCCATGGTCGCCGAGGGCGCCGCTAGCGTCCCCTTTGCCCCTTGGCGTCGTCCTAGTTTCCGGACGCCCCCCAACGGTGGTCGGGGGCGGCGCAAGGCGGTGCCCTCGTCTGGCGATATGAAGCAAGGCTCACGCCTGTGAAGGTCTCCGCTCGTGACACTCTCACGTAATAATGAGTGGGGATGTACATGCCCCGGAGTCTCCGGAGTGCCGCCCTCGGGCCTCGAGGGCCCCCGCCCACGTCTTAGTGGAAGCACCATGCTCCGCGCTGGCCGTGGACACTGTCCCCCAATGACTATACTCACGGACTGTGAAAGCACTTAGCTCCGCTCTGGTGAGAAGACTCGAAGACTCGAAGACAAGAAGACTAGTTAGGTGCCGGACGCGGCTATTTGCTTCTGGCCTCTCTTTCTTTTTTGAAGCTCGAATTTACAGCCTTTTGATCTTGGATTTAAAGTTGCATTTCGATTTCGTGGGAAGCATCCTTTTTCGCTCATGTTAACTCAATGGGTTTTTGGATCCGCGCTTTGTTTTGAGATTTTGCACCCGTTGTTCCCCCCCTCAGAGCGCCTCGCGAGTGGGGGCTGGCATCGGCGTACGTGCACCATGCACGCATCCCGCCCTCACTGGCGCTCGCTCCTCACGAGGCCCTCTCGGGTGGACCGGCGGACCCCTCAGGAAACCAAAACATTGCGAGCTCGTGAGGGGCTCCCCTCAGAAGGAATGCACGTTCGCAACCGCCGAACCAGTTTGAAGCTCGGCTGGACCAAGGTAAGTTACCGCAGCAAGCCCGCAAGGGGTGCCGCGAACACACAAAAGCACACTTTAAGCCTAGCCTAGGGAATGAAGCGGTGGTCTATTTACATGAGGGGCTCCCCCTCCACAAAATGCTCTTACAATGTGAAGGGCCGGACCCGAGCTTTCGCGTGCAGGTTCAAAACGAAGGAGTGCGGGCTCAGTCGGACATGGCGCCCACCTCATCTCCCGAACCGCTCCCGGATAGACTGCTAGCACCATCGCCGACGTTATCTTCGCCGTCATCAACCACGGTGCCCTCGTCTGCCGCGACCACCACCACATCGTCGTCAGAAGCAAAGGCCCTAACCAGAGCGTCCACCTTGTCGTCCACCCAGCATGCTAGGTTGCCCCGCATGGCCTCAGGCACTGGGGCAATAGCGGCGTCAAAGTCAAAGTCAGGATTGGTGTTCAGGAGATGGCTGAAGACGCGGGAGAATGCGCGCCCGAGAAGGCCTTGGCTCTTTTCGTCCACAAGCTCGCGAGCCCTCTCAGCACGGCTCTCCAGGCGCGCCACAACATCAGTGAAGAAGCGGAGATGGCTGGCGTAATCCTCGGCGTGGGGATGAGGGGCATGCTCATCGCAGATGGTACCAAGCGCCTGGTTGGCCTTCGTCTTGAGGTCCCGAAGCATGGGAGCGTGCTCACGCAGTAGCGTCTGCCGGCGAAGTGCCTCCTCCCTGCTCTGCTGCGTGAAGGACTCGGCGCTGGCAACCCGCTGCTGAAGAGAGAGCAGCTCGGCACGGGCGGAGGCTAGCTCGGCCTGCACAGGCTTTCTTGCGCTATTCCACTTCAGCCAGCGCTGACTTGAGGGCAGTGGTACTGCCCACAGCTTCAGCTTCCATGAGCGTCAGCTTCAGGTCGTGCCTGCCAGCAAGGACCACGCGAGCCTCGGCCACCCGGCGATCGACCTCCTCCTGAGCCTTGGCCTCACGCGCACCGACGACATCCTCTTCTTGGGCGACCTGGCGCTCCCTAGTCTCCAACTGCTCGAGTTCGAGGTTGCACTCCGTGGCCTCCAGCAGCAGTGCTTCTTCGCGCTTCAAGATATCCTCCTCGCCGGACGGTGCGCCCATCATCGAAGCTAAGGCGGCCTTGCGCGCCTCTACCTACTGCTCCAAGGAGGCGTTCAAGGCCTGGAGCTCCCGCCTGCGCTCCTCGGCAATCGCGCGGCGACAGTCTGCCTCCGTGGCCTCCTCCAAGGCTCGGGCGCTGGCCTGGAGCGAGGTTGCCAGGGATGCCTCGGCCTTCGCATTGCGTGCTCACGCTGAAGGCGGCCGAGGTTGATAGCCACCTTCAGTTGATGCCACTCCTCCACCAGCCGGAGACCCTCGGCCTCAAGGCATGCGTCAACATCCACGAGTTCTTCGCCGAGCCGGCTCATCGCACCCATTGCCTCCTGAAAGAGCTCGTGGCGGACGACACTCCGCTCGTGCGCAAACTTAAGCGTGTAACCGGGTCCGTCCCCCACAGCGGGGGTTGCCGGCAGGATCCGAAGCGGCTCACCCCCTTTCAGCAGGGGCTGGGGGCTGGAGCCTCCCGGGTCGCCGACCAGGCTTTGGCAGTGGCCCGGATGGGTTGAGGCTCGTTGCTCAAAGAAGAAGCCAGGATCGAAGCCATCCAGCCGCCGTCCATAACCAGAGGAGGAGCCCTTGGCACACTTGTCGCACCCCAGGCGAGGCCACGAAGGAGAGATGGCAAAGGTGCGAGCTCGAGGCGCCAGGCCAGCGTGTTTTCCTCTCCGGCCACCTCGCGCCGGGTGCGACATGCTGGCTTGGGGTGCTCAAGGCCAGCGGGGGATTCGAGGTAGGAGGAGGTTGCTTCCCGGGAGACTTCACGGCCCTAGCAGAAGGGACCCTGAGGAGACACTGTCAGGAGGGGAAGTAGCACTCGAGAAATTACAAAGATAAGGTACTCACTCGTCTATGGCGATATACTTCCTCTGCTTCAACGGCCGGAAGGCATCACTGCTGCAGCTTGGAGACCCTTTCCTCTTGCGGAGCGCATCAAAGTCTAGACGGAGCCGGCCGAAGTGTTGGACGCGGCAACCAGCGCGGGGCGCGGCTGGTGAGGCGCCCAAGGAGACGACCTCAGGAGTGCTGGGCTGAGGGGAGCCCTTGGGCTCCGCCTCATGATGACCTGCTGAGACCTCGGAGGCTTCGGCCTCAGGAGCAGTGGATTGCGTCGCCCCCTCAGCTGTCACCCCAAGGCAAGAGTCACGGGCTCCCGGGGATGGCACCTCGGGAGCCTCGAGCCGTGTCGACGCCTCAGCACCCGCGCCTCTGGCCTCCAGCGGTGCTCGCCCCCCTGCATCCACTCTTGGGGTAAGTTCAACACTGGCGGCAAGGAGGGGGACCACGGAGACAGGGTTCTTGCGGGACCCTTCAAGGCCGACTGGACGCAGCCCCCATTCATGGAAGGGAGGGCATCTGCCCCGCGAACTCCACCTTGTTTGAGCAGCAGTACAAAAGACAACCCTCCTGCGGCATATCGGCTGGCGAGGGGTCGCCCGTCAGGACCTCGAGCACCGTTCTTCGTGCCTCGGGCAGAAGCCCCGACTCCTGAAGCCTCATGCGATCCTAGCCGCCAGACAGGGCCCACATCGGCCTGGAATGGCGCTGGAGTGGGGCGACGCGGCGTCGGAGGAACTCCTTCATCACCATGGGCGCAGTCACGCCGAGATCTTCCAGCCTCTTCAACCGGAGCTAGACGAAGGCAAGGCGGGGGACCGCGAGCTTCTCGTGGCCCCAGCCGGAGATGGGAACGGCGGGCGCCAAGGGGGGCGAGAGCAAGGGGCAGAGCACATCGACGTCCACAAACACCCACCATGTCCGAAACTTGCTTGTGGATGGTGGAAGCTCAAAATCAATCCCCGAGCCAGCCGTCGCAGCCACGGCCTGGAAGCTCAAGCATCCCGAGCATTGCCAAGGGCTAGCCAGGTGCAGCGAGAAGAAATGGCGCAATAGGGCCACATAAGGGGGAATGCCCACCATGGCCTCACAGACGAAAGAAAAAACGACAAGAAGGGAGACTGATTGGGGATCCAGGTGCAGCATATGGATCTGATAGTGGGAGAGCACGGCGTTGAAGAAGGCGGAGAAGGGAGGCACCAGGCCAGCCCACAGGGCGTCGATGAAGAATTGGACCTCGGTGGCTGTCCTGGCGACGGAGGCGCGGGACGTGGGCCAGGCCGCCGTCCTCCCCCGTTCGTTGAAGTCAGCGGCGAGCACAGGGCGCACCTTGTCCATGGCTTCCTGGTTGAGCACCAACGACCGGCCTATGGCGGGTTCAACGGCTGGGGGTGGCCCGGCAGAAGACTGAGACTTCTTCTTCCCCTTCTCCGTTCGCCGGGGTGCCATGGCAACAAGGAGGGCCGAGCTCGGGATAGATTGGAAGAGGAGGTTATTGTTTCGGAAAGGCAGGAGAGTTGGAGGGGCGCGTCACCAGCAATGGGGGGGGTGACTGTGTAAGTCACAGTGGCCGCCTAGCCAGGCGGATCTCAAGGCTATGTGGGGAAGCGGAGACGCCCACGTCCCATCAATCGCCACGCGCCAACCAAGGCCGTAGGCTGTTGGGGCCCGCGGCGCTTCGCACTTGCCCCTTGGCTTCGCCTCGAAGCCAAGTCCGAGCGCGCCTTGGGCCCGGGGGCTACTATCGGCGTCCTGGGAACGGGGGTCCCCAGACTTGCCTGCCAGCGGCCCACGGCGTGGCTCTACCAGCGGTCCTGTACGGCCCATCTTCACCAACAAACACTCAAGACCCTCGCGAGGGGCCAAGCCTCGCGAGGCGGACGGCGCAAGACCTCCTCGGGGGCGGCCTCATCAGGCTGGCTCGCGAGGGGCGGAGAGATCAAGGCAAGGGGCACCTCGCGAGGTTCCTGTGATGCAAGCCATGACGACCGGGGTCAGGCGGGCGCCAGGCGGGTGCCAGCGCGTGCAATGTCCTCATTTCCTCTTTGGTGCTAAAGAGGCAAGCACAAGCAAGGAGTCCTGAGGCATCAGGCAAAGGTTTCCATATCGGTGCAATGAGACCAAGACCAGCAGGACGGTAGGACGGAGGTCACCGTGGAGCCCAAGACGGCGTCACCACCAGAGCCTTTGGCAGGCGAAGACCACCTTTAGTCAGGATAACTTGTACTAGTTGTCTCCCTTCGAATTTGGCCGTTGTGGCATCCCTTCCCGCCAGCATTCGGGAAGAGGACCAGGGCCTCTATAAATAGGGCCAACCACCACAGAGGGAGGAGGAGAACAGATCTGAGGCCATTCAGATCATTCTCATCCACACAAACTCACCAAGCACAAGAGCACCTCTCCTCAGGAGGCTGTTCTTCCCCTGTACTTGTTCTTCCTCAGCCCAAGAGGCAATCCACCACACCACACTGGAGTAGGGTATTACACCACATCAGTGGCCCAAACCAGTATAAATCTTGTGTCCCTTTGTTCTGCGAGTTTGACGCGCTGAAGCTTTGAGATTGCGATGAGGGCGTGAGCTAGAGGGGGAGAGATCTTCGTGCGCACCCCAGTGTTCGAACCTCAAGGGTTTTGCCGGAACCCGAAATCCGACAATATTTGAAGGTGAGAAAGTGGTTGAGGGCTTTGGAGCAATATCACTAAGCACTTTGAGCAAGTAGACCATTAAGCAACACCTCATCCCCTTTTAATAGTATTGGCTTTCCTATGGACTCAATGTGATCTTGGATCACTAAAATATAAATGAAGAGTCTTGAGCTTTTGCCAACATGTGTCTTGACACCTTGAAGGGGTTCCACACCCTCTTGTCCTTACCACGCCATTGTTGAACTTATCTGAAATATACTAGATAAAAGTATTAGTCCAACAAGAGATATGTTGACATTAATTACCAAAATCACCCAGGGAACACTTGGGCTTTCAATCTCCCCTTTTTGGTAATTGATGACAACATACATCAAAGCTTTAGATTACAGACATACATGGTAATAAGTAAAGCTTTGGAGAGACATGTAACATGCATAGGCTCCCCCTACATGTATGCAATCACTTGAAGTTGGAATATGAGAACATGTGAATGCATAAGCATTACAGAGCAAGCAATGAGTTACATGCATCTTGGCTATATGTATCAGAGAAAATGATGTGTATAGGAAATGTACCTCCATGTTCATGAATCCATCTTGCAAACAGTATGTACATCGGCAAGAGATCACCATGCACATGAGTGTGATGCATATACTTACCTTGTGATCTTGGGCTGGCTTTAGAAGGAGTGGACTTGAGAAAACAGGGTTAGATAACACAAGAACACTCTAGTTAAAGCAACTTCAGGAGACCACAAGAGTACCAAGACTGGGATGACATGTAATGGGTGAGTACTAGGTACTCCATTTATATACCGACCTGTCCCCAAAGATTTTAAAGATATGCAATGAATTCCAAAGATTTTCTTCCCCTAGATATGGACTCTTTCTCCCCCTGAATCTGATATTGGATAATGGGAGAAGATATGAAGATAGAAAATCAGAGAAGAACAGGTAATATTAACCATAGTCAGAGCAACAATAATATGCAATAGCAATAACTAAGATCAAACATATTGACATGTCTTTCCCCTCTGAAAGACATGTGACTTCTCTCCTATTTGCTTTACTAGCACCTAGAAGAGCTTAGATGCGCTCATATGATAAGCTTTGATGTGCTCTCTCTCCCCCTTTGACATCAATTTCCAAGAAGGGCACTTATGGAGCATGAGCCAAATAGTTTTGGTCCTTGATATACACTACAAAGCAGCATGTAGCTTAAGATGCGAGTAGAGGATAAGAATCATTGAGTGGAGGTGAAGAAAAATGTGCAGAATGCAATGGCAAAAACTTTTCTTAGTAGTGAAATCGGTAACGCCGATCTGTTTCCATCGGTGACGCCGAGTTGGCTGTGTCATGGATGATGCATATCGGACAGGCCGGGTTATTCCATTTCGGTTCACTACTGCAGGTTGCTGCTAACGCGACACTACGATCAGAGACCCGTTGATGAAACTGTGTGCGATGCATTAATCGCAAACGATGGTGTAGAAAAACCATCAAAAAGGTGCAAAACGTTTGCGATGGAGGATGCATGAAACACGGTTTAGATTATGGTTGCGTGTGCGATGCTGGGCATACGGTCCAATTCAATTAATTGTTTGCGATGTGGCAGAACAAAAGAAACGGGCAGCCAGATGAAGGCGTGTGCGATATATGGCTTACGGTTCACTCGGATGAAATGTTTGTGATTAGGCAACACAAAAGAAACGGTCAGCCATATCAAGGTGTGTGTGATATACGGCATGCGGTTCACTCGGATGAACTGTTTGCGTTGAGACAAGAGAACATAAACGGTTCAATATATCAAGATGTGTGTGATACGCGGCAAACAGGTCTGTAATTAGAAATGTGTGTGAAGACTGATAATAACACAAACGATTGCTTCTAATAAGACGTATGTGATATGCTCTGTCTACACAACATCTATTGGCCATATGGATGCGAAGAGGCATCCTATATCAGCAAGGACTAGCTGTTCCATAAGTAGCTCATCTAAGAGAACTCTCAAGTTAAGTGTGCTCAGGCTGGAGCAGCCATCAGATGGGTGACTGGATGGGGAGTTGTCTTGATGTTAAATTAACTGATGGGATGGGTCATCCCGGTCAAATTAAATTACCTTTCACCTAGATGATCCATCCCATGAGTTAATTTAACCTCGAGGTCCTTGTTTTTTATTTTTATTTTTTAACACATGTTAAAGAAGGTCGACCGCATTACTTTTTGACAATGTGCGATACGTGGCATACAGTTGATCCATCCGACCTGTTTGTGATGGAATAAGCCGTGTGTGTTCTGGGCAAACGCTTGCTAGTATTCAACCATTTGCGATTGATGAATTCATCACTGACGGGTTCCCTAGTGTGGTCTGTGTTCATCTGATCATCATCCACTTTTTGTGCTAGCTCGATGCTCCTTCTATGCTAAGTTTCCATTAATTGATGGTGTTTTATGAACACGCCACCGTTTCCCGCCATTTCCTCACCCGTTTCTCGCCACCCAACGATATTGCGCACAAACCTAGGCGGCACGCGATGCACGGAGGCGACAAGCGCAGCCTGTAGCACATCCACCTTTTCCAAGCATGCCAACCCACCAAAGCACCGCCTCTGCCATCAACCTCGTCGATGAGGAAAACGAGCAGGCGCCACGGCCCGTCGACGCCAAGGCACTCCCCGGCAACGCGATGGACGATGCCGTGATGCGCGTCATGGCCAGGGTGAGCAGACCTTTGGCGCATGGCGCTTGAGCGCCGCGGATCAAGATAGGCATGTCAGCGCTGACAGGCTGCAGCTCGCCGCACAACATGATCGATGGTACGCCGATAGGCTGTGGCTCGCCGCACGGCAAGACCGTTGGAGCGCCGCAGAGCGAGAGGCGCGGCGCGCCACACAGCAAAAGCGGATCCATCAGCGCTTGCCTGTTGTCGACATGGTGTCGCAGCTGGGTACACGTCCTGTTAGTACCCCCATTCCTCGCCAGGAGTGGGCAGAGGCCCTCAGCGCTGTACTTGCACCAGAGGTCGGCCACGCCGTACTTGCACCGGACGCCCGCCGCGCCGTTAGCCTTGTCCGCGGCCCGCTGGATGCCAACGCGCTGGTCCGTAGGCTCGACCGCCTCCTTGGCCCAGGTGTCCACCTGGGCGCAGTAGAGGAACATGGCCGTCGCATCCTTGAGCTGGTGATCTCCGATGAAATAGCCAACTTGGAGCTCGAGATCACGCTCCAGATGTACCGCGAGCGTGTCGACCGCTTACACGAACGCATGCACGAGTTGAGGCAGAGCCAAGAGCTACCGTAGGTAGGGATGGCAATTTGATCCATGGATCCGGATCCCCGTGGATACCCGACACGAATGGGCAAGGGTATGGAGCGCATTTCTGCCCGTGGATCCGTGGATCTGGATACCCGCGAACAGCCGGGTTGGGCACGGGTATAATTTCTGCTCCATGGATATCCAATGGATACCCGTATGACATGTGGGGCAATATGGTAGTGACACTGGACTAAGCACACATCCAACCTCAGTCGCTCGTGGTCACAGAAGTCAAAGCCCGGTCCATGTTCCCTAATCCCCCACAACCCCACAAACCTAGTAATTATTAAACCTAATCTAATCTGTGTCAACCCCCAATCACCCCGAGTCCACCTCCCTCCCCAGCGCCCCAGTGCGGCGGCGCTCTGCCTCTGCGCCTCACAAATCACAACCGCCGCCCCCCCCCCCCCCCCGCCTCTCCCTGTCCGTCCACCCCCAATCACCCCGAGTCCACCTCCCTCCCCAGTTTTTTTGATGAAATAATATCTAAGACAAGTTTTTTTACTATCAACTATTTGAGTTGTCTTTGTGTGTGTGGACAATGTTTGAACAGTGTACTTGCTGCCTACTTATGGTTATACCTTATTATGTTGTCATTTGTGATTGAACGATGATGAGTTAATTTGATATTTGGGAAGGCTTTATGCTGATTTTTCTATGCCCATGGAGCTCCATGGGTATTTGGATATCCAATGGGTTTGGGCATGGGCACAAGTTGTGCCCATGGATACTTTGGTGGATGGGCAAAAGGTAGGAAGATGGGTAATGGATTGGATTTGGACCAGCTCCACCCGCCCCAAACCCGACCCATTGCCATCCCTAACCGTAGGCAAGGGCTGCTGGTCATGGTCTCATGGACACATTTTATTTTGTGGAGTCGTTTCGACGTGGATAGCTATGTATTCACAACAATCATAGTATTGCTCTGTTTATTCCTCTATTTCAATGTGTGTACTCAGTTTTCCGTTCTTATATGTTATGTTTCAATGTGTGTATATACGCTTTTCATTCTCTATATGTGGATGATAACAGCTAGATTCAAATTAGTATACAAAAACAGATAGAAAATGGAATTCATAATATATATATATATTAATTGTTCATTAGTTCATCACAGAATATATATATAATATCATCACAAATACGTGATGATACTTAACTACTAGGTACAATGCATAAAATTGAAAACAAACAATAGTAAAACTAATAATCCATCCCGGGGCCAGTATTCCAGCAGCCCTAGCAGCCCCTCGCCAGCAGCTCCCTAGTGCGCGGCGTCTTCCCAGTGCGGAGGCAGTACTCCGGCTCCTCTGCCTTGCAGCGCTTGACGTACTGATCTGCCTCTTGCTCGCGGACACGCGCGAACGATCTTGCCATTTCGTTGAGCACCCACCAGAGCTCCTCGTCGGTGGCACACTAGAGCTTATCGGCCCACCTCCACGCAGTGACGAGGCGCCCAACGCCTATGACCTTCCTCGCGAAGTACTCGTCTTTGTACACCTCCGAGGCACGACAAAGCACCCACCCCCAAAGCTCCGCCACCTCCTTTTTCCAGGCGGCATCACGGGCTTCACAAGCCGCCTGGTACCTGGCTTCCTCCTCCGCCATCTCCTTCTTGAATGCCACTTGCCTGGCTTTCTCAGCCGACGGCAGCGACTTCCACAGACAAAGATTGTACTGGCCCCAAAACCAATCCAAAGTTGGGGGGTCCGGCGCAACCTCGTCCGGCAGCGTGTAGGGGTCCTCGTTGTTGCTATTCGAGTGAGCGTCCTCAGGGGGCAGCGACTCCTCGTCGGCGCGTGGGCAGACCAGCGGCGCCATGGCAGAGATTTGAGAGAGAGAGAGGGCGAGTGAGGGGAGGATGTAGATGATAATGCAGGCGGGACGACGTGAGCAAGGTAGTATTTATTGGCGGCCGAAATATAGATCAACGGGAACAGTACACACGCCGGTCGCCAGAATTTACGAGTACTGTAGTTTCAATTACACACGATTGCCACAGCAAAATCCGTGTGTGAACATAATAGCTGACGGTTTCCAATACAGAACTATGTCTGATTAATGATACCTGCCACTCACCTACCAAACCTCGAGCCGTGAGATAGAGTGCCAATCCTTTGGGGGCCGGTTGCCTTGCCAGATCTTTACATTTTCTTTTTGAACACCAGATATTTACATCGTCTGATGATTTTTTTACTCACACACAAGTACACAAAAATATGATTTTTCAAACCGTTATGGTTAGGCGTTGCATGCAGATGTAGTTCAAATTTGAATTACGATCATTAAATGGCTAGAAAACCACTTAAATGTCTTTAAAAGGTCAAATGACCTCTGAAATTTTCCAAATTTTCACATGACAGTTGTATTAGTGCACGTTAAACGTAGAAAAAAATTTGAAGGCCGTAAGAGGAAGCTATCTCCCATTCATCATCAAACATGCATTCTTCCCTCTCGGAACCACGATCTTTCTAGTGAGTTGCTCTGGTTTGTGAGGGGTGTGTGTCCAAACTTTCGTCAAACAGGCCAATTTTTTTACCACATCATCTTGGTGGCATGACATTAAATCAAGCAAGGTTTCATGTTTTTCTGATCATTTTTTAATTTTTTGGAATTAAAATGCCATGGCACTCCATGCATGTGCCCATGCCGTGAGACCAATATGTTTGAAAATTCCTTCTAATTTACTGCACATGGAATTAACTCGCACAATACACAAATATGATTTTTCAAACCGTTATATTTAGGCGTTGCATGTAGATGTAGTTCACATCTGAATTGTGGTCATTAAATATAATGGCTAGAAAATCACTTAAATTTCTTTAAAAGGTCAAATGACCGCTAGAATTTTCAAAATTTTCACAGTACAGTTGTAGTAGTGCACGTTAAACATAGAATAAATTTTGAAGGCCGTAAGAGGAAGCTATCTCCTGTTCATCATCAAACATGCATTGTTCCCTCTCAGAACCACGAGCCTTCTAGTGAGTTGCTCCGGTTTGTGAGGGGTGTGTGTCAAAACTTTCGTCACACATGCCAATTGTTTTACCACATCATCTTGGTGGCATGACATTACATCAAGCAAGATTTCATGTTTTTCTGATCATTTTTTATTGTTTTGGAATAAAAATGCCATGGCACTCCATGCATAAGTATGCATGTGTCCATGTCGTGAGACCAATATGTTTGAAAATTCCTTCTAATTTACTGCACATGGAATTAACTCGCACACAAGTACACAAATATGATTTTTTTCAAACCGTTATGGTTAGGCGTTGCATGTAGATGTACTTCAAATTTGAATTACGGTCATTAAATGGCTAGAAAATCACTTAAATGTATTTAAAAGGTTAAATGACCCCTAGAATTTTCTAAAATTTCACATTACAGTTGTAGTAGTGCACGTTACACATAGAAAAAATTGAAGGCCGTAAGAGGAAGCTATCTCCCTTTCGTCATCAAACATGAATTGTTCCCTCTCGGAACCATGAGCCTTCTAGTGAGTTGCTCCGGTTTGTGAGGGGTGTGTGTCCAAACTTTCATCAAACATGCCAATTTTTTTACCACATCATCTTGGTGGCATGACATTACATCAAGCAAGGTTTCATGTGTTTCTGATATTATTTTAATTTTTTGTAATTAAAATGCCATGTCACTCCATGCATACATATGCATGTGTCCATGTCGTGAGACAAATTTGTTTGAAAATTCCTTCTAATTTACTGCACATGGAATTAACTCGCACACAAGTACACAAATATGATTTTTCAAACCGTTATGGTTAGCCGTTGCATGTAGATGTAGTTCAAATTTGAATTACGGTTATAAAATGGCTAGAAAATCACTTAAATGTCTTTAAAAGGTCAAATGACCCCTATAAATTTCACATTACAGTTGTAGTAGTGCACATTAGACGTAGAAAAAAATTGAAGGCCGTAAGAGGAATCTATCTCCCGTTCGTCATCAGACATGCATTGTTCCCTCTCGGAATCACGAGCCTTCTAGTTAGTTGCTCCGGTTTGTGAGGGGTGTGTGTCCAAACTTTCTTCAAACATGCCAATTTTTTTACCACATCATCTTGGTGGCATGACATTACATCAACCAAGGTTTCATGTGTTTCTGATATTTTTTTAATTTTTTGGAATTAAAATGCCATGTCACTCTATGCATACATATGCATGTGTCCATGTCGTGAGACAAATATGTTTGAAAATTCCTTCTAATTTACTACACATGGAATTAACTCGCACACAAGCACACATATATGATTTTTCAAACCGTTATGGTTACCCGTTGCATGTAGATGTAGTTCAAATTTGAACTACGGTTATTAAATGGCTAGAAAATCACTTAAATGGCTTTAAAAGGTCAAATGACCCCTAGAATTTTCCAAAATTTCACATTAAAGTTGTAGTAGTGCACGTTAAACGTAGAAAAAATGAAGGCCGTAAGAGGAAGCTATCTCCCGTTCGTCATCAAACATGCATTGTTCCCTCTCGGAACCACGAGCCTTCTAGTGAGTTGCTCCGGTTTGTGAGGGGTGTGTGTCCAAACTTTCATCAAACATGCCAAATTTTTACCACATCATCTTGGTGGCATGACATTACATCAAGCAAGGTTTCATGTGTTTCTGATATGTTTTTAATTTTTTGGAATTAAAATACCATGTCACTCCATGCTCAATTGTGTCATAGTAGTTAGACCAATATGTTTGAAAATTCCTTCCAATTTACTGCACATGGAATTAAATCGCAGACAAGTACACAAAATATGAGTTTTCAAACCGTTATGGTTAGCTGTTGCATGTACATGTAGTTCAAATTTCAATTACGGTCATTAAATGGCTAGAAAATCACTTAAATGTCTTAAAAGGTCAAATGACCCCTAAATTTTTTCAAAATTTGACATGACAGTTGTATTAGTACTACAAAATTTCTCGTATATTTAAAACACCATCTGTTGCCACTTTACTCCAAATTCTTCTTTCACAGCTAATAAAAACTATCTACAACATCACACACAGTTGTTTTCTAGGAGCCGTTTGCGATGAAAATATCTGTGTCTATTTAAGACTCCCTCCTTAAGCTTCACCGGATCGTCTGTTCCAGTGCCGGCAACCACCGAATCCATGAATCCCGATACCCATTCCCGCGCCCCTTCTTGCAAAGATGACGTAGTGGAAACACTTTGTGAAGGCCCGTACGGTGGCCGCGTCCCCCCGAGCGCCGCCGCCTGCGCCGAGAGCGCGGCCGCCTACGCCGAGAGTGTCGCCGCATTCGCATTGAGCGCGGCCGCTTCCGCTAAGAGGGCGTCTGCGACATCCGAAAGGGCAGCTGCAGCAGCCGAGACGGCTGCAGCAGCTGCTGCGACGGCGGCTGCAAATGCCGAGAGCGCTCGAGCTGCCGTCTGTGCCGCCGATGTCGCCCTGGCCCGGGTCGAGGCCATCCACGCCAAGATCGAGGATGCACACGCCAAGATATTCCAGGCCACCTCAGACTCCAGCATGCAACCCACGTCCGAAAAGGCCGCGGTGGCCATGGAGCACCTGCTTCCTCATGAGGTCACCGAGCGGGAGCTGGAGATGCAGGAGGCGGCGGAGATCGAGGAGCGCCGGGAGGAGGAGTTGCGCGTGGTTGAGGTCGAGGTAGAGAAGAGTCTGTCCGTCGAGGAATCGGCGGTGGAGTACCAACGCAAGCTCTGGAGCAGCCACTACTACGAGTACTACAACCTTGAGGGCGGCGCCGAGGACGAGGACGAGGACACGGTCGACTTCAGCAGGGGGGACACGGAGTCCACCAACGGCGGCATGTTGCCAGGACAAGTCATCGACGTCTCATCTCACACCAGCGATGCATAGGTCGGCGCGGCGGCAGATTTGTTTAAATTATGCGTACTTAGGCTTTTTTTAATACTGGTCTTTTGTTAGAGCAATGTTTAGGTCAACTGGCTCTGTTTAATTACTAAAATTGCTCGATTCAGTAAGTGTGGTATCTCTACTGTACGCTCTTTTGTGTGCCCAAATTAGCAAGCGATGTTAAATTATGCAATGACGTACCCGGGGAAATTTCCACCAAAATTTGAATTATCAAACTCATCCCATGCGCATAAAGCAGAAGAAACGTTTGCAATGCACACAATCGTTCAAAGTGAATAGTCCGGCGGCACTGCGCGCAAAGTTTCCCTCCACATTTCCAAAATTTTGGCCTACCGCCAAAATATGTACCCCCGCCCCTCCCCCCTTCCCCACCCCCTTTTCTCCCCGACCACAAGTCACATTTCCCCTGTTTCCTCCTTCCTTCCTTC
This sequence comes from Triticum aestivum, assembly GCF_018294505.1. Lineage (NCBI taxonomy): Eukaryota > Viridiplantae > Streptophyta > Magnoliopsida > Poales > Poaceae > Triticum > Triticum aestivum. Next base: position 207,900,284 of record NC_057796.1, read on the forward strand.
CTTCCTTCCTAAGCTATAGCCGCTTCCTCGCTCTCGCCGTCTCGCATCCTACCGCCGGGGTCGCCATGGTCTTCTTCAAAGACCTCTCCAGCGGTTCCTCCTCCGGCGACGACTCCTTCACCACCAGGGCATGCCTCTCTTCTCTCTCTCGGGCTCTGACTTGGAGTGAAGGATTTTTACCCAGCGGTCGATTTGAGTCATTTCTTCCTCTTGTAGCTCCCTAGGACCATCAGTGGCAACGAATGGAGCGGGGTGGCTGAAGATCTATCTGCTCGTTGTCACCATCAATCTACATGCGTGAAGCTAGTTGCGTTTGAATTTGTGGACAGTGGGAGGAAGTTTCTGGCATGTGCAGAGAATGTTAGACTCTCTTTCGTTGTTACAAATCATTTGTTAGATGTAATTCAGACACTGTCACGGTCCCAACCCTTTCATACCACACCTTCAACCAAACGCATCCTAAGACAGTGTGACAGTTTGTACCTAGTATCTTAAATTGTTGCCATCTCATCAGCGGTGCCATTAGAAAATTATTTCGCACCGCTTCAGCAGTTTGTGCAGCCAACTTTGGTCCACACATCCGAGCAGCCAAGCAGTAAAATACTAAATCTTTATGGCACGAAGGAACTGGGCATCGGAGCAACTATGTGCTCCGAAATCTGGGTCCCTCATTTTTTTCTGCTGCATCGGCTCGCTAGTGCAGGGCACCGGTGCGAGATGTAGCAACTTTTTTCTTTACTCCAGTTTTGGCATACATAATGGACGGCCTTAGTGCTATTAGTTCTATGTTACTAACATGTACACACATGTTAGTATCAATTTGCTGTCATCCAAACACTGTTGCTATGCTATTGCAGTTATATTTACCTTATAAAATGTTTAATTTGTTATTTATTGTACATGAGTAAGAACTTGTAGCGTTGTTGTAGTTAATTATAGCTTATGATGTTCCAGAATTTGGTTGTTGTCTCAGTAGCAATTAATTCATTTGCACATTGATCTTTTTGAGAAGATATGTCATAATTAACATGTTTCTTCAGTTTTTCAAAATAAGCATTGGTGATTTTCTATGTTGCTATAAACCCATTTCCCCTACAATTGTTACTGATCTAGTTTTAAATATTTTAGGATGAACGGAAGTGTTCTTACTTGGAGTGGGTTGATCAAGAGTGGCCACAATCTTTGAACATGTGCCTAGCGAAGCTCTGGAGCATGTATGAGGAAGAGAACAGACGTAGGCTTAGAGAAACTGTTGTCAACGCTGAAGAATATTTGAAGATGCAGGATAAAAAGTTGAAGGTGGAGAATGAGCTCAGATTTTTCAAATCAGACTTTGCTAAGATGGTGTTGGCGAAGGAGGAGGCACTTTCCCAGTTGGCCCGTGCAAAATAGGTTCTTACTAAACTGAAAACAGAGGTGGATAAGACGAGCCTGGATGATCTCGATTAGGGAAATGAATATATTGTTCTAATATTGTTCTTATGAAGTTGAACTAGCTATATGTTGTACTGTGTTGTTTTCATGTAGCTATCGTACTGTGATGTTATAATATATTTATGTGCCTGATATGAAATTGGCAAACAACTGTTCAATATGAAATGTGAATTTGCGTAATACTGGAATTATTAATTGTAAACTAATAAACCTGCTAAATGTGTCATGGAACTTTGCAAACGGTTTTAGCAGTAAAAGCGCTTGTGATGGATAGCCCAATGCCACACAATTTTCTTCATCAAATCGTGTATGATGTAGTTGATAAAAGCAAACAGTTAACCAAGGCAGAGCGTGTGTGATAGTTACACCTTTCACACACGATCCTACATGTAAAACTGTGTGGGATGTACATACGAACGGAAACATTTTCCCTGGATTGACTGTGTGGGATGTACATAAGAACGGAAACGTATTCCTTGGATTGACTGTGTGTGATATACATACGAACGGAAACGTTTTCCCTGGATTGACTGTGTGGGATGTACATAAGAACGGAAATGTATTCCTTGGATTGACTGTGTGTTATATACATACCTACGGAAATGTTTTTCTGGGACCGTGTGGGATGTACATACCTACGGTAATGTTTTTCTGGGATTCACCGTGTGGGATGTACATACCTACGGAAATGATTGGGTTTCGATGCCTCGCCCGATCGCACACGAGCTCATTTGGTGTCCTAGGAGGGCCTATCCCCGATGATTTCTGGGTCGTGTGGGAAGGACCCCCCTATCGCCCACACTCACTTGGCGACGGTTCCAAATGCCATCGCAGAAAGAGGTAAATTTGTATAGCACCGACGCGTACTAGTGGTTGTACCGATGAACTGTCTACAAGATATCCTTGTAGTTCGGTCTAGCCGATAGGCTTGGATCGGTGAGTCTGAGTTCAATGCAGAGGAGAAATTTTGTCAACTCAACTCACTTGGCAAATTAAATCTCACAAAGATTTGCAAGGAATTAACAGAAGGATTTACAATGAATTAACAACAGGGTCACAGAAGAAAAACAGAAAAGAGATCTAGATGAAAAAACAACTAAGTAAAGAAACACTAGAGAACTTCATCTAGAAGAGGGGTCGGCGACAAAGTCGCCTATGTTAGAGTATATTGACTTAGGAGTCAAGTGAGGTCACTTGATCATAGGTCATACTCATCGTTTAAGCTCAAAAGGGGGGGTTACCATTTTAGTTTAAGCATTTTGATATATTCACATCTTGTTGAGTTTCTTTGACTCATGACTTGGGGCAAAGCTTCTCTAAGATGGAATGATATACCTTAGGTGGTGGTGTTGATCTTGATCATGTAGTTGAACTTGTGTTGGATGCTCAAGGTTGATGTAGTCCATCAAGAGTTGGGAGCACCATTTGAAGTTGAAGTTCATCTTCCTACATGGGCAAGTCTAGCAAGGAATAGCATTTGTGTATCCATCATGACAACCATGAAACTTGATATATTGAAATTGTCAAAGGATATGTTGAGAGAGTTCATGCTTCCTCGCATTCAACAACCATATCATAGGAACTTGATGATGTTGAGATTGCTCAAAATGTGAGTGACTTGCAATCTCATATATTTGGGCTCATCCAGGTACCTACAAGAGTTAGATAACATGCAAGGGTACAAGTATAGATCCAAGACATATGATCATCATCATAAGAGAAATATCAAGGATTAGTCATAAAAGGCTCATGCCTTGCATGTATCCAAATGGAATTTCTACTCCAAGTTTGAGGCATCAATGATATTCAATTCACCTCTCAAACAGGAAAATACTTTCTCATCAAGCGGTTTGGTGAATATATGTGCCAATTGCTTATCAGTACGAACATGCTTAAGATTGGTGTCTCCATTTGCAACATGATCTCGAATGAAATGATGACGAACTTCAATATGCTTAGTTTGAGAATGTTGCATGGGATTATGAGCAATCTTAATAGCACTTTCATTGTCACAATGCAACGGAACATGTTTCACATGTATCCCATAATCCTGAAGGGTTTGGGTCATCCAAAGTAATTGAGCACAACATGATCCGGCAGCAATGTATTCCGCTTCGGCAGTGGATAAGGATACCGAGTTTTGTTTCTTGGAGGACTAAGACACAAGGGATCTACCAAGAAATTGACAAGTAACCAAAGTGGACTTTCTATCAACCTTGTCACCGGCATAGTCCGAAATGGAGTAGCCAACAAGATCAAAAGAGGACCTCTTAGGATACCAAATGCCAAAGTTTGGTGTATGAATTAAGTATCTCACTATCCTTTTCACAGCCTTAAGATGACATTATTTAGGGGCCGCTTGATATCGTGCACACATGCACACACTTAGCATAATACTGGGATAGGAGGCACATAGAGATAACAATGAACCAATCATAGAACGGTAAACATTTTGGTCAACCGGTTTGCCATCCTTAGTTAAGTCAAGATGTCCACTAGTAGGCATGGGTGTTTTCATACCTTTGCTTTCTTGCATGTTGAACTTCTTGAAAAGGTCCTTGGTATACTTTGTTTGAGAAACAAAGGTACCTTCATTAGTTTGCTTGATTTGCAAACCAAGAAAGAATTTGAGTTCACTCATCATAGACATCTCAAACTTCTCCGACACTAGCCTTCCAAACTTTTCACTAAAATGAGGGTTAGTCGAACCAAATATGATATCATCCACATAAATTTGGCACACAAATAATTCACCATTAACCCTTTTAGTAAAAAGTTTAGAATCAATCTTCCCAATTTCAAAGCCTTTTTTGATAAGAAACTTGGTCAAGCATTTATACCATCCTCTAGGAGCTTGTTTAAGACCATAGAGAGCTTTGTGAAGTTTGTAAACATGATCGGGTTTCTTTGGATTAACAAAGCCGGGAGGTTGTTTAACATAGACTTCGTCCTCAATTTCACCATTTAGAAAAGCGCTTTTAATGTCCATTTGGTATAAAGTGATATCATGGTGATTGGCATAAGCAAGTAAGATGCGTATGGACTCAAGTCTAGCAACAGGGGTGTATGTCTCACCATAGTCCATACCTTTGACTTGAGTGTAGCCTTGAGCGACGAGACGAGCCTTGTTGCGTGCAACTTGTTCATCCTAATCTTGCTAGTTCTGAAACACCCATTTCGTTCCAATGACATTGTGGTTGTCGTCCGGATTTTCAACCAATGTCCACACTTGATTCCTCTCAAAATTGTGTAGCTCTTCATGCATAGCGTTCACCCAATCCGGATCCTCAAGAGCTTCTTCTACCTTCATAGGTTCGGTAATATAAATGAATGAGTAATGTTCACAAAAGTTAGCCAAACGAGTTTTAGAGCGAGTAATTCTTCGAGTTTGAATATCATCAAAGATTTGTTCGACGGGATGATCTCTTGTGACTCTTGCTCTAACTCGTGAGAGCTTTTGTTTGGGTCGGGGTGGAACATCCTCTTCATTGTCTCCTTCTTGTCCTTGTCCTTCTTCATTATTGTTGGCGTTGCTGTTCTCTTGTGGAGGTGGAGAAGGAGGTCGATGAGGTTCATCTTGTTGTACTTCCTCGTTTCTTTCGTCGTGACGTGTTCCACTTGTGGATGCCTCCAAGTCAACTTGTGGTTCACCTTATCGTGAGGTTGAGGCTTCCACTTGAATGGACGAAGTACTCCCCTTCACCTTCGTTGGGCGAATTTGGCCAATAGACAAGTCTTGAATTTCTTCCGGAGGATCGTTATCTCCTACATCAATTGGCAATTTCTCTACTTGCGAGTCGTTAGATTCATCAAACTTCACATCTACCGTCTCTTCAACCTTTCGGGTGAAATTGTTGTAGACACGGTAAGTGTGAGAGTTTGAGCCATAACCGAGTAGGAAACCTTCATGAGATTTAGGGGCAAATTTTGAATGATGATGCTTATCAAGAATGTAACACTTTGAGCCAAATACTCGAAAGTATCCAACTTGGGGTTTGTTACCGGTGAGAAGCTTGTATGCCGTCTTGTCGAGAAGCTTGTGAAGGTATAGTCGATTTGTAGCATGACAAGCTGTCTCAACCGCTTCCGCCCAAAAGTGTCTTGGCGTCTTGTATTCATCAGGCATAGTTCTCGCCATCTTAATAAGTGCCTGGTTCTTCCTCTCAACAACTCCATTTTGTTGAGGTGTGTACGTAGTCGAGAACTCATGTGAAATCCCTTCTTCGTCAAGAAAGGTATCCACATTTGCGTTCTTGAACTCCGTTCCATTGTCGCTTCTAACCTTCTTGATCTTCACTTCAAATTGATTTTGGGCCTTCCAAGCGAAGTTCTTGAAGATCTTTTGCACCTCTGATTTATCATCAAGAAATAACACCCATGTAAATCTGGAAAAATCATCAACAATGACCAAATCGAACGAGTTACCATCAAGACTCTTGTAGGTGTTGGGACCAAAAAGATCCATATGAAGTAGCTCAAGCGGTCTTCTCGTAGTCATGATGTTCTTCACGGGATGACTTCCTCCAATTTGTTTTCCTGCTTGACAAGCACTGCAAAGTCTATCCTTGTCAAATATGACATCTTTAACACCAAGGATATTATCACCTTGAAGAAGCTTATCAAGATTTCGCATACCCACATGACCTAACCTTCTATGCCACAACCAAACTTTAGAAGATTTAGCAATTAAGCAAGTACGAGGTTGAGCTCTCTTCGTGAAATCAACAATGTATAGATCATGTTACGTATACCCGTAAAGACCATATTATAATTATATCTTCAAAATACTTGGCAATCTATTTCAGTAAATAGAATGTTGAAACCAAAATCGGCTAGTCTAGATATGGAAAGTAAATTGTAGCCAAGAGATTGAACGAGCATAACATTTTGGATAGAGTTGTCATGGGAGATGGCCACCTTACCGAGTCCAACTACCTTACCCTTGTAGTTGTCACCAAAAGTGACATACTTTCGGGGATTGTCGTTTTCAACAAGCTCACGAAACATATCCTTATCTCCGGTCATATGATCAGTACATCCACTATCAAGAACCCAGTCCTTTACTTTGGCCATGTAACCACGAAGGTTAGCCATAAGACCAAAGTGTCTCATTGACTCATCAAGATCAAAGTCACTATCATCATCCTCATCATAATATCCATGTTCAACATCATCATGTGAGTGATCATCACCTAAAGAGAGTGATTCATTAGATTTATGACCATGACAATGTGCATCTTTATGAATTCTAATGACTTGTGAAATGATGCTAATAATGACTCCAACATCTCCTTTGGCACGCATAAGGTCATGAAGCTCAAATAGACAATCATCAAATTTAGGATCACTAGGATTCATTTTATGAAAAACAATGGTCTTTTGAAGAATCTCATCTAGATTTTTCAAGGAATAGTTTGTAAAGCGCTCCTCAAGGTATCTCCATATAGTATAAGCACATTCAAATGTAGGCAAGCATACAAGCAAATTTCTAGGCAATCCTCTCATGATAAGATCAATAGTTCTTAGATTGCGGGCCATGTCAAGATACTCATCGGGGATAGAATGCAAAGGATCAATAGGAGGCTGATGTTTGCTTGAACTACGTCGGTATTTCCTAAAGAGGAAGGGATGATGCAGCACAACAACGGTAGGTAGTTCCCTCAGTGATGAGACCAAGGTTATCGAACCAGTAGGAGAACCATGCAACACCACGTAAACTGCTCTTGCACACAAAGAACAAATACTTGCAACCCGACGTGTTAAAGGGGTTGTCAATCCCTTTTGAGTAACGGTGCGAGAAATTGTCAAGTTGACAGGATAAAAATTGTAGTAGATTGATAGATGCAAATAAAAGCAAATAAAATTCAGCGAGATATTTTTGGGTTTTTGGGTTAATAGATCTGAAAATAAAAGCAAATAAAAATAGATTGCAACGGCAAATTTAATAAAGAAGAGACCCGGGGGTCGTAGGTTTCACTAGTGGCTTCTCTCGAGAAAATAGCAACTGGTGGGTAAAATTTTTGCTGTTGGGCAATTGATAGAACTTCAAATATTCATGACGATATACAGGCAATGATCATTATATAGGCATCACGTCCAATATTAGTAGACCGACTGCCTGCATCTACTACTATTACTGCACACATCGACCGCTATCCAGGATGCATCTAATGTATTAAGTTGATGGAGAACCGGATTAATGCAATAAGAACGATGGCATGATGTAGACACGATCTATTTATGTAGAAATAGAACCCATCTTGTTATCCTTAATGGCAATGATACATACGTGTCGGTTCCCCTTCTGTCACTGGGATCAAGCACCGTAAGATCGAACCCATCACAAAGCACCTCTTCCCATTGCAAGATAAATAGATCAAGTTGGCCAAACAAAACCCAAATATCAGAGAAGAAATACGAGGCTATAAGCAACCGTGCATATAAGAGATCAAAGAAGACTCCAATAACTTTCATGGATAAAAAGATAGATCTGATCATAAACTCAAAGTTCATCAGATCCCAACAAACGCACCGCAAAAAATAGTTACATCATATGGATCTCCAAGAGACCATTGTATTGAGAATCAAAAGAGAGAGAGGAAGCCATCTAGCTACTAACTACGGACCTGTAGGTCCACAAAGAACTACTCACGCATCACTGGAGAGGCACCAATGGGCATGATGAACCCCTCCGTAATGGTGTCTAGATTGGATCTGGTGGTTCTGGACAAGAATAAGAACATCATTAATTCTTCCCATAGGCTTTTTAATAGTAGAATCCACCAAGTGCAAATTTAAAGAACATTCTTCGATATCGGTAAGTCCAAGCACATCACATAAAGATTTCGGAATTGTACAAACACTAGCACCCAAGTCACATAAAGCAAAATAGTCATAATTTTAAATCTTGACTTTGATAGTAGGTTCCCACTCATCATGTAATTTTCTAGCAATTGAAACTTCTAATTCCAACTTCTCTTCCAAAGCTTTCATCATAGCATCAACAATATGTTTAGTATAAGCTTTATTTTGTTCATAAGCAAGGGGTGAATTTATCGTGGATTGCAACAAAGAAATACAATCAATCAAAGAGCAACTATCATAACTAAAGTCTTTGTAATCCAAAAGAGTGGGCACATCACTAGTTAAAGTTTTGACCTCTTCAAACCCACTTTTATCAATTTTCTCAACAAGATTTTCACCCTCCGAATTATCGGGACGCCTTCTAGCTAAAGTTGACTCTTCTCCAGTCCCATTTTCGTCAATTTTGATTTTACTAAACAAGGAATCAATAGTAGAAACACCAATCATTTTAATATCTTCATCACTTTTATGAAAGCAATCACTAGAAAACGCCTTTTCTAAAAATTCTCTTCTAGCTCTAAGCATAGCGGTTCTTTTCTTACTTTCATCCGTAGAAACATAAAGAGCTTTAATTGATTCCTCAACCTTAGGCACAAAAACTTTCATCTTGAGATTTTCCACATCATGAGAAATTCTATCAACACTTCTAGACAAATCATCAATCTTATTCAACTTTTCTTCCATTGTAGCATTGAAAACCTTTTGAGTGTTTATAAATTCTTTAATGTTATTCTCAAGATCAGAGGTGTTCCTATTATTATTATAAGAAGGATTACCATAGAAATTACCATAATTATTAGAGGAATTACTAGGAAAAGGCCTAGGATTAAAATTACCTCTATAAGCATTGTTATTGAAATTGTTTCACGAGATAAAATTCACAGCTATGGCATCACTATTTTGCTCAATCAAAGTATACAAAGGCACATCATTAAAATCTATAGGAGCACTTTTATTAGCAACCAATTTCATAAGAGCATCAACTTTTTCAGTCAAAGAGGAAATTTCTTCAACCGAATTAACTTTTTTACTAGTAGGAGCTCTTTCGGTATGCCATTGTGAATAATTTGCCATAATATCATCAAGAAATTTGGTGGCTTCACCCAAAGTAATTTCCATAAAAGTATGACCTACGGCGGAATCTAAAAGATTACGAGAAACAAAATTCAACCCCGTGTAAAAAATTGTATGATCATCCAAAGATTTAACCCATGAGTTGGGCAATTCCTTAGAATCAATTTCATCCTTTCCCAAGATTGTGCAACATGCTCAAGTTCAAGTTGCTTGAAATTCATGATTTGGGTTATAAGGGATAATTTTCGCGAGCAGAAAATACTTAGTAATAAAAGTGTATTTGCACTTATCCCAAGAATCGATACTATTGCGAGGCAAAGAAGAAAACCAAATTTTTGCACGATCTCGCAAAGAAAATGGAAATAATTTCAACTTCACAACATCATTATCCACATCTTTTTTCTTTTGCATATCGCATAATTCCATGAATGTGTTAAGATGGGACGCGACATCCTCATTAGGAGTACCGGAAAATTGATCTTTCATAACAAGATTCAGCAAAGCAGTATTAATACCAATCTAGTGGCGGGAGGAGCAATCGGAGTGGTAATAAAATTATTGTTGTTGGTATTGGAGAAATCACACAAATTGGTGTTCTCTTGAGTCATTGTGACTACGCAACAAGATTGCACTCAAAAACAGATCTGACGAGAAAATGGCGAATGAAAAAAAGGGCGAATAAAATGACAAGTTTTTGTGAAGTGGGGCAGAGGAAAACAAGAGGCAAATGGAAAATAATGTAAATTTCAAGGAGATGAGATTTGTGATTAGGAACCTGGTAGATGTTGATGATGTCTCCCAGGCAACGGCACCAGATATTCCTTTTGATGTTTGCTTGAACTACGTCGGTATTTCCCCAAAGAAGAAGGGATGATGCAACATCGCAATGGTAGGTATTTCCCTCAGTGATGAGATCAAGGTTATCGAACCAGTAGGAGAACCACGCAACACCACGTAAACAACTCCTCCACACAAAGAACAAATACTTGCAACCCAACGTGTTAAAGGGGTTGTCAATCCCTTTCGGTTAACGGTGCCAGAAATTGTCAAGTTGACGGGATAAAAACTGTAGTATATTGATAGATGAAAATAAAAGCAAATAAAATTCAGCGAGATATTTTGGGGTTTTGGGGTTAATAGATTTGAAAATAAAAGCAAATAAAAATACATTGCAATGGCAAATATAATAAAGAAGAGACCCCGGGGCCGTAGGTTTCACTAGTGGCTTCTCTCGAGAAAAAATAAAAAACGATGGGTAAACAAATTACTGTTGGGCAATTGATAGAACTTCAAATACTCATGAAGATATCCATACAATGATCATTATATAGGCATCACGTCCAAGATTAGTAGACCGACTCCTGCCTGCATCTACTACTATTACTTCACACATCGACTGCTATCCAGCATGCATCTAGTATATTAAGTTCATGGATAAACGGAGTAATGCAATAAGAACGATGACATCATATGACAAGATCTATTTATGTAGAAATAGACCCCATCTTGTTATCCTTAATGACAACGATACATACATGTCGGTTCCCCTTCTGTCACTGGGATCAAGCACCGTAAGATCGAACCCATCACAAAGCACCTCTTCCCATTGCAAGATAAATAGACCAAGTTGGCCAAAAAAACAAATATCGGAGAATAAATATGAGGCTATAAGCAATCATGCATATAAGAGATCAAAGAAGACTCAAATAACTTTCATGGATAAAAAGACAGATCTGATCATAAGCTCAAAGTTCATCGGATCCCAACAAACACACCGCAAAAAAGAGTTACATCATATGGATCTCCAAGAGACCATTGTATTGAGAATCAAAAGAGAGAGAGGAAGCCATCTAGCTACTAACTACGGACCCATAGGTCCACAAAGAACTACTCATGCATCATCGGAGAGGCAACAATGGGCATGATGAACCCCTCCGTGATGGTGTCTAGATTGGATCTGGTGGTTCTGGAACTTGCGGCGGCTGGAATTGATTTTCATCGACTCCCCTAGGGTTTATGGAATATTGGGGTATTTATAGAGCAAAGAGGCGGTTCGGGAGGCCACCGAGGTGGGCACAACCCATCAGGGCACACCTGGGCCTCCAGGCCGGCCGTGGTGTCTTGTGCTCACCTTGGGCTCCCTCTTCGGTACTTCTTTGGCCCACTGGATGTCTTCTGGTCTAAAAAAATCCACAAAAAGTTTCGCTGCGTTTGGACTTCGTTTGATATTGATTTCCTGCAATGTAAAAAACATGCAGAAAATAGCAACTGGCACTTGGCACTATGTCAATAGGTTAGTACCAAAAAATGATATAAAATGATTGTAAAACATCCAAGAATGACAATATAACAACATGGAACAATAAAAAATTATAGATACGTTGGAGACATATCAGCATCCCCAAGCTTAATTCCTGCTCGTCCTCGAGTAGGTAAATGATAAAAACAGAATTTTTGATGTAGAATGCTGCCTAACATGCTCATCACATATTCTTTTGTTTGTAGCATGGACATTTGGACTTTTATATGGTTCAAAGCAATAGTCTAGTTTTGACATGAGACTTAAATACTCAAGCATATCAACAAGCAACCATGTCTTTCAAAATATCAACGCTAAAATAAGTTATCCTTAGCCCATTATGCTCAATCATTGATCCACTCATGAAACACACTCGCATATTAGCTACACCCAATGCTCAAGTACGATCATAGTGCCCCTTAGTTGGTGCTTTATAAGAGAAGATGGAGACTCAAATTAAAAATAAAAATTGCATAAAGTAAAAGAAAGGACCTACACGGAGGGAAGTAGGGATTTGTAGAGGTGCTAGAGCTCAAGCGAAAAAAAGGTAGAGATAAAAACATTTTGGGAGGCACGCTTTTCCTGTCAACAAGAACGATCGAGTAGTTCCCAATACTTTCCATGCTAGATATATCATAGGCGGTTCCCAAACAGAAATTAAAGTTTATTCCTTTTTCAACCATACTTTCACTTTCCATGGCTAACCGTATCCACAGGTGCCCTCCATACCAACACTTTCCAAGGAATTTATTATTTGACAACATAAAGTAAATTCATTTTACATTTCGGGACTGGGCATCCCTAATACCTTTGCCTTATTACTCTCGTACAATGACAAGTGAATAAACACTCATCGTGAGAATAACATATCTAGCATGGAAATATATTAGCCACCCCCTATCATTTCATGAGCAATACGAGCACACAAAAGAGAAATTTATTTTGAAAATTAGAGATGGCACATACAAATTTGCTTAGAATGGCACGGAAATACCGCATATAGGTAGGTATGGTGGTCTCATATGGCAAAACGGGTTTAAAGGATTTTGGATGCACAAGTAGTGATCATACTTAGTGCAAAATGAAGGCTAGCAAAAGATTGAGAAGCGACCAACCAAGAAACGAAAAATCTCATAATCGAGCATTAAGCATAATTAACACCGAATAATGCACCACAAGTAGGATGTAATTTCATTGCATAACTAACTATTGACTTTCGTGCTCGCATAGGGAATTGATAACCCACAAGTATAGGGGATCGCAACAGTTTTCGAGGGTAGAGTATTCAACCCAAATTTATTGATTCGACACAAGGGGAGCCAAAGAATATTCTCAAGTATTAGCAGTTGAGTTGTCAATTCAACCACACCTGGATAACTTAATATCTGCAGCAAAGTATTTAGTAGCAAAGTAGTATGGAAGTAACGGTAACGGTGGCAAAAGTAACAGTAGTAGTTTTGTAGTAATTGTAACAGTGGCAACGGTAAAGTAACTAAGCAAAGAGCAATATGTGAAAATCTCGTAGGCATTGGATCAGTGATGGATAATTATGTCGGATGCGATTCCTCATGCAACAGTCATAACATAGGGTGACACAGAACTAGCTCCAGTTCATCAATGTAATGTAGGCATGTATTCCGAATATAGTCATACGTGCTTATGGAAAAGAACTTGCATGACATCTTTTGTCCTACCCTCCCGTGGCAGCGGGGTCGTATTGGAAACTAAGGGATATTAAGGCCTCCTTTTAATAGAGTACCAGACCGAAGCATTAACACTTAGTGAATACATGAACTCCTCAAACTACGGTCATCGCCGGTAAGTATCCCGATTATTTTCACTTCGGGGTTAACAGATCATAACACATAATAGGTGACTATAGACTTGCAAGATAGGATCAAGAACTCACATATATTCATGAAAACATAATAGGTTCAGATCTGAAATCATGGCACTCGGGCCCTAGTGACAAGCATTAAGCATAGCAAAGTCATAGCAACATCAATCTCAGAACATAATGGATACTAGGGATCAAACCCTAACAACAATAACTCGATTACATGTTAAATCTCATCCAACCCATCACCGTCCAGCAAGCCTACGATGGAATTACTCACGCACGGCGGTGAGCATCATGAAATTGGTGATGGAGGAAGCTTGATGATGACGACGGCGACGGATTCCCCTCTCCGGAGCCCCAAATGGACTCCAGACCAGCCCTCCCGAGAGAGATTAGGGCTTGGCGGCGGCTCCGTATCATAAAACGCGATGAATCCTTCTCTCCGATTTTTTTCTCCCCGAACGTGAATATATAGGGTTGGAGTTGAGGTCGGTGGAGCACCAGGGGGCCCACGAGGCCGGGGGGGCGTGCCCCCCACCCTCGTGGACAGGGTGTGGGCCCCCTGGCCTTGATTCTTTTGCCAGTATTTTTTATTAATTCCAAAAATATTCTCCGTGAAGTTTTAGGTCATTCCGAGAACTTTTATTTCTGCACAAAAATAACACCATGGCAATTCTGCTGAAAACAGCGTCAGTCCGGGTTAGTTCCATTCAAATCATGCAAGTTAGAGACCAAAACATGGGGAAAAGTGTTTGGAAAACTAGATACGATGGAGACGTATCAACTCGCCCAAGCTTAAACCTTTGCTTGTCCTCAAGCAATTCAGTTGACAAACTGAAAGTGTAAAGAAAAACTTTTACAAACTCTGTTTGCTCTTGTTGTTGTAAATATGTAAAGCTAGCATTCAAGTTTTCAGCAAAGATTATGAACTAACCATATTCACAATAACATTTAGGTCTCATGTTTACTCACATCAATGGCATAATCAACTAGCGAGCAATAATAATAAATCTCGGATGACGACACTTTCTTAAAACAATCATAATATGATATAACAAGATGGTATCTCGCTAGCCCTTTCTAAGACCGCAAAACATAAATGCAGAGTACCTCTGAAGATCAAGGACTGACTAAACGTTGTAATTCATGGTAAAAGAGATCCAGCCATAGTCATACTCAATGTAAATTAGCAGTAATGGATGCAAATGATAGCGGTGCTCTCCAACTGGTGCTTTTTAATAAGAGGGTGATGACTCAACATAAAAGTAAATAGATAGGCCCTTCGTAGAGGGAAGCAGGGATTTGTAGAGGTGCCAGAGCTCGGTTTTGAAATAGAGGTAAATAATATTTTGAGCGGCATACTTTCATTGTCAACATAACAACCGAGAGATCTCGATATCTTCCATGCTACACACATTATAGGCGGTTCCCAAGCAGAATGGTAAAGTTTATACTCCCCCTCCACCAACAAGCATCAATCCATGGCTTGCCCGAAACAACGGGTGCCTCCAACTAACAACAGTCCTGGGGGAGTTTTGTTTGCAATTATTTTGATTTGATTTGAGCATGGGACTGGGCATCCCGGTGACCAGCCATTTTCTCGTGAGTGAGGAGCGGAGTCCACTCCTCTTGAGGATAACCCGCCTAGCATGGAAGATACAGACAGCCCTAGTTGATACATGAGCTATTCGAGCATACAAAACAAAATTTCATTTGAAGGTTTAGAGTTTGGCACATACAAATTTACTTGGAACGGTAGGTAGATACCGCATATAGGAAGGTATAGTGGACTCATATGGCATAACTTTGGGGTTTATGGAAGTGGATGCACAAGCAGTATTCCCGCTTAGTACAAGTGAAGGCTAGAAAAAGACTGGGAAGCGACCAACCAGAGAGCGACAACAGTCAAACATTGAGTGCAAGCATGAGTAGGACATAATCCAGCATGAACATAAATATCGTGGAGGCTATGTTGATTTTGTTTCAACTACATGTGTGAACATGTGCCAAGTCAAGCCACTTGAATCATTCAAAGGAGGATACCACCCTATCATACCACATCACAACCATTTTAATAGCATGTTGGCACGCAAGGTAAACCATTATAAACTCCTAGCTAATTAAGCATGGCATAAGCAACTATAATCTCTAATTGTCATTGCAAACATGTTTCATTCATAATAGGCTGAATCAGGAACGATGAACTAATCATATTTACAAAAACAAGAGAGGTCGAGTTCATACCAGCTTTTCTCATCTCAATCAGTCCATCATATATCATCATTATTGCCTTTCACTTGCACGACCGAACGGTGTGGATAATAATAATAGTGCACGTGCACTGGACTAAGCCGGGATCTGCAAGCATTCAATACAAGGGATAAGACAAGGTAATATGGGCTCTTGTTTAAATTAACAATAATGCATATAAGGGCCACTTCAACATTTTCATTATGGTCTTCTCCTGTCGACCCCCAAAGAAAAGAAATAAAACTATTTACACGGGAAAGCTCCCAACAAGCAAAAGAAGAACAAGAAATCTTTTTGGGTTTTCTTTTAATTACTACTACTACAGGCATGGAAAGTAAACTAACTAAAAGCTACAACTAATTTTTTTTTGGTTTTTCTTAAGGTTTTTTCAAACACACAAGAAGAAAGCAAGAAAAAAGGAAAATAAACTAGCATGGATAGTACAATGAAAAAGTATGAGCACCAACAACTAGCATGAGTGTGTGACATGAATGTAATGTCGGTAGGAAATACGTACTCCCCCAAGCTTAGGATTTTGGCCTAAGTTGGTCTATGCCCATGGATCAAAGTTGTAGCTGGGGTCGTACTGTGATGCAACAGCTATTGCGTCATGAGCTGCAGCTTGGAGGCGAGCTTCCTATGTACTCCTCTCATACTCGTTCGCCTCCTCCCTGGTTATAACATATCTCCCTTTTGTCTGAAAGTCAAAGAAAGTAGGAGCAAGGAGATCAACATGGACAGTGCGGCGCCTGTCAAAGATTAGTCGGTTCTGGAGAGATTGTTCATTCATCTCAATAAACTGATGGCGAACCATAGCATTAAAATCTAAATAAGCAGGAGGCAATTCCATATCATTTTCATGTATGGGTATCTCAAGATAATTGGCTAAACGGCTTGCATAAATTCCACCAAACAAGTCTCCACTTAAACTATTAAGATGCAACCTTCGTGCAACAATGGCCCCCAAGTTATATTGTTTAACTCCTAATACAGCACTCTTGAGAACACTAAGATCGGGAACACACATTTGACATGCCTCGTCCTTGCCGTTAATGCATCTACCTATAAAGAGAGCAAAATAATGTATAGCAGGAAAGTGAATGCTCCCTATGGTAGCTTGTGTTATCTCTCTAGACTCCCCCACAGTGATACTAGCAAGAAAATCCTTAAACTCAGATTTACGAGGATCACTAGCACTACCCCATTGCGGGAGTTTACAAGTAGTATTAAAATCTTCTAAGTCCATGGTATAAGATTTACCATAGAGATTAAATAGGACGTGTGAGAATTGCGTGAAGATGTAAATTTGAACCTTCTCACAAAGGAATCAGTTAGGTAATAATACTGAGGGCACTTATCTAGCATGAAGCCCTCGAGTTTAGCATTATGCACATATGCGTCAAATTCCTCCTTAATTCCTGCTTGGACCATGAAATCTTCTGACAGCCATTCACAAGGCCGCACTTGAGCTTCTCTTGGTAGTTCATGGTCCAGCTCACGTATTGCGGGCCTGGGTCCTTGCTTCCTTGAAGAACCACCTTGGTACATTTTCCTAAACATATTTCTTCTGCTGAAAAAATTCTGAAAATTTTAGTAACTCAAAATAAAAGTGAACCAAACTCAACAAAATTGATAGCAACTACTCCCGCAAGTGCCTAGAGACTATATCATGCATTAGAACTACTTGAGACCATATAAATTTGACATGCAAGCTCAAGAACAGGGTCACCAAAGCAGCAAAAATTTGCAATGAATAAAGCACTAGAACAAAAACTAATTGGACCATTGGAGGAGTCACATACCGAAGAACAATCCCCCAAAGCAGTTTCGCGAGTGGAGCTTTGAGCAAGGAGATCGAAAATCGTAGCAAAACGAGCAAGAACACGGGTTTGAGCTGGTGGATGACTTTTTCTGGAGGAAGACGAAGTGTGTGGGTGCAGGAATAAGTGGAGGGGGGCCACGAGGGGCCCACGAGGCAGGGGGCGCGCCCAGGGGGGTGGGCGCGCCCTGGACCCTCGTGGCCAGGTGCTGGCTCCCCCTGGGGTGTTCTCAGTGCCAAATGTTCTTAAATATTCTAGAAAAATCGTATTTCAATTTCAGGGCATTTGGAGAACTTTTTTTGGGGTATTTTTTTATTGCATGGATAATTCAGAAAACAGACAGAAAATACTATTTTTGCTTTATTTAATCTAAATAACAGAAAGTAAAAGGAGGGTACAGAGAGTTCTGCTTTCTAACTTCATCCATCTCATGCTCATCAAAAGGAATCCACTAACAAGGTTGATCAAGTCTTGTTAACAAACTCATTCTGAATCGCATGAAACCGGAGAATTTTTGAATAGCACTAGGTTACCTCAACAGGGATATGCACATCCCCAACAATAAGAATATCATATTTCTTCTTGACAGCAGGAAGAGGAAATTCAAAACCTCCAATAGTAATCGTTGGAATTTTTCCAATAGAATTGATACTGTGGACTTGAGGTTGTTTCCTTGGAAAGTGTACCGTATGCTCATTACCATTAACATGAAAAGTGACATTTCCTTTGTTGCAATCAATAACAGCCCCTGCAGTATTCAAAAAGGGTCTACCAAGGATAACCGACATACTATCGTCCTCGGGAATATCAAGAATAACAAAGTCCGTTAAAATAGTAACGTTTGCAACCACAACAGGCACATCCTCACAAATACCGACGGGTATAGCAGTTGATTTATCGGCCATTTGCAAAGATATTTCAGTAGGTGTCAACTTATTCAAATCAAGTCTACGATATAAAGAGAGAGGCATAACACTAACACCGGCTCCCAGATCACATAAAGCAGTTTTAACATAGTTTCTTTTAATGGAGCATGGTATAGTTGGTACTCCTGGATCTCCAAGTTTCTTAGGTATTCCACCCTTAAAAGTATAATTGGCAAGCATGGTGGAAATTTCAGCTTCCGGTATCTTTCTTTTATTAGTAACAATATCCTTCATGTATTTAGCATAAGGGCTCATTTTAAGCATATCAGTCAAACGTATACGCAGAAAGATAGGTCTAATCATTTCAGCAAAGCGCTCAAAGTCCTCATCATCCTTTCTCTTGGATGGTTTAGGGGGAAAGGGCATGGGTTTCTGAACCCATGGTTCTCTTTCTTTACCATGCTTCCTAGCAACGAAGTCTCTCTTATCATAACATTGATTCTTTGGTTGTGGGTTATCAAGATCAACATTAGGTTCAATCTCTACATCATTGTTATTACTAGGTTGAGCATCAACATGAACATCATCATTAACATTATCACTAGGTTCATGTTCATTACCAGATTGTGTTTCAACATCCGAAATAGAAATATCATTGGGATTCTCAGGTGTGTCAACAACAGGTTCACTAGAAGCATGCAAAGTCCTATCATTTTTATTTTTCTTCTTCTTAGAAGGACTATGTGCATCAACATTAGTTCTCTGAGAATCTTGCTCAATTCTCTTGGGGTGGCCCTCAGGATACAAAGGTTCCTGAGTCATTCTACCCCCTCTAGTCACAACTCTAATAGCATTATCATTTTTCTTATTATTCAATTCATTGAGCAAATCATTTTGAGCTTTAAGCACTTGTTCTACTTGAGTGGTAACCATAGAAGCATGTTTACTAATAATTTTAAGTTCACCCTTAACTCTAGACATATAATCACTCAAGTGTTCAATCATATAAGCATTTCGTTTCAATTGTCTACCAACATAAGCATTGAAGTTTTCTTGTTTTACAATAAAATTATCAAACTCATCTAAGCATTGGCTAGCAGACTTATAACGAGGAATATCACCTTCATCAAATCTATAGAGAGAATTTACCTTTACTACCTGTGTCGGGTTATCAAGACCATGTATTTCTTCAATAGGTGGTAAATTCTTAACATCTCCAGCTTTAATACCCTTTTCTTTCATAGATTTCTTTGCCTCTTGCATATCTATAGGACTGAGAAATAGAATACCCCTTTTCTTCGGGGTTGGCTTAGGAGTTGGTTCAGGAATTGTCCAATTATTTTCATTACTCAACATATTATTCAATAGCAATTCAGCTTGATCAACTGTTCTTTCCCTGAAAACACAACCAGCACAACTATCCAGGTGGTCTCTAGAAGCATCGGTTATTCCATTATAAAAGATATCAAGTATTTCATTTTTCTTAAGAGGATGATCAGTCAAAGAATTAAGTAATTGGAGAAGCCTCCCCCAAGCTTGTGGGAGACTCTCTTCTTCAATTTGCACAAAATTATATATTTCCCTTAAAGCAGCTTGTTTCTTATGAGCGGGGAAATATTTTTTCGAGAAAACGCAAAAGACCTTTGCGTTTCTTTTCATTGAAAAGGTGGGGAGTTTGTTACAGTCGTCCTAGGACGGTTGAACAACAGATGAATACAATGCTCAGTGCACATCCCATGAGGGGGGCAGGACTACTCTAAGACCTGTCGCTCCTGCTTTGGCCCAGGAGCCGGCCTCCTCCTTGATCCGGTCTACCAGAGTGCCTAGGGAGGGCGTCGCGTTGTCGAATACACAGCTATTCCTATGCTTCCAGACCAACCATGGTACGAGTAGTGCCGCGGATTGCAGGGCCTTGCGTTGTGCGTGCGGAGTGCCGTCCCTGGCGTGCTGCCACCAATCCATGAGTGAAGCTTCCTGGTTGGGGATTGGCGCCGGTATGCGTAGCCATGCAAGAGTCTCGTGCCATGCCTTCTTGGAGAAGGGGCAGTGGAGCATGAGGTGTTGCATCATTTCAGGCTCCTGGTCGCAAAGCAGGCAGCGCGGATGGTGCTGCAATCCGTGGCGGGCCAGCCGGTCAGCAGTCCAACATCGATCCAAGTCGGCGAGCCAATGGAAGAATTTGATCCGAGGGGGGGCCCAAGCCTTCCAAATCAGCTTCCAAGAGTAGGATTGTAGGGATCCCTGGAAGGTGGCCTCATAGCAAGACCGCGCTGTGTATGTGCCACTCGCCGTCCACTTCCATATCAGGCGATCAGGGGCGTCGTGGAGGGTGACCTGCTACGTGAGCTGCCAAAGTTGCAGGTACTGACCAATCTCGTGAATGCCAAGGATTCCTTGGATGTCTCGGGCCCATGTGTTGCCGGTTAGACCTTCGGCCACCGTTCTCACTTTGCGTCGGCGCGTGCTGATGCATTTGTATAGCAGCGGCATGAGCTCGCCAACCGAGCGCCCGTTGAGCCATCGATCCTCCCAGAACAGAGCGTTCATGCCATTGCCGATGGACATGTATGTGGAGGCGAAGAACAAGGTGCGCTCGCTGCTAGAGAACTGGAGGTCCAACCCCTGCCAGGCGTGCTCCGCGTCTGTGCGCGAGAGCCAAAGCCACCTCAGTCTAAGCGCGAGGCCAGTCCACTCCAGGTCATGGATCCCGAGGCCACCCAAAGCGAGGGGGCGACTGACGCGACACCAATTAACGTGGCAGTGCCCGCCGTTGGCGGCGGCTCGTCCGTCCCAGAGGAAGCCTCGCTGGATCTTCGTGAGCTGCTGCAGCATCTTCTTCGGGGGGGCGAAAGCAAGAAGCTGGTGCACCGGGATGGCGCAGAGGACGGACTTGACCAGGGCCAGCCTGCCGGCCCGGTTCATCAGCCATGCTTTCCAGGTGGGTAGGTGTCCAGTGACCTTGTCGACGAGGGGCTGCAGCTGTCCCGCGGAAGGGCGACGCACCGTCAAAGGTATGCCGAGGTAGGTGACCGGGAGCGCGGCAGTTGCACATCCCAGGCTGGCAATGGTCTCGTGGGTGGTCTGGTCTCCATGCAGGACGGAGGCTGAGCTCTTGGTGTAGTTCACCTTGAGGCCCGACGCTCTTCCGAACAGGTCAAGGATTTCCTTGATGGCGGTCACGTCGCTCTCCATGGCGTGGCAGAAGAGCATGACGTCGTCGGCGTATAGAGATATAGCCGGAATCAGTCGACGTGGGTGCAACGGCCTGAGGATGCCGGTCTCGTGGGCGCGTGAAATCAGCCAGCCAAGTGTGTCGACCGCGAGCACGAACAGCTGTGGGGACAAGGAGTCGCCCTGACGCAGCCCTTCCTTGTGCCATATCGGAGGTCCTGGCACACCGTTAAGCATAACCCGGGTGCTCGCCGAGGACAGCAGGATGGCGATCCATTCGAGGAATTGACTCCCGAACCCATATTGGTGTAGAACCTCAAAGAAGAACGACCAGGATATGGAATCGAAGGCGCGCGTGAGGTCGAGTTTGAGCATCACCCTGGGTGCCCCTAGCTGGCTTAGCATCTTAAGCGATTGCCTGACAAGCACAAAGTTGTCGTGGAGGCTTCGTCCGATGATGAATGCGTTCTGGTTGCGGCTAAGAAGGTGGTCAAGCTTTGGTGCGAGCCGGAGCGAGAGGGCCTTGGCAAAAACCTTGGCCACGATGTGGATGAGGCATATCGGGCGGAAGTCTCGCAACTCCAGGGCATCGGCGCGCTTTGGCAACAAAGTGAGCAGGGCCTGGTTAAGCTTGCAGAAGCCACGACCTCGCAGCTCAAAGAGCTGCTGGAACACGTCCATGAAGTCCTGCCTCACTATGCTCCAGCACGCGTGGAGGAACTCGGCATTAAATCCGTCAGGCCCGAGCGCCTTGTGCGCAGGTAGGCGTTTCACCGCGTCCCATATCTCCTCCGAGCTGAAGGCCGCGTCGAGGTCGGACAGGTCGCTCCCCTCGATGAGCTGCGTCAGGTCCATCATGTGTTCGCGCTCGGCAGCCGTGCCCAGGAGCGCGTCGTAGTGCCTGAAAGCCGCCTCAGCTATCTCGCCGTGGTCGTGAGGAGAGCGCCGTTCGCGGAGAGGCGGAAGATGCGATTTTTCTGCCTTCGGAACATGCATTGCCGGTGGAAGAAGGCGGTGTTGGCGTCGCCGTCTTTGAGGGTGGCGATGCGAGCGCGCTGTCTGGCGATCGTCCGTTCCAGGGAGGCAAGGCCGAGGTACGAGACTTTGTCGAAGCGCACCATGAGCTCGCGAGCAATGGCCAGCTTAGTCTTCATGTTGCCTACAGCCTTGGCGCTCCAACTAGTCAGGCAGCGCGCCATGGCCTGGAGGCGCGGCATTATGCGGCGGAATGGGTCGGGGTCATGAATGGAGACCCAAGCCGCAGCCACCGTATCGTGAAATCCATCTAGGCACATCCAATGTTCCTCAAAATGGAACCAGCGGTGTAGCATAGGAGCGGGGGCGCAGTCCAGCAGCAGAGGCGTGTGGTCTGACACGACGGATGCCAAGCAAGTCAGGTGACATTCGCCGTGTCCATCCTCCTAGTCCGACGTGCATAGCACGCGATCGAGGTGCACGAGGGTCGGTGGCGATTTCTCGTTCGACCACGTGTACCGACGCCCGTTGAGGTAGACTTCCTTGAGCGCGAGGTCGTTGACTAGGCGTCAGAACTTTCCCATCATGCGCCGATTGACGTTGTCTGTGTTCTTGTCCTTGGAGCGGAGGATGAGGTTGAAGTCGCCGCAAAGCATCCACGGTCCGTGGCAATCCGCTCTAATCTCGCGGAGCTCCTCCAAGAAGGCGATCTTGGCCACGTCGTCCTGTGGCCCGTATACGATCGTCATCCACCACAGCGTGCCGCCGGTGGTAGCGACGCGGGCCGAGATGGCGTTGTTGGTGAACAGGGGGTCCGAGATGGAGACGGCCCTGCTTTTCCACGCGAGGAGTATGCCGCCGCGTGTGCCCTGCGCCGAGAGGTACGTGTAATCGTCGAACTCGAAGCCAAGCGTGTCGAGCACGACGGACGAGCAGAGCAACTCAATCTTCGTTTCTTGCAAGCATACAATGGAGGCGCCGGTCGTGTCGAGCAGCGTGCAGATGGCATGACGCCGCGCCCGGGCGTTGAGACCGCGGACGTTCCATACAACTACCTTGAGGCCGTGATCCATGGAAGTTGGATCGACGGGAGGGTACGTCTAGGGGTAGACCTAAGTCACGCACACCGGGTCGACGTGCGCCGGTGCGGTCAGCTGTCCCGCCAAGCAAGCTGGGATCTGGCGATCGACCAGCGCGGCGATAGCCGACAGCACGGACATCGGGATGGGTGCCGTGAACAGATCATCGTAAGCCTTCATCTCGGCGGCCGATACCGTCTGGTTAGTCCTGACGATCCTGAGTGTGCGGAGGACCTGCACTTGTGCGCGTCTGGCCTCCGTGGGGGGAGCAACAGTCGTGGGCGTGGCTGAGGCAGAGTGGCCACGGCGAGGAGTGAAGTCGAGGGGGCGGCAAGGTTTCTTCCCGGGCACCGGCAAGGCGGCGTTGATCTCCTTGGTGGCAGCGGCTAGAAAGTCTCCCAGCGTCCACGAGCGAGCGGCAGGAGTCCTGCGCTATCGGCGCATGATGATAGGTGGGGAGGCGAAACGGCCAGTCCCAGACCCATGCATGCTCGGGCGTGTCTGCTCGGGGTTGGCCGGGGCGGTCGTGGCAGGGCCTGGAGTGGCGGTGGCCGCGGGATGCTGCATGGGTGTCAGCGGGGCCCGCGGCACCGGAGAGGGCGAAACAGCGCGGGCGGGAGATGCGGCGTGAGGCGCGGATTCCGCGCGGTCCAATCCATTGTGCGCGGACGGGGTCGAGACCTGGTCGCCGCACGGGATTGGCGCCCCCACTGGAGCAGGTGCGGGGGATACGCCACTTTGGCCCGACAAAGTGGGCGTCAGCGCTGGCGAGGCCTGATGCAGGCCAGGGAGTTCGTTGGGCCCGGCCAGATCCCGACAGGTCGAGGGGGCAGGAGCGGCTGTAGGTGGCCCCGCCAAATCGTCCTCGGGCTGGGTGGCCAAAGGATCCGAGGGGGCAGGGGTGGCAGCTGGTGGCCCCGCGTGATCGTCCTCGGGCAGGGCGGCCGCCGGATTTGAAATACCGGGGTGGTTCGTGGCCGCCAGTGCCAATGGTTGGTCGCCAGCTGCCCCAGATGAGCCTGGTCGCGCGCCCACTGGGGCTTCATCAGCGCTGCAGGCCTGGCCCATGGGCAAAGCGCTCTTTGCTTTCCTTTTACCCTTTCCTTTTCTGGCGTGATGACGGCGGCGTGGGGCACCTAGATGACGGCGTGGGGCACCTTGTTGACCAGGCCAGGGCAGCATGCCATGTCGCGCCGTGCTGGCCGTACGCATCGCCGTGCCGGGTGGGGCAGGCCAGCCCGTCGCCATGGCCAGGCCGTCCGCGCGGGTGGTGAGGTCACCGGAGCGCCATCTAAGGCAGTCCACCGCCATGCCATCGGCACGGCCGGCGGGCTGCGTCTCCGAGCGCCGGCGGTTGCGGCCGCGTCGACGAGCATGGCCAGGGCCCTGGCCAGGCCCTTCGTCGTTGCTGTTTCCGGCGCCCCGATCCGGGTCATGACCCGGTCCTGCCGGAGCGCGAGGAAGCGTGGCGCGGATCTTCTCGGCGCGGACGCTGTCGATGGAGATCGAGAACGTGAGCGTTCTGATGGATGGCGCATCAGAGCTGGTACGCGCGGGGATTTGCTCAACCACCTCCAGGACGGCAGCGCGTCGGATGCCTGCCGGGTCGTGCGTGCGTTCGGAAAGCCGGAATGTGGCAAGGTCGGCGCGAGAGTGGGTGTGGGGGTGGAGGCGCTCGATCCAGCAGCTTCTCCGGAGAATGTGCTCGGCGGTGGAGAGGTGCCAGCTTGGGCGGGAATACCACGGAGTTCGAGCTCGACGTGGTACTCGAACTCGCCGGAGCCTGCGTGGGCCAGCTTGCTCCGCGGGCGCATCGACAGGGAGAAGCGGGGCGTGCGAATGAAGTGCTCGCCAGCGAGACGATCCATGGCGGGCTGAGATCCGAAAAGAATCAGGAAGTCTTCTGGGTGGTGAACATGCACGGTGAAGTCTCCTTCGACCAGCCCGAATGAATCGTAGAGCGCCGCGGCGACCTCGTCGGCGGAGACCTGCGGGCGATTTCCCGTGACCGAGGCGACCAGAGCGCGGACAAGGACCCGCTCCGCCTCCTCCATCTCCATGGTGTGCGACACGATGATGCGCTCTGGCTCAAGCGGGCGAGCGTCGGGCAACGATGCAACCGGAGTGACACGGGGAGGTGGCGGCAGGATGGCGGCCTGAGGGCGGGGGGGGGGTGGTGCCGCGTTAGTCCACCGGGAACTGCCCTGAGAGCGGGGGCGGCGTTCCGGCTGGGGGCATCGCAGGAGCGGGAGTCGTGGCCGGAAGTCAGGCAGCGACGGCATCGGATCTCGTTGGTGCAGTCCCACACGCGGTGGCTGGGGTCCAGGCACCGAAAACAGTCTGGCCACCTCTTCAGGGGAAGGGCTGCGCGGGCGTCATGGCGGGGAGCGGGGCGCGTCGACTTGGCGTGGGCGGCGGCGGTTCCTGCGCCTTGGCTGCTGGAAACCGTCTGCGTCGATCCTGGTGGTGTCGGAGACGCGGTGCACCTCGGAACGGGGGCCAAGCCGGGTCTTGGCGGGCTGACGGTGGGGAGCCGACGCAGGGGGAGGCGGGGGTGCCGGCGACGCAGGGGGAGCCACGGGGCGGCGCACGACCTCGCAGTAGGAGTGCGCGGAGGACTCGCTCCTCGAGTCGAGCCAGCGGTCGCCGGAGGACACGCGCTCGTCGGAGCGGGTGACGCCGCGGTCAGCGGAGTCAGCGCAGGGGGACGCCATGGGGCTGGAGGGCAGGGGAGGGAGGGAGGAGGTGGGCTACCGGCGGGGGTTCGACGACGGCGAGGCTGAGAGGCTACGCAGAGCTAGGTGGGAGAGGCGGGGCGGGGTGGGAGCTCATGTCCTGGGCATGCAGAATGCCCCCTAGAGCGGGGAAATATTTAGCAGAGAAGTAATAAATCATATCCTGGGGACTACGCACACAACCAGGATCAAGAGAATTAAACCATGTTTTAGCATCACCCTTTAATGAGAACGGAAATAGCTTAAGGATATAGTAGTAACGAGTTTTCTCATCATTAGTGAATAGGGTGGCTATATCATTTAATTTAGTAAGATGTGCCACAACAGTTTCAGATTCATAGCCATAAAAAGGATCAGATTCAACCAAAGTAATTATTTCAGGATCGACAGAGAAATCATAATCCTTATCGGAAATATAGATAGGTGAAGTAGCAAAAGCAGGGTCATATTTCATTCTAGCATTCAAAGATTTTTCTTTTAGCTTAGCTAATAATTTCTTAAGATCATATCTATCATTGCAAGCAAGAAAATCTCTAGCAGTTTCTTCATCCATAACATAACCCTTAGGCACAACAGGCAATTCATATCTAGGGGGAGAATCTTCATCATCACTTTCATCAATATTATCAGTTTCAATAATTTCATTCTCTCTAGCCCTAGCAAGTTATTCATCAAGGAATTCACCTAATGGCACAGTAGTATCAAGCATAGAAGTAGTTTCATCATAAGTATCATGCATAGCAGAAGTGGCATCATCAATAACATGCGACATATCAGAATTAATAGCAGAAGCAGGTTTAGGTGTCGCAAGTTTACTCCAAACAGAAGGTGAATCAAGTGCAGAGCTAGATGGCAGTTCCTTACCTCCCCTCGTAGTTGAGGGATAAATTTTGGTTTTCTCGTCTTTCAGGTTCCTCATAGTGATCAGCAGATATAAATCCCAAGTGACTCAAAGAATAGAGCTATGCTCCCCGGCAACGGCGCCAGAAAATAGTCTTGATAACCCACAAGTATAGGGGATCGCAACAGTTTTCGAGGGTAGAGTATTCAACCCAAATTTATTGATTCGACACAAGGGGAGCCAAAGAATATTCTCAAGTATTAGCAGTTGAGTTGTCAATTCAACCACACATGGATAACTTAATATCTGCAGCAAAGTATTTAGTAGCAAAGTAGTATGGAAGTAACGGTAACGGTGGCAAAAGTAACAGTAGTAGTTTTATAGTAATTGTAACAGTGGCAACGGTAAAGTAACTAAGCAAAGAGCAATATGTGAAAAGCTCGTAGGCATTGGATCAGTGATGGATAATTATTTCGGATGCGATTCCTCATGCAACAGTTATAACATAGGGTGACACAAAACTAGCTCCAGTTCATCAATGTAATGTAGGCATGTATTCCGAATATAGTCATACGTGCTTATGGAAAAGAACTTGCATGACATCTTTTGTCCTACCCTCCCGTGGCAGCGGGGTCCTATTGGAAACTAAGGGATATTAAGGCCTCCTTTTAATAGAGTACTGGACCATTTAACACGTAGTGAATACATGAACTCCTCAAACTACGGTCATCACCGGTAAGTATCCCGATTATTGTCACTTCGGGGTTAACGAATCATAACACATAATAGGTGACTATAGACTTGCAAGATAGGATCAAGAACTCACATATATTCATGAAAACATAATAGGTTTAGATCTGAAATCATGGCACTCGGGCCCTAGTGACAAGCATTAAGCATAGCAAAGTCATAGCAACATCAATCTCAGAACATAATGGATACTAGGGATCAAACCCTAACAAAACTAACTCGATTACATGGTAAATATCATCCAACCCATCACCGTCCAGCAAGCCTATGATGGAATTACTCACGCACGGCGGTGAGCATCATGAAATTGGTGATGGAGGAAGGTTGATGATGACGACGACGATGGATTCCCCTCTCCGGAGCCCCGAACGAACTCCAGACCAGCCCTCCCGGGAGAGATTAGGGCTTGGCGGCGGCTCTGTATCGTAAAACGCGATGAATCCTTCTCTCTGATTTTTTCTCCCCGAACGTGAATATATAGAGTTGGAGTTGAGGTCGGTGGAGCACCAGGGGGCCCACGAGGCAGGGGGCGCGCCCAGGGGTAGGCGCGCCCCCACCCTCATGGACAGGGTGTGGGCCCCCTGGCCTTGATTCTTTCGCTAGTATTTTTTATTAAT
This sequence comes from Triticum aestivum, assembly GCF_018294505.1. Taxonomy (NCBI): domain Eukaryota; kingdom Viridiplantae; phylum Streptophyta; class Magnoliopsida; order Poales; family Poaceae; genus Triticum; species Triticum aestivum. Next base: position 207,928,899 of record NC_057796.1, read on the forward strand.
TCCAAAAATATTGTCCGTGAAGTTTTAGGTCATTCCGAGAACTTTTATTTCTTCACAAAAATAACACCATGGCAATTCTGCTGAAAACAGCGCCAGTCTGGGTTAGTTCCATTCAAATCATGCAAGTTAGAGACCAAAACAAGGGGAAACGTGTTTGGAAAAGTAGATACGATGGAGATGTATCAGGAATCACAAACCTTAACACCAATACTCTTACTGAAGCATAATTACTCATCAAGATGACTCACATATCACATCATCATATCTCAAAACTATTACAAGGAATCAAGTTTGTTTTGTCCAATGATCTTCATGAAAGTTTTTATTATATCCTCCTTGGATATCTATCACTTTGGAACTAATTTTAATGTGTTGCTTTTGATAAGCTCAAACAAATATAATTGAAGATCATGAGCATAATATTTCTTTCTCTCAAATTAATTTAAGTGAAGCAATAGAGAATTTCTAAAAAAATTACTAACTCTCAAATAAATCTAAGTGAAGCATGAGAGCATTTCTTCAAAAAAAAAACAAAGCCACACCGTGCTAAAAAAGATATAAGTGAAGCACTAGAGCAATTCCATAGCTCATAAAGATTTAAGTGAAGCATAGAGAGCAATTCTAACAAGTCATGGCATAATTTTGGCACTCTCAAATAGGTGTGTTCAGCAAGGATTCAAGACTTAAAAAGCAAAACAAGCAAAGACTCAAATCATACAAGACGCTCCAAGCAAAACTCATAGTATGTGACGAATAAAAATATTGCTCCGAGTAAAATACCGATGGTCGCTAGAAGAAAGAGGGGATGCCACTCGGGAATCCCCAAGCTGAGTTGCTTGCTTCTCTTTGGGTAATGGCTTGGGGTGCCATGGGAATCCCCAAGCTTAGGCTCTTCTTACTCCTTATTCCTTCATCCATCGTAATATCACCCAAAACATGAAAACTTTAATCACACAAAACTCAACAAAACCTTCGTGAGATCCATTAGTATAAGAAAACAAATCACTACTATAAGTACTGTTGCAAACCCATTCATATTTTATTCTTGCATTATATCTACTGTATTACAACTTTTATAGGGGCAAAACTCTTCAAAGAAAACCATAGAATCATCAAAACAAGCACACAACTCAAAGAAAACTAAATCTGTCAAAAATAGAACGGTGTGTAGCAATCTGGATATTCGAATACATCTGAAACTCCAAAAAATATGAAAAATTAGGACCACGTGAAAAATTTGTATATTAATCTTCTGCAGAAAGAGTTGGTATTTTATCACGCTCTTGATAAAAACGAGAATTATTTTCGTGAGCGCAAAGTTTCTATATTTCAGCAAGATCAAATCAACTATCACCCAACATGATCCTAAAGGCTTTGCTTGGCACAAACACTAATTAAAACACAAAAAACACAATCATAATAGTAGCATAATTGTGCAAACACTCAATAACAGAAAGCAAAAGACAAAAATAAATTTTATTCATTGGGTTGCCTCCCAACAAGCTTTATCGTTTTACGCCCCTATCTAGGCATAAAGCAAGGATCCAAGTTTCGTCACCTTTGTTTCTAGATCCATAAGATGCCCTCATGATTGATTCATATGGTGGCCTAATTCTTGTTATAGGGAAGTGTTCCATACCCTTCCTTAGTGGAAATTGAAATTTAATATTGCCTTCTTCCATATCAATCACGGCACCAATAGTACGTAAAAACGGTCTACCAAGAATAATTGGACAAGACGGATTGCAATCAATATCAAGAACAATAAAATTTAAGGGCACATAATTCCTATTTGCAAGAATAAGAACATAATTAATTCTTCCCATAGGCTTTTTAATAGTAGAATCCGCCAAGTGCAAATTTAAAGAACATTCTTCGATATCTGTAAGACCAAGCACATCACATAAAGATTTCAGAATTGTAGAAACACTAGCACCCAAGTGACATAAATAAAAACACTCATAATTTTTAATCTTGACTTTGATAGTAGGTTCCCACTCATCATGTAATTTCTAGGAATTGAAACTTATAATTCCAACTTTTCTTCCAAAGCTTTCATCATAGCATCAACAATATGTTTAGTAAAAGCTTTATTTTGTTCATAAGCATGGGGTGAATTTATCATGGATTGCAACAAAGAAATACAATCAATCAAAGAGAAACTATCATAATTAAAGTCTTTGTAATCCAAAGAGTGGGCACATCATTAGTTAAAGTTTTGACCTCTTCAAACCCACTTTTATCAATTTTCTCAACAAGATTTTCACCCTCCGAATTATCGGGACGCCTTCTAGCTAAAGTTGACTCTTCTCCAGTCCCTTTTTCATCAATTTTGATTTTACTAAAAAAGGAATCAATAGAAGAAACACCAACCATTTTAATATCTTCATCACTTTTATGAGAGCAATCACTAGAAAACACCTTTTCTAAAAATTCTCTTCTAGCTCTAAGCATAGCGGTTCTTTTCTTACTTTCATCCATAGAAACATAAAGAGCTTTAATTGATTCCTAAACCTTAGGCACAAAAAATTTCATCTTGAGATTTTCCACATCATGAGAAATTCTATCAACACTTCTAGACAAATCATCAATCTTATTCAACTTTTCTTCCATTGTAGCATTGAAAACCTTTTGAGTGTTGATAAATTCTTTAATATTAGTCTCAAGATTAGAGGTGTTCCTATTATTATTATAATAAGGATTACCATAGGAATTACCATAATTATTAGAGGAATTACTAGGAAAAGGCCTAGGATTAAAATTACCTCTATAAGCATTGTTATTGAAATTGTTTCGCGAGATAAAATTCACATCTATCGCATCACTATTTTTCTCAATCAAAGTAGACAAAGGCACATCATTAAAATCAATAGGAGCACTTTTATTAGCAACCAATTTCATAAGAGCATCAACTTTTTCACTCAAAGAAGAAATTTCTTCAACCGAATTAACTTTTTTACTAGTAGGATCTCTTTCGGTATGCCATTGTGAATAATTTGCCATAATATTATCAAGAAATTTGGTGGCTTAACCCAAAGTAATTTTGATAAAAGTACCACCCACTGCGGAATCTAAAAGATTACAAGAAACAAAATTCAACCCCGCGTAAAAATTTTGTATGTTCATCCAAAGATTTAACCCATGAGTTGAGCAATTCCTTAGCATCAATTCCATCCTTTCCGAAGATTCTGCAACATGCTCATTTTCAAGTTGCTTGAAATTCATGATTTGGGTTATAAGGGAAATAATTTTCGCGGGCGGAAAATACTTAGTAATAAAAGCATCTTTGCACTTATCCCAAGAATCGATACTATTGCGAGGCAAAGAAGAAAACCAATTTTTTGCACGATCTCGCAAAGAAAACGGAAATAATTTCAACTTCAAAACATCATTGTCCACATCTTTTATTTTGCAAATCGCATAATTCCACAAATGTGTTAAGATGGGACACGACATCCTCATTAGGAGTACCGGAAAATTGATCTTTCATAACTAGATTCAGCAAAGCAGTATTAATATCACAAGACTCCGCACTAGTGGTGGGAGGAGCAATCGGAGTGCTAATAAAATCATTGTTGTTGGTATTGGAGAAATCACACAACTTGGTGTTCTCTTGAGTCATTCTGACTATGCAACAAGATTGCACTCAAGAACAGATTTGACGAGAAAACAAAGAACGAAAAATAGGGCGAATAAAATGACAAAATTTGTGAAGTGGGGGAGAGGAAAATGAGAGGCAAATGGAAAATAATGTAAATTGCAAGGAGATGAGATTTGTGATTAGGAACCTGGTAGATGTTGATGATGTCTCCCCGACAACGGCGCCAGAAATTCCTTTTGGTGTTTGCTTGAACTACGTCGGTATTTCCCCAAAGAGCAAGGGATGATGCAGCACATCAATGATAGGTATTTCCCTCAGTGATGATACCAAGGTTATCGAACCAGTAGGAGAACAACACAACACCACGTAAACAACTCTTGCACACAAAGAAGAAATACTTGCAACCCGACGTGTTAAAGGGGTTGTCAATCCTTTTTGGGTAATGGTGCCAGAAATTGTCAGGTTGACGTGATAAAAACTGTAGTAGATTGATAGATGCAAATAAAAGCAAATAAAATTCAGCGAGATATTTTTGGGTTTTTGGGTTAATAGATCTGAAAATATAAGCAAATAAAAAAGATTGCAATGGCAAATATAATAAAGAAGATACCCAGGGGTCGTAGGTTTCACTAGTGGCTTCTCTCGAGAAAAATAGCATACGGTGGGTAAACAAATTACTGTTGGGCAATTGATAGAACTTCAAATAATCATGACGATATCCAGGCAATGATCATTATATAGGCATCACATCCAAGATTAGTAGACCGACTCCTGCCTGCATCTACTACTATTACTCCACACATCGACCGCTATCCAAGATGCATCTAGTGTATTAAGTTCATGGAGAAATGGAGTAATGCAATAAGAACGATGAAATGATGTAGAAAAGATCTATTTATGTAGAAATAGACCCCATCTTTTGATCCTTAATGGCAATGATACATACGTGTCGGTTCCCCTTCTGTCACTAGGATCAAGCACCGTAAGATCGAACCCATCACAAAGCACCTCTTCCCATTGCAAGATAAATAGATCAAGTTGGCCAAACAAAACCCAAATATCGGAGAAGAGATACGAGGCTATAAGAAATCATGCATATAAGAGATCAAAGAAGACTCAAACTTTCATGGATAAAAAGATAGATCTGATCATAAACTCAAAGTTCATCGGATCCCAACAAACACACCGCAAAAAAGAGTTACATCGTATGGATCTCCAAGAGACCATTGTATTGAGAATCAAAAGAGAGAGATAGAGGAAGCCATCTAGCTACTAACTACGGTCCCATAGGTCCACAAAGAACTACTCAAGCATCATTGGAGAGGCACCAATGGGCATGATGAACCCCTCCGTGATGGTGTCTAGATTGGATCTGGTGGTTCTGGACAATAATAAGAACATCATTAATTCTTCCCATAGGCTTTTTAACAGTGGAATCCGCCAAGTGCAAATTTAAAGAACATTCTTCGATATCGGTAAGTCCAAGCACATCACATAAATATTTCGAAATTGTACAAACACTAGCACCCAACTCACATAAAGCAAAACACTCATAATTTTTAATCTTTACTTTGATAGTAGGTTCCCACTCATCATGTAAGTTTCTAGGAATTGAAACTTCTAATTCCAACTTTTCTTCCAAAGCTTTAATCATAACATCAACAATATGTTTAGTAAAAGCTTTATTTTGTTCATAAGCATGGGGTGAATTTATCATGGATTGCAACAAAAAATACAATCAATCAAAGAGCAACTGTCATAATTAAAGTCTTTGTAATCCAAAAGAGTGGGAACATCACTAGTTAAAGTTTTGACCTCTTCAAACCCACTTTTAATCAATTTTCTCAACAAGATTTTCGCCCTCCGAATTATCGGGACGCCTGCTAGCTAACGTTCACTCTTCTCCAGTCCCTTTTTCATCAATTTTGATTTTACTAAACAAGGAATCAATAGAAGAAACAACAATAATTTTAACATCTTCATCACTTTTATGAAAGCAATCACTAGAAAATGCCTTTTTTTAAAATTATCTTCTAGCTCTAAGAATAGCGGTTCTTTTCTTACTTTCATCCATATAAACATAAAGAGCTTCAATTGATTCCTCAACCTTAGGCACAAAAACTTTCATCTTGAGATTTTCCACATCGTGAGAAATTCTATCAACACTTCTAGACAAATCATCAATCTTATTCAACTTTTCTTCCATTGTAGCATTGAAAACCTTTTGAGTGTTGATAAATTCTTTAATATTATTCTCAAGATCAGAGGTGTTCCTATTATTATTATAAGGATTTCCATTGGAATTACCATAATTATTATAGGAATTAATAGGAAAAGGCCTAGGATTAAAATTACCTCTATAAGCATTGCTATCAAAATTGTTTCGCGAGATAAAATTCACATCTATGGCATCACTATTTTGCTCAATCAAAGTAGACAAAGGCACATCATTAAAATCAATAGGAGCACTTTTATTAGCAACCAATTTCATAAGAGCATCAACTTTTTCACTCAAAGAAGAATTTCTTCAACGAATTAACTTTTTTACTAGTAGGAGCTCTTTCGATATGCCATTGTGAATAATTTGCCATAATATTAATAAGCAATTTGGTGGCTTCACCCAAAGTAATTTCCATAAAAGTACCACCCGCGGCAGAATCTAAAAGATTACGAGAAACAAAATTCAACCCGCGTAAAAATTTTGTATGTTCATCCAAAGATTTAACCCATGAGTTGGGCAATTCCTTAGCATCAATTTCATCCTTTCCCAAGATTGTGCAACATGCTCATGTTCAAGTTGCTTGAAATTCATGATTTGGGTTATAAGGGAAATAATTTTCGCAGGCGGAAAATACTTAGTAATAAAAGCGTCTTTGCACTTATCCCAAGAATCGATACTATTGCATGGCAAAAAAGAAAACCAAATTTTTGCACAATCTCGCAAAGAAAACGAAAATAATTTCAAATTCACAACATCATTGTCCACATATTTTTTCTTTTGCATATCGCATAATTTCACGAATGTGTTAAGATGGGACACGACATCCTAATTAGGAGTACCGGAAAATTGATCTTTCATAACAAGATTTAGCAAAGCGTTATTAATATCACAAGACTCCGCACTAGTGGCGGGAGGAGCAATCGGAGTGCTAATAAAATCATTGTTGTTGGTATTGGAGAAATCACACAACTTGGTGTTCTCTTGAGTCATTCTGACTATGCAACAAGATTGCACTCAAAAACATATTTGACGAGAAAACGGCGAACGAAAAAGAGGGCGAATAAAACGGCAAATTTTTGTGAAGTGGGGGAGAGGAAAACGAGAGGCAAATGGTAAATAATGTAAATTGCAAGGAGATGAGATTTGTGATTAGGAACCTGGTAGAAGTTGATGATGTCTCCCCGACAATGGCTCCAGAAATTCCTTTTGATGTTTGCTTGAACTATGTCGGTATTTCCCCAAAGAGGAAGGGATGATGCAGCACAACAACGGTAGTTATTTCCCTCAGTGATGAGACCAAGGTTATCAAACCAGTAGGAGAACCACGCAACACCACGTAAACAGCTCCTGCACACAAACAACAAATACTTGCAACCCGACATGTTAAAGGGGTTGTCAATCCCTTTCGGGTAACGGTGCCAGAAAATGTCAAGTTGACAGGATAAAAATTGTAGTAGATTGATAGATGCAGATAAAAGCAAATAAAAATAAAATTCAGCGAGATATTTTTGGGTTTTTGGGTTAATAGATCTGAAAATAAAAGCAAATAAAAATAGATCTCTATGGCAAATATAATAAAGAAGAGACGCGGGGATCGTAGGTTTCACTAGTGGCTTCTCTCAAGAAAAATAGCCAACGGTGGGTAAACAAATTACTGTTGGGCAATTGATAGAACTTCAAATAATCATGAGGATATCCAGGCAATGATCATTATAGAGGCATCACATCCAAGATTAGTAGACCGACTCCTTCCTGCATCTACTACTATTACTCCACACATCGACCGCTATCCAGCATGCATCTAGTGTATTAAGTTCATTGAGAAACGGAGTAATGCAATAAGAATGATGACATGATGTAGACAAGATCTATTTATGTAGAAATAGACCCCATCATGTTATCCTTAATGGCAACGATTCAAACGTGTCGGTTCCCCTTCTGTCACTGGGATCAAGCACCGTAAGATCAAACCCATCACAAAGCACATCTTCCCATTGCAAGATAAATAGATCAAGTTGGCCAAACAAAACCCAAATATCAGAGAAGAAATACGAGGCTATAAGCAATCATGCATATAAGAGATCAAAGGAGACTCAAATAACTTTCATGGATAAAAAGATAGATCTGATCATAAACTTAAAGTTCATCGGATCCCAACAAACACACCGCAAAAAAGAGTTACATCATATGGATCTCCAAGAGACCATTGTATTGAGAATCAAAAGAGGGAGAGAGTAAGCCATCTAGCTACTAACTACGGACCCGTAGGTCCACAAAGAACTACTCGCGCATCATCGGAGAGGCACCAATGGGCATGATGAACCCCTCCGTGATGGTTTCTAGATTGGATCTGGTGGTTCTGGAACTTGCCGTGGCTGGAATTGATTTCCGTCGACTCCCCTAGGGGTTTTGGAGTATTGGAGTATTTATAGAGCAAAGAGGCGGTTCGGGAGGACATCGAGGTGGGCACAACCCACCAGGGTGCGCCTGGGGCTCCAGGCGCGCCCTGGTGTCTTGTGCTCACATCGGGCTCCCTCTTCGGTACTTCTTTGGCCCACTGGATGTCTTCTGGTCCAAAAAAATCAAAAAAAGTTTCGCTGCGTTTGGACCCTGTTTGATATTGATTTCCTGCGATGTAAAAAACATGCAGAAAATAGCAACTGGCACTTGGCACTATGTCAATAGGTTAGTACCAAAAAATGATATAAAATGATTGTAAAACATCCAAGAATGATAATATAACATCATGAAACAATAAAAAATTGTAGATACGTTGGAGACATATCAGAGGCGCACAAGGACTAGTAATATACTTGTTCAAATTATATTCATTGAAAATCTCAAGCACCTCATTTTTCCAAGCACTATAGAACTCTCTGTCAAGCATAGGCACTCTACGTCTAATACTCCCAATCGTAGACTCATCCATCTTCCTCCAATGGTGATTAAACCAAAGCAATGGAGACCAATGCTCTGATACCAATTGAAAGGATTGAGAAGAGGGGTCTAGAGGGGGGGTGATTAGACCCTCAACAAGTAAAATTAGCAATTTTTAAGTTCTTTAAGTTGAGGTGGAGATTTAACACAAGTTTAAGCATTCACAATATATTTCAAGCAAGAATGGCAAGAGTATGAGCAGCGGAAAGAGTAAAGCATGCTAATTGCAAGAAAGTAAAGGGATGGGATTGGAGTGTGCAAACGTAATGAAGACACGGAGATTTTTGGCGTGGTTCCGATTGGTGGTGCTATCATACATCCACGTTGATGGAGACTTCAACCCACGAAGGGTAAAGGTTGCGCGAGTCCACGGAGGGCTCCACCCACGAAGGGTCCACTAAGAAGCAACCTTGTCTATCCCACCATGGCCATCGCCCATGAAGGACTTGCCTCACTCGGGTAGATCTTCACGAAGTAGGCGATCTCCTTGCCCTTACAAACTTCTTGGTTCAACTCCACAATCTTGTCGGAGGCTCCCAAGCGACACCTAACCAATCTAGGAGACACCACTCTCCAAAAGGTAATAGATGGTGTGTTGATGATGAACTCCTTGCTCTTGTGCTTAAAATGATAGTCTCCCCAACACTCAACTCTCTCACACAGATTTGGATATGGTGGAAAGATGATTTGAGTGGAAAGCAACTTGGGGAAGGCTAGAGATCAAGATTCTTGTGGTAGGATTGGAATATCTTGGTCTCAACACATGAGTAGGTGGTTCTCTCACAGAAAATGAGTAGTGGAAGTGTAGGCACGTTCTGATGGCTCTCTCACATATGGAGAAGGGGGTGGAGGGGTATATATAGCCTCCACACAAAATCCAACCGTTACACACATTTGACCCAACTCGGTCAGACCGAATAGAAGAACTCGGTGAGACCGATTTAGTTCAAAATGTGAATGTTAGGAATCTCGGTGAGACCAACTGGAAGAACTCGGTGGGGCCGATGTGCTAGGGCTAGGGCAAAAGCTCATCTCGGTGGCGCCGATTGCGTGAACTCGGTAAGACCGATTTCAGCAAAGAGCAAATAGAGAGTTGGTCAAGCAAACTGGGTGGGACCGATTGCTCATTTCAGTGAGACTGAAATGTTACAAAGGGAAATAGAGCGTATGCAGGTCCATCTCGGTGAGACCGAGATCTGTATTGGTGCGATCGAAGTGTTAGGGTTTCTGGCAGTGGCTATGTCAAATGAACTCGATGGCGCCAGATGGATCATTTCGGTGGGGCCGAGTTTGACTTTGAGTTTTGGACATATTTGGAGGTGAGAAAGTGGTTGAGGGCTTTAGAGCAATATCACTAAGCACTTTGAGCAAGCAGACCATTAAGCAATACCTCATCCCCTTTTAATAGTATTGGCTTTCCTATGGACTCAATGTGATCCTGGATCACTAAAATATAAATGAAGAGTCTTGAGCTTTTGCCAACATGTGTCTTGACACCTTGAAGGAGTTCCACATCCTCTTGTCCTTACCACGCCATTGTTGAACTTATCTGAAATATACTAGATAAAAGTATTAGTCCAACAAGAGATATGTTGACATTAATTACCAAAATCACCCAGGGAGCACTTGTGCTTTCAGATGCGGGTTCCTCCTTGACCCGCCAGAGTGGGGACGCCGACTCCCGCGTGATGCGTATCGCGGCGGGGACGATGGCTCCTTGATATTGGGAAAACCCTATGGTGGCCAATCTTCACGAATTGGAGGGGGCGGGGTTCGAGGGGGGAACACGGAGAACACGAGGGGAAACACAAGAGAAACACTCAAGAACAAGTCCAATCACACATCCACTAGACTCACAAGCACACAAGATCTACATGTATATGAACAACAAAGGGAAATAGGGACACAAGGTGAGGTTCATCCCAAATCCCATGGGGAAATGAGGTCTTGAGGGGTGTAGTCTTCTCCACAAGCGAGGCCTTGAATCCAAGATGGATCTTTCCTAGAAGGTTCTTGATATCCAATAGGGATCTTCTCTCATGGAGGCATTGATCTCCATGGGAGAGGTGGTAGATAGGAGAAAAGCTCTCAAGATCTCATAACATGCTTTGCTAACCTTAGCAAGAGGAAGGTGATGGTTTATTTATAGTCCATGGCGAAGTTGGGGAGTCGTTGTAGGTCCACTTGGGGCTTGGGGAGTAGTTGTAGTGTACATGGGGATGAAAGTAAGATGCTCTGCACCACTCCTCCTTGACCCGCGCCTGCGACGGTGGCGCCGGGCCCATCAAACAGAGCGAACGCTCAGTCATGATCTCCATCTGACGGATGAACTCTTCATCCATCGGAGCTACCTCGGCAAGGAGGCGCGGTCGCTGCTTCGGCTTCTGGTCCTCCTCGTCACCGGACGAGATGACGATCTCCTTCTTGTTGGAGGAACCGGTCACCGTGGATGCCGACGGTCCCGGAGAGTGAGGGCGGCGGCGCCAAGATCCACCTAACGATGAACTGCCACCGCCATCGTCTTCGCCTACCGACGCGGGGAACCAAGACTCCGACATCGCTGCTAGAGTATGAGGGGCTCTGGTGTGGATGTGCATCACCGGTGCTCGGCTTAAATAGCAGTGGGCAGGCCATGCGAAGGGCCGGCCAGCCAGCTTCAATGCGGCGCATCGACCAGAGTTGGTTTCTCAGGACGCGACGTCCGCGTTGAAGCGGCGACGCCCGAGAGGTCGCGTCCGTCAGCGGCGTCTTCACGTTCGGTTTCGTCGCTCGGCATCAATGCCGACCAATGCATGCTCTGGGTAGGCATGAATGCGGCGCGACAAGTGACACAGGCTTCGAAGAAAAGTGCGGGAGAGGCGGGTGAGTGTCTCGAGTGGGCCGGGGCGGTCAGATGAGAACGTGACATCGGTCTGGACGCACGCAAAGCCCCCGCCCTACTTTGTCCCAGTATTGCGGGGAAAAAATCTGTCCGGACCGGTCGGCGAACCGATACAGGTCAGCGTTGGATGGTAAAACATGTCTAGACCGCACGGTCCAAACATATGTGAGCGGTTTGAGGGTCGACGTTGAAGATGCCCTTACGTAAAGAATATTTGCCATGTAACTATTACACTTTTTGCCATGTGACTGTTACAATTTCTTGTAAATTCCAGCATGATGTTCGAAACAATTTTATTTTTCAAAATTTTCTATACTCCAGAGAAAAAAATTACATCATTTTTTAGGGAAGAATTTTTTTCTAAAGACTTGTGCATATGTCATTTACAAACATTTTTTATACTAAATTGGCCATGTTTTTAGAAATATTTTTTCCTCCTAGATCATGGCAACTTTGTTTTCTGTGTGAGATTTCGTATACATGCCATTTTTGGCCTTGTAGTTTTTCCCTATATCATACTAGTTGGGCTTTTCTGGTTGCCGTTGTGTGAATGGGCCAACGGGCCTATGGAGAGTTGATTAAGAAGAACAGCCTGTAAACAACTTTTTGTTTGTCTAAAAAAAAGAGCAACTATCGAAGGAGTACTCCTTTTGAAGCCCCGTAAGGGTCATCTGGGATGGACTGAGAGCGCGTCACTTGGCGCGCTCTCAGCCGGCGCCACGTGTTTTTTTGCACGCGTTTTTCGCTTTTTACATGGGTTTATAGCTTTATGGTTTTCCATCAGTCATTCTTAGATTTTGGGAATTTTTTTGTATCATTTTCACACAAAACGCGTTTTTCTTTGCTTCCGCGAGAGGCACGACCGTGCCTAAAAAACACGTTTTCTTTTTTTTCCGCGAGAAGCACAGCCGTGCCTCTTGAAAAAAAAATAGTTTTTTTTCGCGAGAGGCACGGTCATGTCTCTTGGAAAAGAAAAAAAAAGCATTTTTTCATTCCGCGGGAGGCACGGATTTGCTTCTGCGCAAGGCATGACCATGCTTCATGGAAACGAAAAAAAACACGTTTTCTTTTTTTACTTCCGCGAGAGGCACGACAGGCGTGGCCGTGCCTCTCAAAAACAATAAAAACATGTTTTTTTTCTTTCGCGAGAGGCATGGGTTTATTTCACGTGGATGCACGGATTTGCTTCCGCGAGAAGCATAGTCGTGCCTCTTTCGGAAAAAACATAAAATGCTGCTGGGTGTTTTTCTGAGCGAATGAACGTAACAACCGTTCCCTCGGTTTATTTGCCAACTCAATGCAAGGACGCATTGCACACGGTGGCTATGTTACGCCTATATCTATTTTTAATAGGCATCGTCTACAGGTGAGTGAATCAGGCCGGCCCATCATGGGCAGTCGCCCGCCAGCACTCGCGTGCCATTGTAAGTCGCTTTCTATGTTTTATTTTTTTTTGTTTTCTTTGTTTTTTCTCTGTGTTCTCAATGGTTTTATTCTGTGTTTTTCTTTTACTATACATTATTTTTCGTTGTTTTTTCAATGATCTTCGTCAATTTTTCATTTCTTGTTAATAATTTTATTTTTACCATGGTTTTCTTTTATTTTTTGGTTTTCTTCTTGTGTTTTTGTTGTTTTTATTGGTTTTCTTTTGTCAACACATGTCTAATTTTTCCCATTACACAAAAAAATTTTAGCACACATGTGAAATATTTTTAATACACTTTTAACATTTTTTCTAGACGAATGATATAGATGTTTTGAACACTTTCTGAATACACATTAATATTTTCCAAATACATGTTGTACATTTTTAATGGCAATAAATATTTCTTTAAAACTACATGACTTTTGTTTATATTGTATAATTTTTTAAATTTCCATGGACACTTTTTGAAAACATGTGAATATATCTTTAAAATGTCACCTATATGGACATAAACTTTTTTAACTTACGGGAACTTTACCTTTTACATTGTATAAACAACTTTTAGATGTCATTATCATTTCTTTGAAGCTCTGGGTTTTTCCTTTAAAATGCCACATATTTTTTTTTAAAGGTATGAAACATTTTCTAACATTATGCAAATATTTGTTTTACATTGTATACATTTGTTTTGAAAATGACACAACTGCAATTTTTGAAACTTGTGAACAATAATATAAAACAAATTATTTTAATGTTTGATTTTTTTGTTAATTATGTGAACATTATTTTACATTGTATAAACATTTAAAAAAATCATGTACATTCTTTTAAATTAGAGACACTTTTTAATGTCAAAACATTTTTCATACAGATGATTAACTTTTTTCTATACACATTTTAGCATTTTCAAATGCATGATTGACATTTTTCTAACTTTTATGTAATGCTTTGATGTGAACATATATATAGGACAAATTTTATCTACCACCGATGGTAGTTACCACAATTTCAGTTTTGTATGTTGTATGTAGTATATATCAAATCGGAGAGTATATACGCGTAGTATATAGTATATAAGAATGTTTAGGTAGTATATATACTACTTTTTAGGTAGTATGTATTGTATTTTGTGTATGTTCTCTTTTACATACAAATATGTACGTATTTTACAAATATAATAAAAATTGTGGGCCAACTTGCAATTTTTTCGTGTAACTCATTATGGAGTATCTTATATATAATATATAAACATACTTAAAATGATAAAGTTGAATATAAACTACCACATGGTAGTATATGAGACATGTGGGGTAACTACCACCAGGTGGTAGGACGGATTATATATATATATATATATATATAGCACCACATCAGATGTCATGCGCTTACTCGGCCAGCCCAACATGTGCACCCTGCAGGCGAGCCTTGGCAGGACTCGCAGTGAGCGGCGTATAGGACCGCCATGCATTTTGTCCATTTGGGTTCGCGGAGACAAAAACACGGCCCAACACGTAGATGCAAATGGATGAATATCTGTTTTCTTGTTCGCTTGGGCTCATTTCCGGTCCAAATTTGGGCGAGTTTGCGTCCGCGCATACACACAACGGACGCCCGCAACGTCCTCCCCTGGCCCGTCCATCTATGGTATACCATTTCCATTCCCACCATTTATGTCCCCAAACCCTCCCGCCCTCCCGCCATGGCTGACCCCGCCAACGCCGTCCACGCCATGGCCCCAAAGAAGGCGAAGAAGGAGATCACACCGGAGGAGAGAGCGACCCAGACGAATGAAGCGAGCCGGCTGCACGAATAAGGAGAAGGAAAAAGAAGACGACGTCGTCGCCGCTCTAGAGAGAGCGAGGCCCTCGTCGCCAAGGTCGCGCAACAAGCCCTCGTCACCAAGCTCGCAGAATAGGCCCTCCTCTTGCTAGGGTACCATGAAGCAGCCCTTCTTGTCGCCTTCTCTATGACGTCCAGCACGGGATCGACGGCGGCCCGACCGCCTAGGCTTCCGGAGTCGCCGCACATTTCAACAATGCCATCGGCATACGAGTTCCTTCCCGGACATGACCCAACTGCATCCCGCTTCTCCACGTTGCCTCGTGATGGCTCGCCGGAAATGGGTGACTATGTGCTGGCCTTCCCCGTGGTGCCACCCCGTTGATCTCAATGCCATATATGTGGCCGGCCAATCCACTAGGACGCAAATGAAGCACCCATAGGTGGTCTCCCGGCGAACTTACCCAATGCCCGCAACTTGTTTGATTAAACGCCCACCCCGAGGCCGGCTAGTCTAAGGCACTAAGAGGATGTCTTGGAGGAGATGACCAATGTGGGTGGCCAAGACCACGGTAAGACAACCACGGCCAAGACAATGATGGCCAATACAAGGGCGTCGATATCAAAGAAGAGCCAGTGTTGTTTGAGGAAGAGCTTGTGGAGAAAGGTGGTCACAAAAGAGGAGGAGAAGCGTGAGGATGAGAGCATACACGAAGGATGAGGACAAACTTGATTTCTGAAGCTTGGGTGGCAATTGGACAAGATCCCAAAACCGGCGCCAAGCAAAAGGAACAACATTTTGGAAGAGTGTCTACGATTACTCCCATGAACGTACAAAGTTTGTGCCCTACAAATTTAAGAGTGACCGCACCGACGTATCAATTCAGAAGAGGTAGAGCTTATCCAATTGGAGTGCAACAAATTGTGTGGTGCTCATGAGAATGTCGCCGGCCGGTCGGTGAGTGGCATTGGCGTGAAAGACATGGTATATTTTTTCATCCTTGTTTATATGAGCATATATTGTCCTCCTATGCACGTAAATTTATCTTGTTGGTTTCATCTCTGTATGTAATATGTAGGCGTTTCAAGCTTTGGATACCTTGAAGGTCCAAAATACGGGCAAGCCATTCACCTTGACCATTGTTGGACGAAAATCCATGAGGGGGAAGGCCAATTCCAAGATGGATGCAAAGTGTGATGCTTTGACAATCGTCTTGCAAGAAACTATAAAGATTCATGACCCGAAAGGAAGATAGGAAGCGCCAAGAGAAAGAGGAGGCAATGAATGCCTACTTTGACATGCAAAAGAAGAAGCTTGAGATCGATGAGGCTAATGCCTGGTCAAGAGCCAATGAGTGGAGCTCACACTAATCTCCAAGGAGGTGGAGATCGTGGCGGTCGACACAAGCAAGATGACCACAAAAAAGAAGGCTTGGTTTGAGGGGAAGCAAAACTTCATCCAAGACCGAGATGCATGATCATATTTTATTTGTTTGTTTTTCACGAGCTATGACCGTGATGCATGAACTATGGCCGTGGCGATCCGTTTGGTACAATGTGGTATGCCAGCATGGCATATGGTACTATGCAAAAATGCTAAATTTATTTTGCTATCTACTTGCTATGCGATGATTTTGTTGAAAAACGTTTGAGGCGGACCAATTGGGTTAGCCGGTTGGGTGCACTATCAGATTGACACGGACAAAAGGCGGACGCCGGCAAACTGGCGACCCAAACATATAAAAAGCGGATACATTGCGTGTCCATTTGGGTCGGCCGATTGGAGTTGGACTGATACATCTCCAACGTATCTATAATTTATAAAGTATTCATGCCATGTTTACAAGAATTTTATATTGTTTTGGTGCACTTTTATATGATTTTTGGGAACTAACCCATTGACCTAGTGCGCAATGCACTTTATATGATTTTTTGGCTATTTTTTTGTTTAACAGAAAAACTATACCAAACGAAGACCAAACGCGATAAAAATTTACGGTGACTTTTTATGGACAAGAAGAGACCCACCAAGCCTCGGAGGAGGGCCAGACGAAGTCCAGGGGAGTCATGAGCCTGGATGGTGCCACACTAGGGCACGCCGTCTGAGCTCATGGGTCCCTCAGGACTCCCCGTGATGTGCAACCAATGCTGAAAATTCTTATAAATCGGGAAACCCCTAGAAAGAAACCTAGAACTCCCATGCCACCGTAGCAAGCCTCTGTTTCGAAGCGATCTCATCTGGAGGCCTTTTCCGACACCCTGCCAGAGGGGAAAATCATCACCGGAGGCCATCTTCATCATCCCGACGGCCTCCATGACGAGGAGGGAGCAGTTCACCCTCAGGGCTGAGGGTATGTACTAGTAGCTATGTGTTTGTTCTCTCTCTCTCTCTCTCTCTCTTGTTCTTGATTTGGCATGATCTTGATGTACCATAAGCTTTGTTAATATATTTGGATCATATGGTGTTCTTCCCTCTCATCTTGTTTTGATGAATTTAGTCTTTCCCTTTGAGGTTTCATTATTATCGGATTGAATATTGAATTTGAGATCACTTGATGTATGTCTTGCATGTGGATACCTGTGGTGACAATGGGGTATTCTATTGAGTCACTTGATATATGTTTTGGTAATCAACTTGCGGATCCCCGTGGTGACATTGGGGTAATCTAGGCACATAGGTTGATACACGTTTTCATCCTACTTTCTCCGATAGAAACTTTGGGCGTACTCTTTTAAGTTCTTTGTGTTGGATTGAATATTATGAATTTGAAATTATTTGATGCATATTAAATAATTGAATCACGGATACTTGCGGTGACATTGGAGTATTTAGGTGACATTAGAGTTGATTGATGCGTATCATATGGTGTTATTGTAGTACGAACTCTAGGGCTGCCTGTGACACTTATAGGGCTGTCTGTGACACTTATAGGGATGGCTCAATAGATTGACCCTACAACAATTTCATATTATGTTCTCCTCTATTGATGAGAACTTTTGAGTGATTCTTTGTCACACGTTGAGGAATTGCTATATGGTTCAATTATGTTAGCACTATTGAGAGATTGCACTAGTGAAAGTATGAACCCTAGGACTTGTTTTAAGCATTGATATACTGTTTTTCTTGTTGTTTGCTACTTGCTACCTTGATGTTTTTATTATTTCAAATTACAAAAACCTATATCTACTATCCATACTACACTTGTATCACCATCTCTTCGCCGAACAAGTGCACCTATACAATTTACCATTGTATTGGGTGTGTTTGGGACACAAGAGATTTCTTGTATTTAATTGCAAGGTTGTTTGAGAGAGACCATCTTCATCCTACACCTCCCACGGATTGACAAATCTTAGGTCATCCACCCGAGGAAAATTTGCTGCTATCCTACAAACTCTGCACTTGGTGGCCCAACAGTCTACAAGAATAAAAGTTGCGTAGCCGACATCATGGACTTAGCCCCTTAGGAGAACGATCACTCGTTATTTGCGTCCTAGATTTAATATAACACTTTAGCTACATGTCAGTTGCCCAAGTATTAAATTTGGGTCAGTTAATTTTTCTGGCCGTCCGATTTGCTTTGTGATCCGTGTGGTTTGTTTTCTATCGTTGCTTATGCTTGGCTGTGTGGGCTGTTTTAGATAGAGTGACCCCTAATTTGGGTCAGTCGATCTTCTTGGTGGGCTCGCTCTCGTGGTTGTTAAGCAGCCGACGCCCGGTAGTAGGTTGAGCCCATCCAGCGTCACGGAGGTGGTGTTGAGGAATGTTGCATGGAAAACAAAAAAAAATCTATGCACATGCAAGATCTATCCATGGAGATGCATAGCTACGAGAGGTGGAGAGCATCTACATACCCTTGTAGATCGCTAAGTGGAAACGTTTATCAACGCGGTTGATGTAGTCGTACTCTTCGCGATCCGATAACGTCCAACCGATCTAGTGCCTGACGGACGGCACCTCCGAGTTTAGCACATGTGCGGCTCGATGATGTCTCCTCCTTCTTCATCTAGCAAGCAGGAGAGGAGAAGTAGATGGGATCACAACCAACACAACGGCATGGTGGTGATGGAGCATCGATAATGCTTCGCTAAGCGTCGCTAGGACGAGGCGGTCGAACTACGGAGTAACGGGAGAGAGAGAGGGGCGCCAAGGGCTTGGTGTGTCCTCTTGGGGAGCCCCTCCCCTCTATATATAGGTGGAGGGGCATGGTAAAGAGCCCCTCCAAGAACTAGGGCGCAGCTAAGGGGGAGAGGACTTGGACTCCAAGTCCAATCCTATTCCTACTAGGACTCCTTCCTTTTTTGCCTTCCCTAGCCACATGGGCTTTTGAGGACTTCGTGCGCCTAGCCCAATAAGGTCAGGGCGCCTCCCCGCAGCCCATGTTAGCCCTTGGGTCATGGTGGACCCACTTGTGGACTTCCGAACCCCTTCGGATTCCTCCGGAACCTTCTGGAAGCTTCCCGGTACAATACCGAAAAAACTACACCTTTTTCCGGAACCCAAAATATGACTTCCCTTATATAAATCTTTACCTCTTGAACATTCTGAGACTCCTCGTGACGTCCGAGATCTCATCCGGGACTCCGAACAACATTTGGTTACCACTCATCAAATATCCCAATACTACTCTAGCGTCAACGAACGTTAAGCGTGCAACCCTGCGGGTTCGGGAATTATGTAGTCATGACCGGGACACCCCTCCGGTCAATAACCAATAGCGGGACCTGGATGCCCATATTGATTCTTACAAATTCCATGAAGATATTTTATTGGTTGAACCTTTATGACAACATACGTAATTCCCTTTGTCTGTCGATATGTTACTTGCCCGAGATTCGATCGTTGGTATCTCTATACCTAGTTCAATCTCGTTACCGGCAAGTCTCTTTACTCATTTCGTAATACAACATCTTGCAACTAACTCCTTAGTCACTTTGCTTGCAAGATTCTTGTGATGTGTATTACCGAGAGGGCCCAGAGATACCTTTCCGATATACGGAGTAACAAATCCCAATCTTGATTCACGCCAACTCAACAGACACCTTCGGAGATACCTGTAGAGCATCTTTATGATCACCCAGTTACATTATGACGTTTGATAGCACACAAGGTATTCCTTCGGTATCCGGGAGTTGCATGATCTCATGGTCGGAGAAACATGTATTTGACATTAAGAAAGCAATAGCAATAAACTGAACGATCATATGCTATGCTAACGGTTGGGTCGTGTCCATCACATCATTCTCCTAATGATGTGACCCCATTATCAAATGACAACTCATGTCTATGGTTATGAAACCTTAACCATCTTTGATCAACGAGCTAGTTGATGTCTACTACACAACTTTATTCTTGTAGACACGTGTTGGGCCTCCAAGCACAGAGTTTTGTAGGACAGTAGCAATTTTCCCTCAAGTGGATGACCTAAGGTTTATCAATCCGTGGGAGGCATAGGATGAATATGGTCTCTCTTAAACAACCCTGCAATCAAATACAAGAAATCTATTGTGTCCCCAACACACCCAATACAATGGAAATTTGTATAGGTGCACTAGTTTGGCGAAGAGATGGTGATAAAAGTGTAATATGGATGGTAGAAATATATTTTCATAATCTGAATAAATAAAAATAGCAAGGTAGCAAATAGTAAACGGGCACAAAAACGGTATTGAAATGCTTGAAAATGAGGCCTAGGGTTCGTACTTTCGCTAGTGCAATCTCCCAACAGTGCTCATATAATTGGATCATATAACCACCCCTCAAAGTGCGATGAAGAATCACTCCAAAGTTTCTATCTAGCAGAGAACATAAGAATAAATTGTTTGTAGGGTACGAAACCACCTCAAAGCTATTCTTTCCGTTCGATCTATTCAAGAGTTCGTACTAAAATAACACAAAGCTATTCTTTCCGTTCGATCTATCCTAGAGTTCGTACTAAAATAACACCAAAGAAAATTCATATTCATAATACTCAATCCAACACAAAGAACTTCAAAGAGTGCCCCAAGATTTCTACCGGAGAAACAAAGAAAAGAACATGCATCAACCCCTATGCATAGATTACCCCAATGTCACCTCGGGAATCCGCGAGTTGAGTGCCAAAACATATATCAAGTGAATCAATACGATACCCCAGTGTCACCATGAGTATTCGATTGCAAGACATATATCAAGTGTTCTCAAATCCATAAAAGTATTCAATCCGATAACAACGAAATCTCAAAGGGAAAAACTCAATTCATCACAACAAGATAGAAAGGGGAAAACACCATATGATCCGACTATATTAACAAAGCCCACGATACATCAAGATCGTGACATCTCAAGAACATGAGAGAGAGAGAGAGATATTAAACACATAGCTACTGGTACAAACCCTGAGCCCCGAGGGTGGACTACTCCCTCCTCATCATGGTGGCCGCCGGGATGATGAAGATGGCCACCGGAGATGATTCCCCCCTCCGGCAGGGTGCCGGAACGGGGTCTAGATTGGTTTTCGGTGGCTACAGAGGCCTGCGGCAGCAGAACTTCTGATCTAGGTTTACCCCTGATGGTTTCTCTATTTATAGGATTTTTTGGCGTTGGTTTCACGCTAAGATGGGCCTCGAGGTGAGCACAACCCACCGGGGCAAGCCAGGCCCACCAGGCGCGCCCTGGTGGGTTGTGCCCTCCTCGTGGCTCTTCTAGCTCTCCCACGAAGCTTCGGGGGTCTCTTTTGTTCCAAAAAAATCGTCAAAAAGTTTCAGCTTATTTGGAGAACTTTCATTACTGCACAAAAAACAACACCACGGTAGTTCTACTAAAAACAGCGTCAGTCCCGGTTAGTTCCATGCAAATCATACCAAAACCATATAAAATTGTTGTAAAAATGGCATGAATACTTCATAAATTATAGATACGTTGGAGACGTATCAGCATCCACAAGCTTAATTCATACTCGTCCCCGAGTAGGTAAATGATAAAAGAAATAATTTATGAAGTGTGAATGCTAGCAAAGTGCATAAGTTTGACCAATGATAATTTCAATCACTTTTCCTAGCATCATAACAGCAACTCTTTCTCATAAAACCTATCATGATAAAGTAGCAATTGAAAATGGAATTTTTGTTATGGAAGTAGCATGGACATTTGGACTTTTATATGGTTCAAAGAAATAGTTTAGTTTTGACATGAGGACTTTAATACTCAAGCATACCAACAAGCAACCATGTCTTTCAAAATGTCAACGCTAAAATAAGTTATCCCTGGCCTATCATGCTCAATCATTGATCCATTCATGAAACACACTCGCATATTAGCTACACCCAATGCTCAAGTACGATCATAGTGCCTCCTAGTTGGTGCTTTATAAGAGAAGATGGAGACTCAAATTAAAAACAAAAATTGCATAAAGTAAAAGAAATGCCCTTCGCAGAGGGAAGTAGGGATTTGTAGAGGTGTTAGAGCTCAAAGCGAAAATTGAGAGATAAAAAACATTTTGAGAGGCATACTTTTCCCACCAACGAAAACGACTTAGAGCTCCCAACACTTTCCATGCTAGATATATCATAGGCGGTTCCCAAACAAAAAATAAAGTTTATTCCTTTTTCCACCATACTTTCACTTTCCATGGCTAACCGTATCCATGGGTGCCCTCCATACCAACACTTTCCAAGGAATTTATTATTTGACAACATAAAGTAAATTCATTTTTCATTACGGGACTAGGCATCCCTAATACCTTTGCCTTACTCTCGTGCAATGACAAGTGAATAAACACTCATCGTGAGAATAACACATCTAGCATGGAAAATATTGGCCACCCCTCACCACCTCACGAGCGGTACAAGCACACAAGTGAAATTTATTTTGAAAATTAGAGATGGCACATACAAATTTGCTTAGAACGGCAAAAGAATACCGCATATAGGTAGGTATGGTGGACTCATGTGGCAAAACTGGTTTAAAGGATTTTGGATGCACAAGTAGTGATCATATTTAGTGCAAAATGAAGCCTAGCAAAAGATTGAGAAGCGACCAACCAAGAAACTAATAATCTCATAAGCGAGCATTGAGCATAATTAACACCGAATAATGCACCACAAGTAAGATGTAATTTCATTGCATAACTATTGACTTCGTGCTTGCATAGGGAATCACAAACCTTAACCCCAATATTCTAACTAAAGCATAATTACTCATAAACATGACTCACATATCACATCATCATATCTCAAAACTATTACAGGGAATCAAGTTTATTTTGTCCAATGATCTTCATGAAAGTTTTTATTATATCCTTCTTGGATATCTATCACTTTGGGACTAATTTTCATGTGTTGCTTTTGATAAGCTCAAACAAATATAAGTGAAGATCTTGAGCATAATATTTCTTCCTCTCAAATTAATTTAAGTGAAGCAAGAGAGAATTTCTTCAAAAATACTAAAGCACACCGTGCTAAAAAAGATATAAGTGAAGCACTAGAACAATTCCATAGAAAAGAGCTTCGTTGACGGGATGTGCGTGCCGCTTACCTAGCCTCCATGGCAACTATTTGAGGACTCTATTTCATTTAAAAACTTTCAGATCTAAGTACTTTATTAAAACAGCAATCAAAACAAAATAAAATGACATTCTAAGAATAGCACACATCATGTGAAGAAGCAAAAACTTAGGCTCAACCGATACTAACCGATAATTGTTGAAGAAGAAAGGTGGGATGCCTACCGGGCATCCCCAAGCTTAGATGCTTGAGACTTCTTGAAGTATTATCTTGGGGTGCCTTGGTCATCCCCAAGCTTGAGCTTTTGTGTCTCCTTAGTTCCTCTCATATCATGGTTTCCCTAAATCTTACAAAGTTCATCCACACAAAACTCAACAAGAACTCGTGAGATACGTTAGTATAAACCAATGCAAAAACTTTATCATTCTCTAATGTAGCAAATCACAAAAATTATTATTCAACATTGAATACTAAATTCCTCTGCATATTTAATACTCCCATCCTCAAATAGAATCATTAAACAAGCAAGCATACTTAAACAATGCAAACATAACCGCAATCTGCCAAAACAGTACAGTCTGTAAAGAATGCAATATTCATCATACTTCCCTAACTCCAAAAATTATGAAAATTTTACAACACTGTAGAAAATTTATCAGAGCTTATTTTTCAAAATGTTTCAACATTTTATCACATTCTGAATTTTCTAGGGATTTTTTGCAACAGCGGTAAACTTTCTGTTTTCAAACAGCAACATGTAGACTTGTAAAATAAGCATAGTAAAGGCTATCAATGCCACTTTTATTGAAATTAAAGATTCAAAACATTATTCTAAATAAAAGCAATCAAATCCTAACAAAATAAATTGACGCTCCAAGCAAAACACATATCATGTGACGAATGAAAACATAGCTCCAAATGAGGTTACCGATAATGTTGGAGACGAAAGAGGGGATGCCTTCCGGGGCATCCCCAAGCTTTGTTGCTTGGATATTCCTTGAATATCATCTTGGGGTGCCTTGGGCATCCCCAAGCTTAGGGTCTTGTCACTCCTTATTCTCCACATATCGACATCTCACCCAAAGCTTGAAAACTTCAATCACACAAAACTTAACGGAACTTCGTGAGATCGGTTAGTATGATAAAGAGCAAACCATTTCACTTTGGTACTGTCAAATACAAGATTCATAATTGTTTCCACACAATGACTACTGTAGCATATAATTTCCACAATTTATATTGAGCAATATAAGCCATAGAAACTAGAAAACAAGCAAACTATGCATCGAAAACAGATTCTGTCAAAAACAGAACAGTCTGTAATGATCTGGATAACTACCATACTTCTGCTACTCCAAAAATTATTAAAAAATTAGGACCACGTGAGAAATTTGTATAGTAAACTTCTGCGAAAAGAATCAACTCAAAATCACCCTTCTGTTAAAAATGAGAATTATCTTCGTGAGCGCAAAAGTTTCTGTTTTTCAGCAAGATCAAATAAACTATCACCGTAAGCCATCCCAAAGGTCTTAATTGGCACTTTATTGAAACGAAAGCAATAAAACATGATTACTACGGTAGCATAATCATGTGAACACACAAAAACAGTAGGTAAAAGTGTTGGGTTGTCTCCCAACAAGCGCTTTTCTTTAATGCCTTTTAGCCAGGCATGATGATTTCAATGATGCTCACATAAAAGATAAGAATTGAAACATGACAAGAGCATCATGAAGCATATGACTAGCACATTTAAGTCTAACCCACTTCTTATGCATAGGGATTTTGTGAGCAAACAATTTATGGGAGCAAGAACAGCATAGGAAGGCAAAACATGCATAACTTCGAAAACTTCAACACATAGAGAGGAAACTTGATATTAATGAGATATGTAGATGCATATATTCCACTCTCATAATAATATTCAGTAGCATCATGAATGAATTCAACAATATAACTATCACATAAAGCATTCTTTTCATGATCCACAAGCATAGAAATTTTATTACTCTCCACATAAGCAAATTTATTCTCATTCATAGTAGTGGGAGCAAACTCAACAAAATAACTATCATGGGATTGAAAATTAAAATCATGATGACAAGTTTCATGGTTATCATTATTCTTTAGAGCATACATGTCATCACTACAATCATCATAGATAGCAACTTTGTTGTCATAGTCAATTGAAACCTCTTCCAAAATAGTGGATTCATCACTAAATAAAGTCATGACCTCTCCAAATCCACTTTCATAATTATCACAATAGGATTCAACACCCTCCAAAATAGTGGGATCATTAGTACCTAGATTTGACACTCTTCCAAACCCAATTTTATCAATATAATCATCATAAATAGGAGGCATGCTTTCATCATAATAAATTTTCTCATCAAAACTTGGGGGAGTAAAAATATCATCTTCAGCAAACATAGCATCCCCAAGCTTATGGCTTTGCATATCATTAGCAACATGGATATTCAAAGAATTCATACTAACATAATTGCTATCATGCTCATCATTTATACCAAACATTCTATTGAATTCTTCTTCTATCAATTGAGCACAATTTTCCTTTCCATCATTTTCAGGAAAGATATTATAAAGATGATCAATAATATGATGCAACCCCAATTCCATTTTTTATGTAGTTTTGTTTTATAAACCAAACTAGTGATAAAACAAGAAACTAAAAGATTCAGTTGCAAGATTTAAAGATATACCTTCAAGCACTCACCTCCCCAGCAACGGCGCCAGAAAAGAGCATGATGTCTACTATGCAACTTTATTCTTGTAGACACGTGTTGGGCCTCCAAGCGCAGAGTTTTGTAGGACAGTAGCAATTTTCCCTCAAGTGGATGACCTAAGGTTTATCAATCCGTGAGAGGTGTAGGATGAAGATGGTCTCTCTCAAACGACCCTGCAACCAAATACAAGAAATATCTTGTGTCCCCAACACACCCAATACAATGGCAAATTGTATAGGTGCGCTAGTTCGGTGAAGAGATGGTGATAAAAGTGTAATATTGATGGTAGAAATATATTTTTATAATATGAATAAATAAAAACAGCAAGGTAGCAAATAGTAAACGGGCACAAAAACGGTATTGCAATGCTTGAAAACAAGGCCTAGGGTCCGTACTTTCGCTAGTGCAACCTCTCAACAATTCTAACATAGTTGGATCATATGATTATCCCTCAAAGTGCAATAAAGAATCACTCCCGAGTTCCTATTAGCGGAGAACAAAAGATAGAAATTGTTTGTAGGGTACGAAACCACCTCAAAGCTATTCTTTCCGATCAATCTATCCTAGAGTTCGTACTAAAATAACGCAAGCTATTCTTTCCGATCGATCTAATCAAGAGTACGTACTAAAGTAACACCATATGACACACATCAACCAACTCTAATGTCACCTAGATACTCCAATATCACCACGAGTATCCGTGAGTTAATTCGACGATATGCATCAAACAACTTCATGATCATAATATTCAATCCACACAAAGAACTACAAAGAGACCCCAAAGTTTCTATCGGAGAAAAGATAATAAAAACGCGCATCAACCCCTATGCATAGATTACCCCAATGTCACCTCGGGAATCCGCAAGTTGAGTGCCATAACATACATCATGTGTTCTCATATCTGAATATTCAATCCGACAAGACAAAACTTCAAAGGGTAAAGATTCAATTCATCACAACATGAGTATAGAGGGGAGAAACATCATATGATCCATCTATATTACAAAGCCCATGATATAGATCACTAGAGAGAGAGAGAGAGAGATTAAACACATGCTACTGGTACAAACCCTCAGCCCCGAGGGTGGACTTCTCCCTCCTCATCGTGGTGGCCGCCGGGATGATGAAGATGGCCACCAGAGATGATTCCCCCTCCGGCAGGGTGCCGGAACGGGTCTAGATTGGTTTTCGGTGGCTACAGAGCCTTGCGGCGGCGGAACTTCTGATCTAGGTTAACCCCGAAGGGTTTTGGAATATTCATGAATTTATAGGGTAAAGAGAGGGTGCGGGAGGGCACCGAGGTGGGCACAACCCACCTGGGCGCGCCTGGGCCCCTAGGCGCGCCCTGGTTGGTTGTGCCCCCCTCGGAGCACCCCCGGGTGCTGCTCCGGACCATCTTGGGTGTTCTGGTCCATAAAAAATCTCCAGCAAGTTTCGCGGTGTTTGGACTCCGTTTGATATTGATTTCTTGCGATGTAAAAACAAGCAAAAAATAGCAACTAGCACTGGGCACTGGGTCAATAGGTTAGTCCCGGAAAATGATATAAAGTTGCTATAAAATGATTGTAAAACATCCAAGAATGATAAAATAACAGCATGAATACTTCATAAATTATAGATACGTTGGAGACGTATCACAGGTCACTTAGTGAGTCACCAAGTCAAGGCGGGTCACCAGTGAGTTGCCAAGTCCGGTCGGGTCATACCGTGGGGTATATCTCCGACATTAACCCCCATTTTAATTTGGATTTATCCATGTTAAACTGATCCTGCAAAATAAACACAAGAACAAATTTGACAGGTTGTGCTCCGGGTTAAAAATATTCTGAACCGTCACTTGATCATCCTTAAATCCTTGTCATTTCCTTCTTCTAGAAAGTTCGGGTCAATAGACCAGCTTCATAATCAACTTGCCTGATTTTCAACTGGCTTCAAGATGTAGATCTTGCCAATTTATGATTACCAAAATTGCCGGATTATAAACAAATGATGCCGGGTCATAATTGTTGCTGACGCCGGGTCATAATTGTTGGTGATACCGGGTCATGATTGTTGCAGACGCCGGGTCAATCTTATAGCAACTTGGTGCTGGTTTGCTCAAAACTAAGAATTTGAAGATGTTCCTTCCTTTATATGCTTATCACATGTAGCCCCCAAGTCTTAAGAGGAGAATATAGTGATAGCTTAAGACTTGCTTTAATATAAATGCCGCAACTTTGGAGAAATCCGGGTTGTTCATGTAAGTCGCCAATCATAAACTGCACATTTTGAACTTCCCATATGTAGCCCCCAAGTGCCGGGTCATTGATACGTCTCCAACGTATTTATAATTTTTTATTATTCAATGCTATTATATTATCTGTTTTGGATGTTTAATGGGCTTTATTATACACTTTTATATTATTTTTGGGACTAACCTACTAACCAAAGGCCCAGTGCAAATTGCTGTTTTTTTTTGCCTATTTCAGTGTTTCGCAGAAAAGAAATATCAAACGGAATCCAAATGAAATGAAACCTTCGGGAGAGTGATTTTTGGAACAAACACAATCCAGGAGACTTGGAGTGGACGTCAAGAAAGGAACGAGGAAGCCACGAGGCAGGAGGGCATGCCTAGGGGGGTAGGCGCGCCCCCACCCTCGTGGGCCCCTCGTGGCTCCCCTGACCGACTTCTTTCGCCTATATATACTCATATCCCCGAAAACATCCGAGAGCACCACGGAACCCTATTTCCACTACCGCAACCTTCTGTACCCGTGAGATCCCATCTTGGGGCCTTTTTCGGCGCTCCGCCGGAGGGGGAATCGATCACGGAGGGCTTCTACATCAACACCATAGCCTCTCCGATGATGTGTGAGTAGTTTACCACAGACCTTCGGGTCCATAGTTATTAGCTAGATGGCTTCTTCTCTCTCTTTGGATCTCAATACAAAGTTTCACTCGATCTTCTTGGAGATCTATTTGATGTAATTCTTTTTGCGGTGTGTTTGTCGAGATCCGATGAGTTGTGGGTTTATGATCAAGATTATCTATGAACAATATTTGAATCTCCTCTGAATTCTTTTATGTATGATTTGTTATCTTTGCAAGTCTCTTCGAATTATCAGTTTGGTTTGGCCTACTAGATTGATCTTTCTTGCAATGGGTGAAGTGCTTAGCTTTGGGTTCAATCTTGCGGTGTCCTTTCCCAGTGACAGCAGGGGCAGCAAGGCACGCATTGTATTGTTTCCATCGAGGATAAAAAGATGGGGTTTATATCATATTTCTTGAGTTTATCCCTCTACATCATGTCATCTTGCCTAATGCGTTACTCTGTTCTTATGAACTTAATACTCTAGATGCATGATGGATAGCGGTCGATGTGTGGAGTAATATTAGTAGATGCAGAATCGTTTCGGTCTACTTGTCACGGACGTGATGCCTATACACATGATCATGCCTAGATATTCTCATAATTATGCACTTTTCTATCAATTGCTCGACAGTAATTTGTTCACCCACCGTAATACTTATGCTATCTTGAGAGAAGCCACTAGTGAAACCTATGGCCCCCGGGTCTATTTTCCATAATATAAGTTTCCAATCTATTTTACTTTGCAATCTTTACTTTCAATCAATACCATAAAAAATACCAAAAATATTTATCTTATTATCTCTATCAGATCTCACTTTTGCAAGTGGCCGTGAAGGGATTGACAACCCCTTTATCGCATTGGTTGCAAGGTTCTTATTTGTTTGTGTAGGTACGAGGCTACTTGCGTGTAGTCTCCTACTGGATTGATACCTTGGTTCTCAAAAACTAAGGGAAATACTTACGCTACTTTGCTGCATCACCCTTTCCTCTTCAAGGGAAAACCAACGCAGTTCTCAAGAGGTAGCAAGAAGGATTTCTGGCGCCGTTTCCGGGGAGGTGTACACCAAGTCAAGTCAAGATTTGATCTCCCGACAATGAGCCATTTCTGGCGCCGTTGCCGGGGATATCTACACCAAGTCAAGTCAAGTCAAGACATACCAAGTACCCATCAGAAACTCTTATCCCTCGCATTACATTATTTGCCATTTGCCTCTCGTTTTCCTCTCCCCCACTTCACCCTTGCCGTTTTATTCACCCTCTTTTTCCGTTCGCCTCTTTTTCGCTTGCTTCTTGTGTGCTTGTGTGTTGGATTGTTTGTCACGATGGCACAAGATAATACTAAATTGTGTGATTTTTCCAATGCCAACAACAATGATTTTCTTAGCACTCCGATTGTTCCTATTACCGATGCTGAATCTTGTGAAATTAATGCTGCCTTGTTGAATCTTGTCATGAAAGATCAATTCTCCGGCCTTCCTAGTAAAGATGCCGCTACACATCTAAACAACTTTGTTGATTTGTGTGATATGCAAAAGAAGAAAGATGTGGATAATGATATTGTTAAATTGAAGCTATTTTTGTTTTCTCTTAGAGATCGTGCTAAAACTTGGTTTTCGTCTTTGCCTAAAAATAGTATTGATTCTTGGAATAAGTGCAAAGATGCTTTTATCTCTATGTATTTTCCTCCCGCTAAGATCAACTCTCTTAGAAACGATATTATGAATTTTAAGCAACTTGATCATGAACATGTTGCGCAAGCTTGGGAGAGGATGAAATTAATGATACGTAATTGCCCTACACATGGTTTGAATTTATAGATGATTATACAAAAAATTTATGCCGGATTGAATTTTGCTTCTAGAAATCTTTTAGATTCGGCTGCGGGAGGCACTTTTATGGAAATCACTTTAGGAGAAGCTACTAAACTCCTAGATAATATTATGGTTAATTATTCTCAATGGCACACCGAAAGATCTACTAGTAAAAAGGTTCATGTGATAGAAGAGATTAATGTTTTGAGTGGAAAGATGGATGAACTTATGAGATTGTTTGCTAATAAGAGTGTTTCTTATGATCCTAATGATATGCCTTTGTCGGCTTTGATTGAGAATAATAATGAATCTATGGATGTGAATTTTGTTGGTAGGAACAATTTTGGTAACAACGCTTATAGAGGAAACTTTAATCCTAGGCCCTTTCCTAGTAATTCCTCTAATAATTATGGTAATTCCTACAACAACTCTTATGGAAATTTTAATAAGATGCCCTCTGATTTTGAGACTAGTGTTAAAGAATTTTTGATTTGTCAAAAGAATTTCAATGCTTTGCTTGAAGAAAAATTGCCTAAGATTGATGAGTTGGCTAGGAACGTGGATAGAATTTCTCTTCATGTCAATTCTTTGAAACTTAGATCTATTCCACCTAAGCATGATATCAATGAGTCTCTCAAATCTATGAGAATTTCTATTGATGAGTGCAAGGAAAGAACCGCTAGGATGCGTGCTAAGAAAGATTGCTTTGTAAAAGCGTGTTCTTCTAGTTTTCATGATAATAAGGATGAAGATCTAAAAGTGATTGATGTGTCTCCTATTAAATCTTTGTTTTGCAATATGAATCTTGATAATGATGAGACTGGAGATGAGTCAACTTTAGTTAAAAGGCGTCCCAATGATTCGGAGTTTTTAGATCTTGATGCAAAAATTGGTAAAAGTGGGATTGAAGAGGTCAAAACTTTACATAGCAATGAACCCACTATTTTGGATTTCAAGGAATTTAATTATGATAATTGTTATTTAATAGATTGTATTTCCTTGTTGCAATCCGTGTTAAATTCTCCTCATGCTTATAGTCAAAATAAAGCTTTTACTAAACATATCATTGATGCTTTAATGCAATCTTATGAAGAAAAGATTGAATTAGAAGTTTCTATCCCTAGAAAACTTTATGATGAGTGGGAGCCTACTATTAAAATTAAGATTAAAGATCATGAATGCTATGCTTTATGTGATTTGGGTGCTAGTGTTTCCACGATTCCAAAAACTTTGTGTGATGTGTTAGGTTTCCGTGAATTTGATGATTGTTCCTTAAACTTGCATCTTGCGGATTCCACCATTAAGAAACATATGGGAAGGATTAATGATGTTCTTATTTCTGCAAATAGGAATTATGTGCCTGTAGATTTCATTGTTCTTGATATAGATTGCAATCCTACATGTCCTATTATTCTTGGTAGACCTTTCCTTAGAACGATTGGTGCAATTATTGATATGAAAGAAGGAAATATTAGATTCCAATTTCCGTTAAGGAAAGGCATGGAACACTTTCCTAGAAAGAAAATTAAATTACCTTATGAATCTATTATGAGAGCCACTTACGGATTGCATACCAAAGATGATAATACCTAGATCTATCCTTGCCTTTATGCCTAGCTAGGGGCGTTAAACGATAGCGCTTGTTGGGAGGCAACCCAATTTTATTTTTGTTTCTTGCTTTTTGGTTCTGTTTAGTAAAAAATAATTCATCTAGCCTATTTTTAGATGTGGTTTTATGTTTTAAATTAGTGTTTGTGCCAAGTAGAACCTTTGGGAAGACTTGGGTGAAGTCTTTATGATCTTGCTGTAAAAAACAGAAACTTTAGCGCTCACGAGATTAGCTGCCATTTTTTAATGGAGAGCTATTTTAGGTTGATTCTTTTTTCAGATGACTAATATACAAATTCCTCACGTCCACCAATTTATTTCAGAATTTTTGGAGTTACAGAAGTTTACGTTTGATACAGATTACTACAGACTGTTCTGTTTTTGACAGATTCTGTTTTTCGTGTGTTGTTTGCTTATTTTGATGAATCTATGGCTAGTATCGGGGGGTATGAACCATAAAGAAGTGGGAATACAGTAGGTTTAACACTAATATAAATAAAGAATTAGTTCATTACAGTAATGTGACGCCCGGATAATTTAGCTACAGTAACCACACGCTAATGGTACCATGTCATCACAAAAATTTGCTAAACCTCACTTTGATCCTGACCCGATTCAAATTCAAGTTTAGATTAAAGTCAAACAATTAAAGTTTTCAAATGGCGTAATAATAATGTTCGATGAGTTACAAGTATTCACTAAGTAATTAACATGTAAGCACCAACATTTAATGGATTTTTAAATTGCCCCTAGAAATAATTTAAAGTGGCCAAACATCACTTATTGTGACCATTAATTATAAACCTAATTTCAAACATTTCCGTTTAACCTCGAACTTTTTGTGCAACACCAAAATATCGGAAAGTAATTATGGGAAAATTTTCAACATTTATTAAAATCATTTAGTACCTAAACTATAGGCTAAATATTAGAGAAATAAATAAACAAAAAAAGAAAAGGGAAAGTAAAAGAAAAGAAACGGAGGACCTAACCTAATGGGCCACTTGGGCCACCTAACTAAAGTTAGCCCAGCCCAGCCACCCCTCCTATAACCCTAGCCATCACCCAACTTTCCCCGTACGATCCCCACCTCTCCCCTCGTCTCGCTCACCCGCCGCCACCACACAACACACACACACGCACACAGGAGAGGAGCTCCTCGCCCCGGTCCCCATGGCCGCCGGCGACCGCCTCGGGCCTCCGCGCCCCTGGTCCTCTTCTTCGACTCTCGCTCGGCTCCAACGCCTCGCACGCGACCCCGCACACGTGCTCGTCCCCGCCCCCAAGCGCCTTGCCTGGCCGCCGCTCGCCGTCGCGAACCGCCGCGGCCACCGTCCTCCATTCGTCGCACCACCGTGCCCATCTGCTACTCCGACCTCCTCTTCGTCGTCTTCGCCCACGGGATCAAGCTCGGGATCCCTACCTCGCCGGATCATCCTCGTCTCCCCTCTCTGCCCCACCGGTCATCGTCGTCGATCCGACGCCACCGCTGCTTCTTCGCCCTCGTCGAGCGCTCCACGAGCTTCGATGTGAGCACCTCGCATATCCCCCCATGATGTCGCTGCTGCTCTTACTTCCTGCTCCTGCCCCGTTGCTTTGCTGATGCCCTGCTAGCTGCTCTCTATGTGCTACGTTGTGCTACTGCTGCTCGTGCTTAGTTATTTCTGCCGCTGCGCTGCCGTTGCCGCTGCGACGTCTCCTTGCTGCTGGTGCGCCACCACGCCCCGGCTCCCCTGCCGCCCGCGGGCCCGCTCGTCGCCGGTCCCGCACTCCGTTTCCCCCACGCCGGCCGGCCACCGGCCTCGCCCCGCCGCACTCCCTGCGGGCGAGCGCCCGCCCAGGCGCCCGTAGCCCCCTTCCCGGGTGGACTCAGGCGCACGCCCGCACGCCCGTAACCGCTAGGCTCCCCCAGAGCCAATGACAAACGGGGCCCACGCCCCTGAGAACGAAAATAAAAAAGGTTAAAAAATGGTAATAATAAATAAAAATATTAAATAGTTAATTAATTAATTAATTAATTAACTTAATTAATCTAGTTAATTAAACCTAATTAACCTGCTAATAAATCTAACTACTGTCAATTAGATAACAGCCTATGACATGCGGGACCCACCCATTTAGTTGACTGGTCAACGGTCAACTTTGACCGCTTGCATCACGCTGATGTCATGATGACGTCATAAATGCCTTTTGATTTAATTAATTCTGCTAATCCTAATAATGATTTAAATCTTTTAAAATTAATATAAAATAAACCGTAGCTCGGATGAAAAAACTTTGTACATGAAAGTTGCTCAGAACGACGAGACGGATCCGGTTACGCAGCCCGTTCGTCCGCCACGCATCCCTAGCATAACGAACACGCAACTTTTCCCCTCCGATTCATCTGTCCGAAAACGCGAAACACCGGGGATATTTTCCCGGATGTTTCCCCCCTTCACCGGTATCACCTCATACCGCGTGAGAACACGTCTAGCTCTGCCTGTTGTCCTGTTATGCACTTGCTTGCTATGTATTTACTGTTTCTCCCCCCTCTTCTCTTCGGTAGACCCCGTGACGATGCTGATGCCCCTGTGGTCGACTACGTCACTGATGACCCCCTCCTTCTTGTCTGAGCAACCAGGCAAGCCCCCCCTTGATCACCAGATATCGCCTATTCCTTCTCTATACTGCTTGCATTAGAGTAGTGTAGCATGTTACTGCTTTCCGTTAATCCTATCCTGATGCATAGCCGGTCATTGTTGCTACAGTTGTTACCCTTACCTGCTATCCTACTGCTTAGTATAGGATGCTAGTGTTCCATCAATGGCCCTACACTCTTGTCCGTCTGCCATGCTATACTACTGGGCCGTGATCACTTCGGGAGGTGATCATGGGTATATGCTATATACTTTATATACATGACACATGTGGTGACTACAGTCGGGTTGGCTCGTTGAGTACCCGCAAGTGATTCTGATGAGGGGGATGAAAGGACAGGTGGCTCCATCTCGGTAGAGGTGGGCCTGGGTTCCTGACGGCCCCCGACTGTTACTTTACGGCGGAGCGACAGGGCAGGTTGAGACCACCTAGGAGAGAGGTGGGCCTGGCCCTGGTCGGCGTTCGCGGATACTTAACACGCTTAACGAGATCTTGGTATTTGATCTGAGTCTGGCCATTTGGTCTATACGCACTAACCAACTACGCGGGAACAGTTATGGGCACTCGACGTCGTGGTATCAGCCGAAGCTCTTCTTGACGTCAGCGACGGAGCGGCGCGCACCGGATTGGACTGGAACGCCTGCTAGGCTAGGTCTGCTTCCGACCGCGTACGCAACGTGCAGGTGTGCAATGGGCGATGGGCCCAGACCCCTGCGCGCATAGGATTTAGACCGGCGTGTTGACCTCTCTATTGAGCCTAGGTGGGGCTGCGACGTGTTGATCTTCCGCGGCCGGGCATGACCCAGAAAAGTGTGTCCGGCCAAATGGGATCGAGCGTGTTGGGTTATGTGGTGCACCCCTGCAGGGAAGTTTATCTATTCGAATAGCCGTGTCCCTCGGTAAAAGGACGACCCAGAGTTGTACCTTGACCTTATGACAACTAGAACTGGATACTTAATAAAACACACCCTTCCAAGTGCCAGATATAACTCGGTGATCGCTCTCTAACAGGGCGACGAGGAGGGGATCGCCGGGTAGGATTATGCTATGCGATGCTACTTGGTGAACTTACCATCTACTCTCTTCTACATGCTGCAAGATGGAGGTGGCCAGAAGCGTAGTCTTCGACAGGACTAGCTATCCCCCCCTTATTCTGGCATTCTGCAGTTCAGTCCACCGATATGGTCCTTTACACATATACCCATGCATATGTAGTGTAGCTCCTTGCTTGCGAGTACTTTGGATGAGTACTCACGGTTGCTTTTCTCCCTCTTTTCCCCTTTCTATACCTGGTTGTCACAACCATATGCTGGAGTCCAGGAGCTAGAGATCCCGAGGATGATTCTACATGGAGTTCGGCTTCGAGGAGTAGTTAGGAGGTCCCAGGCAGGAGGCCTTGCCTTTTCGATCGTTGCTACTTTTGTGCTAGCCTTCTTAAGGCAAACTTGTTTAACTTATGTCTGTACTCAGATATTGTTGCTTCCGTTGACTCGTCTATGATCGAGCAATTGTATTCGAGCCCTCGAGGCCCCTGGCTTGTATTATGATGCTTGTATGACTTATTTATGTTGTAGAGTTGTGTTGTGATATCTTCCCGTGAGTCCCTGATCTTGATCGTACACATTTGCGTGCATGATTAGTGTACGATTGAATCGGGGGCGTCACAAGTACCTTGAAGTGGTGGTTTGTTTTCTTTCGCTAACGGAGCTCATGAGATTTTCTGTTGAGTTTTGTGTTGTGAAGTTTTCAAGTTTTGGGTAAAGATTTGATGGATTATGGAATAAGGAGTGGCAAGAGCATAAGCTTGGGGATGCCCAAGGCACCCCAAGGTAAAATTCAAGGACAACCAAAATCCTAAGCTTGGGGATGCCCTGGAAGGCATCCCCTCTTTCGTCTTCGTCCATCGGTAACTTTACTTGATGCTATATTTTTATTCACCACATGATATGTGTTTTGCTTGGAGCGTCTTGTATGATTTGAGTCTTTGCCTTTTAGTTTACCACAATCATCTTTGCTATACACACCTTTTGGGAGAGACACACATGAATCGGAATTTATTAGAATACTCTATGTGCTTCACTTATATCATTTGAGCTATATAATTTTGCTCTAGTGCTTCACTTATATCTTTTAGAGCACGGTGGTGGTTTTATTTTATAGAAATTATTGATCTCTTATGTTTCACTTATATTATATCAAAGAAATATTCTAGTTCCGCGATACGAGCTTGACTGTCGCTCTGAGATAGTAGATTTCTTGGTTGGGGGTCCCTTTATCAAATTGAGAGTCCTTTAGAACAGCATGGTAATTTGCTTTGGCTATAAAATTAGTCCTAATATGATAGGCCTCCAAGATTGGTATAATAAAAACTTTCATAAAAAGTGCATTGAATACTATGAGAAGTTTGATAATTGATGATTGTTTTGAGATATGAAGATGGTAATATTAGAGTCGTGCTAGTTGAGTAGTTGTGAATTTGAGAAATACTTGTGTTGAAGTTTGCAAGTCCCGTAGCATGCACGTATGGTAACCGTTGTGTAACAAATTTGAAACATGAGGTGTTCTTTGATTGTCATCCTTATGAGTGGCGGCCAGGGACGAGCGATGGTCTTTTCCTACCAATCTATCCCCCTAGGAGCATGCGCGTAATGCTTGGTTTTTGATGACTTGTTGATTTTTGCAATAAGTATGTGAGTTCTTTATGACTAATGTTGAGTCCATGGATTATACGCACTCTCACCTTTCCATCATTGCTAGCCTCTTCGGTACCGTGCATTGCCCTTTCTCACCTTGAGAGTTGGTGCAAACTTCGCCGGTGCATCCAAACCCCGTGATATGATACGCTCTATCACACATAAACCTCCTTATATCTTCCTCAAAACAGCCACCATACCTACCTATTATGGCATTTCCATAGCCATTCCGAGATATATTGCCATGCAACTTTCCACCGTTTCATTTATTATGACACACTTCATCATTGTCATATTGCCTTGCATGATCATGTAGTTGACATCGTATTTGTGGCAAAGCCACCGTGCATAATTATCATACATTTCACTCTTGATTCATTGCCCATCCCGGTACACCGCCAGAGGCATTCATATAGAGTCATACTTTGTTCTAGTATCGAGTTGTAATCATTGAGTTGTAAATAAATAGAAGTGTGATGATCATCATTAATAGAGCATTGTCCCAAATAAAAAAGGAAAGGCCAAATAAAAAAAGAGAAAGGCCCAAAAAAAGAAAAAAGGAAAATAAATAAAAAGGGACAATGCTACTATCCTCTTTTTTCCACACTTGTGCTTCAAAGTAGCACCATGATCCTTATGATAGAGAGTCTCTTGTTTTGTCACTTTCATATACTAGTGGGAATTTTTCATTATAGAACTTGGCTTGTATATTCCAACAATGGGCTTCCTCAAATGCCCTAGGTCTTCGTGAGCAAGCAAGTTGGATGCACACCCACTTAGTTCCTTTTGTTGAGCTTTCATACATTTATAATTCTAGTGCATCCGTTGCATGGCAATACCTACTCCTTTCATTGACATCAATTGATGGGCATCTCCCTAGCCCGTTGATTAGCCACATCAATATGAGACTTTCTCCTTTTTTATCTTCTCCACATAATCCCCATCATTATACTCTATTACACCCATAGTGCTATGTCCATGGCTCACGCTCATGTATTGCATGAAAGTTGAAAAAAGATTGAGATTACTAAAGTATGAAATGATTGCTTGGCTTGTCATCGGGGTTGTGCATGATGAGATCATTCTTGTGTGATGAAAATGGAGCATGACCAAACTATATGATTTTGTAGGGATAAACTTTCTTTGGCCATGTTATTTTGAGAAGACATAATTGCTTAGTTAGTATTCTTGAAGTATTATTTTTTTATGTCAACATTAAACTTTTATCTTGAATCTTTCGGATCTGAACATTCATGCCACAATAAAGAAAATTACATAGAAAATATGCTAGGTAGCATTCCACATCAAAAATTCTGTTTTTATCATTTACCTACTCGAGGACGAGCAGGAATTAAGCTTGGGGATGCTTGATACGTCTCCAACGTATCTATAATTTTTGATTGTTCCATGCTATTATA
Organism: Triticum aestivum; assembly: GCF_018294505.1. Taxonomy (NCBI): domain Eukaryota; kingdom Viridiplantae; phylum Streptophyta; class Magnoliopsida; order Poales; family Poaceae; genus Triticum; species Triticum aestivum. The sequence continues at coordinate 207,967,993 of NC_057796.1, forward strand.
TTATCTGTTTTGGATGTTTAATAGGCTTTATTATACACTTCTATATTATTTTTGGGACTAACCTACTAACCAAAGGCCCAGTGCAAATTGCTATTTTTTGCCTATTTCAGTGTTTCGCAGAAAAGGAATATCAAACGGAATCCAAACGGAATGAAACCTTCGGGAGAGTGATTTTTGGAACAAACGCAATCTAGGAGACTTGGAGTGGATGTCAAGAAAGGAACGAGGAGGCCACGAGGCAGGAGGGCGCGCCCAGGGGGGTAGGCGCGCCCCCACCCTCGTGGGCCCCTCGTGGCTCCCCTGACTGACTTCTTTTGCCTATATATACTCATATACCCCGAAAACATCCGAGAGCACCACGAAACCCTATTTCCACCACCGCAACCTTCTGTACCCGTGAGATACCATCTTGGGGCCTTTTTCGGCGCTCCGCCAGAGGGGGAATCGATCACGGGGAGGGCTTCTACATCAACACCATATCCTCTCTGATGATGTGTGAGTAGTTTACCACAGACCTTCGGGTCCATAGTTATTAGCTAGATGGCTTCTTCTCTCTCTTTGGATCTCAATACAAAGTTCTCCTCGATCTTCTTGGAGATCTATTTGATGTAATTCTTTTTGCAGTGTGTTTGTCGAGATCCGATGAATTGTGGGTTTATGATCAAGATTATCTATGAACAATATTTGAATCTCCTCTGAATTCTTTTATGTATGATTTGTTATCTTTGCAAGTCTCTTCGAATTATTAGTTTGGTTTGGCATACTAGATTGATCTTTCTTGCAATGGGAGAAGTGCTTAGCTTTGGGTTCAATCTTGCGTTGTCCTTTCCCAGTGACAGCAGGGACAGCAAGGCACGCATTGTATTGTTGCCATCGAGGATAAAAAGATGGGGTTTATATCATATTGCTTGAGTTTATCCCTCTACATCATGTCATCTTGCCTAATGCGTTATTCTGTTCCCATGAACTTAATACTCTAGATGCATGCTGGATAGCGGTCGATGTGTGGAGTAATAGTAGTAGATGCAGAATCGTTTCGGTCTACTTGTCGCGGACGTGATGCCTATACACATGATCATGCTTAGATATTCTCATAATTATGCACTTTTCTATCAATTGCTCGACAGTAATTTGTTCACCCACCGTAATACTTATGCTATCTTGAGAGAAGCCACTAGTGAAACTTATGGCCCCCGGGTCTATTTTCCATCACATAAGTTTCCAATCTATTTTACTTTGCAATCTTTACTTTCAATCTATATCATAAAAAATACCAAAAATATTTATCTTATTATCTCTATCAGATCTCACTTTTGCAAGTGGCCGTGAAGGGATTGACAACCCCTTTATCGCGTTGGTTGCAAGGTTCTTATTTGTTTGTGTAGGTACGAGGCGACTTGCGTGTAGTCTCCTACTGGATTGATACCTTGGTTCTCAAAAACTGAGGGAAATACTTACGCTACTTTGCTGCATCACCCTTTCCTCTTCAAGGGAAAACCAACGCAGTGCTCAAGAGGTAGCAGTCATTATGCAATAATGAGCAGGTACTTTGTAGATATGATCATGTAGATTTGAGCAGCAACGTGTAGCCCCCAGGGGCCGGCTCAGTAAGATAATACTGAGCTGGGACTTTATGTGTACTTCAAAAAATAACACCAAATGATGTAGCTCCCAAGTTTTCGGGTTACCTTTGACAGGAGCAATTAGTAGCCCCCAAGGGCCGGCTCATTACGATGTGATGAGTCGGGTCTTCAATAAGGTGAGTTAAAAACGACCTTGCATTAGCCCCCAAGTGTCATGGTGCATGGTTGCAGCGACATGGGACTTCCATATTTAATATAATCATGATCTGAATAATGTAGCCCCCAAGTGCCGGGTCATGTGCCTGCAGCGACTCGGGACTATTCCTTCCATTGTAAAATAAAATCATATCCATTATCCGGATGATGTTGCTGAAATCCTTTGCATATTCAATATTAAACCATGCTCTCTACTGTGAGCCGGTATTCTTGGATGAAAAAATAATAGCCGGTGCTCTGAAATGGCTTTTGAAGACCTTAATCATAATACTGGTTATTGATAACCATAATAAAAATCTAGCCACATTGGCTATTTAAGATTGGAATAGTATAATCCGGTGTGAAAACAATCACAAGATCTTGTCTGTTGACGAGTAAATCAAGAGTTTAAATACTCAGTGGCTCTTGGCCGATGGCGACTTAATGTGCATTCATTGTAATCCGGGACTTTTGCAACCCGGTGGCTTATAGCCTTTGTCAAAATCAACAATTGATAACCCTTTGAAACAACAATTTTAATCCTTGATGATGAGTTTTAACTTAAATCATTTATGTAAACCATAGCTCTGCATGTCCTGCACAAAGCTTAAATAACATATGCCCTGGCGACTTAAAGTCAAAAACCAGGGTGGGTAACAACCCAAACATAATATAGTCTTATGCAATTATGGAAAAGACTAGAATTAAGGCCATCAAAGCCAAAATATACTGACAACTTAAAGTCAAAAGCCAGAGCGGTTTATCAAACCTCGCATATTCTTATAACCAGGAAAACATACTTGTAGAGTTAACTTATACTGCCGGCTTATATTGCCATATCCAGTGAGGGTGACAACCCAAAGATTTATAAGCGCACGATTCCAATTGTGCAATCCAAAGTATGCTGGCGACTTAAGTCCATAGCCAGGGCGGGTTTCCAAACCCCAAATATTCATACCATTATTGGAAAACATACCTGGAGATTGACATCATGGTGATACCTCAATAATTATAATCCATCACCGGTATTGACCCGCAGGCATGCAATATCATAATTTTGATTGCTCAAGGCAAAGATATCCTAGTGAATTAACGTCCGCTAACAGGGCGGGTTATCAAACCCAAAGATGCTCAATGATGAGTCATATAATCAAGGCTACATGGCCTGTGAAATCGATTCATACTGCCGGCTTACAGCGCCATATGTTGTAAGGGTAACAGCCCAAAAACTTAGAGCGCATAACTCCAAGTGCACAATCAAAGTATACTGGCGACTTATCGTCCAAAGCTAGACCGGGTTATCAAAACCCCAGATATGCTCAAATATGAGTCATAAGGATTAAGGCTACATGGCCTGAATCATTTTAAACCATATGTCAATATGGTACAAGGATATGAACCAAAACAATGTTCATAGAAATAACGAATCAGGAAAACAAGGCTTTCATAGGCCACCAAGCCTCAATCTCAAGTGTTGTTCATGGGCCGCACAACCACTGAGTTAATCCTTTATTCAAACCTGTAAGCCGGGCCTCACATGACCAACCGCCGTTTTAACTTTGACAAGTTCAGGGTCTTTATAAGATTGACTGTCAAGAGTACGACGGGTCATCCCAGGATTACCTGGGTGGAGTGGCAGACATAAAAAGGCAGGATAACCCGGATTTTTGGTGAATACACCTGGCATCCAAGCCGATCAAAAGGGTAAATAAAGCTATGTTCATTGAACTGGAAGCCCCCAAGTGATATATAATGAGCCCTCAAGGCAGGATACCTATGTTTGAACTGTGCACTGCAACAAGTTCTCTTTGGTAACCTTTTACTTGGGCAATAAGCCCCCAAGCGATTTGCAATCAAGGCATACAAGCCGAATTAGTAGGGTAGTCATAGCTATGCTCAATGAGCAGGAAGCCCCTAAGTACTTTGTAACAAGGCATGCAAGCCAGATCAAGAGGGTAGTCACAGCTATGCTCAATGAGCAGGAAGCCCCCAAATGACCAATAAGATAAGCCCATAAGGTAGGATACCCATGTTTGAACCGCGCATCATGGCAACAAGTTCTCTTTGGCAACCTTTAATTTTTCTGAGAACTCAAACTTGCGAGGGATGAATTCTTCTTGAACCGGATGTTTAAGCCGGATATTAAGAGCTCAAATTTTGTGGGAGAAATATTTCCCTTGAGCCGGATTTTGAACCGGAATATTTTCTTATAACCCGAAACTATTTCTTAGAGCCGGAACTTTCAGATTGCTCGACACTGTTTAAGCCGGAAATTGCCTTGACAACCTTTTGAATTTTCACCAATATGGAAGTAGCCCCCGAGACCGGGTTATCTTTCCTCCAATGACCCGGGGTTCTTGAATCTCACAATATTTGTTAAGTCATGTCATCATAGCCCCCGAGTCTCAAGACGACTCAAGGAGTTTGCTTGAGATTCTTCGTACTTGGTCGTGATATAAACCGGCATATAGCTGAATAGCGGAACGCTGTCATATGTTGAAGCTAGAAGCAAGGTGGCGAGATAATGATCTTCTCAACACTCATTGTATATCCTTGGCGTTGATAACTGTTGGGGAACGTAGTAATTTCAAAAAAATTCCTATGCACACGCAAGATCATGGTGATGCATAGCAACGAGAGGGGAGAGTGTCGTCCACGTACCCTCGTAGACCGTAAGCGGAAGCGTTATGACAACGCGGTTGATGTAGTCGTACGTCTTCACGATTGACCGATCCTAGTACCGAACGTACGGCACCTCCGCGATCTGCACACGTTCAGCTCGGCGACGTCCCACGAAGCCGCGATCCAGTAGAGCTTTGAGGGAGAGTTCCGTCAGCACGACGGCGTGATGACGGTGATGATGAAGCTACCGACGCAGGGCTTCGCCCAAGCACCGCTACAATATGACCGAGGTGGATTATGGTGGAGGGGGGCACCGCACACGGCTAAGAGATCAATGATCAACTTGTGTGTCTATGGGGTGCCCCCCTCCCCCGTATATAAAGGAGTGGAGGAGGGGGAGGAGGCCGGCCTCCTAGGCGCGCTCCAAGGGGAGTCCTACTCCCACCGGGAGTAGGATTCCACCCCTTCCAAGAGTAGGAGTAGGAGGGAAGGAAGAAGGAGAGAGGGGGAAGGAAAAAAGGGGGGAGCCGCCCCCCTTCCTTGTCCAATTCGGACTAGAGGGGGAAGGGGCGCGCGGCCTGCCCTGGCCGCCCCTTCCTCTCTCCACCAAGGCTCATGAGGCCCATAACACTCCCCGGGGGGTTCCGGTAACCCCCCGGTACTCCGGTATTCGTCCAAACTCTCTCGGAACCCTTCCGAAGTCCAAACATAGTCATCCAATATATCGATCTTTATTTCTCGACCATTTCGAGACTCCTCGTCATGTCCGTGATCATATCCGGGACTCCGAACTACCTTCGGTACATCTAAACACATAAACTCATACTACGGATCGTCACCGAACGTTAAGCGTGCGGACCCTACGGGTTCGAGAACTATGTAGACATGACCGAGACACGTCTCTGGTCAATAACCAATAGCGGAACCTGGATGCTCATATTGTCTCCTACATATTCTACGAAGATCTTTATCGGTCAAACCGCATAACAACATGCGTTGTTCCCTTTGTCATCGGTATGTTACTTGCCCGAGATTTGATCATCGGTATCTCAATACCTAGTTCAATCTCGTTACCGGCAAGTCTCTTTACTCGTTCCGTAATGCATCATCCCGCAACTAACTCATTAGTCACATTGCTTGCAAGGCTTATAGTGATGTGTATTACCGAGAGGGCCCCGAGATACCTCTCCGACAATCGGAGTGACAAATCCTAATCTCGATCTATGCCAACTCAACAAGTACCATCAGAGACACCTGTAGAGCACATTTATAATCACCCAGTTACATTGTGATGTTTGGTAGCAGACAAAGTGTTCCTCCGGTATTCAGGAGTTACATAATCTCATAGTAATAGGAACATGTATAAGTCATGAAGAAAGAAATAGCAATATACTAAACGATCAAATGCTAAGCTAACGGAATGGGTCAAGTCAATCACATAATTCTCTAATGATGTGATCCTGTTAATCAAATGGCAACTCATGTCAATGGCTAGGAAACTTAACCATCTTTGATTCAACGAGCTAGTCAAGTAGAGGCATACTAGTGACACTATGTTTGTCTCTATATTCACACATGTATTAAGTTTCCGGTTAATACAATTCTTGCATGAATAATAAACATTTATCATGATATAAGGAAATATAAAGAACAACTTTATTATTGCCTCTAGGGCATATTTCCTTCAGTCTCCCACTTGCACTAGAGTCAATAATCTAGATTACACAGTAATGATTCTAACACCCATGGAGTCTTGGTGCTGATCATGTTTTGCTCGTGAGAGAGGCTTAGTCAACGGGTCTGCAACATTCAGATCTGTATGTATCTTGCAAATCTCTATGTCTCCCTCCTTGACTTGATCGCGGATGGAATTGACGCATCTCTTGATGTGCTCGGTTCTCTTCTGAAATCTGGATTCCTTTGCCAAGGCAATTGCACCAGTATTGTCACAAAAGATTTTCATTGGACCCGATGCACTAGGTATGACACCTAGATCGGATATGAACTCCTTCATCCAGACTCCTTCATTTGCTGCTTCCGAAGTAGCTAGGTACTCCGCTTCACATGTAGATCCCGCCACGACGCTTTGCTTAGAACTACACCAACTGACAGCTCCACCGTTCAATATAAATACGTATCTGTAACATCCCAAAATTCTAAATATGGGAATGTTATAATAAACAGATAGATTGGATTGATTGTTTGATTGATTGACTGGAAGTGAGTGAATTCGAAATCTTTTGAAAGTTAAATGAGAGGGAATAAAAGGACTTTCCCAAACTTTCATTTTTGCTTTTATGATCTCCATGAATTCAAATTCTTTTCACCACAAAACCCTAGAGAGAAGATGACATGACTTCTTCCATTTATTTAAATGACAAGGGGTGTTGAAAATATTTGAATTTCATTTGAAAATGTTTCCAATTCTGAAACTTTATGCAACTCAATGATTTTCACGAGAGAAGATAAAATGACTTCTTCATAATATATGAAATATGAGTTGGGAGTTTCAAAGGATCAAATTCAAAGTCCTTTTGGGAATTATTTTTAATTTGGAGTTATTTGGGTTATATTCAAATTATTTTTCTCCAAAAATAAAATACATGGAAAATAGGGTAACATGATTCCCTACATCAGAAAATTGGAGATAAATAAATTTGAAATCATTTTGGTATTTTTAAAATGATTTTTATTGGATTTTAGTAGAGCAGTAGCACCCTTTGATTTATTTGAATTTGTGTGGATTTTATTTAATGCTAGAAAAATGCCCATGCTGTAGGAAATCTTTTTCTGAAAATTTTGATATATTATATGCCTATATAATAGTTTATTTATTTCGTTTTTATTATTTTTCTTTGTCTGGAATATGTTAAAAAAAAGATAAAACTCTTCGAACAGTGCCAGGCCGAAGCCCAGCACTGCTCTCTCTCTCCTCTGTCTCCCTCCGCCGAACTGGGCCGGCCCAGCCAACCGGGCCAGGCCAGCCGCAGCCCAGCAGCTCCCCGCGCGCGAACCGCCTTACGCTCGCTCGCCCGCTCGCAGCCCCGATCGGTCGCCGCCTCTCTCTGCCGCCGACAGGTGGGACCCACCTGTCGGGTCCGTCCCCGACCTCGCGACTGGAGTCCGTCTCCAGCACGACTCGCCGGCCGCCGCCGTGTCCGAAAGGGACACCGTCCCCTCGCCCTGCCCCTTGCCGAAGCCTCGCCTCCTATAAAGCCCCGACCCCGGCCTCTTTTTCCCTCAAACCGCAGCCACCCTCACCTCCCCACGTCCCGCACACCCTCGCCGGAGTCCGAGCTCCGACGAGATCCGCCGCCGTTGCACCGCACTCCACCGCCGCCTACGCTCGACGCCACCACCACCTTCGGAGTCCCCTCGTCGCGCCGCTTCTCCCTGACCCCTCTGCCATGCCGGAGGACCACCGGAGCAGCTGTCCCCTCGATGCCCGAGCCGCCGCGGCCTCCTTCTCCGGCGACGTCGACCTCCACCGCTGCAGTACCTCCCAACTCCTCCCTCATCCGTTAGATCTAGGTTAGACGGTCCGGATTAGATCTAGGTTTCATTTTTTTTTCAACCGGTATGTTTAGCTAACGAACGTTCGTTCGTTTAGCATTGGCAGTGGATGTTTTCGCCATATAAGCCTCGGCAGCGAACGTTCATATATTAGATTTGTTTTTGTGGCCAGGGACCGTTTGTAAGTATTTTAATTACAGTATAGCCCCTGGTTTTCAAACACCCACAACTTTTTGCTCGTTTGTCCAAATCCAATGAAACCAACGCCAAATTCTTCGTTATGATCCCCTCTATCCAGTAATCCAACCCAAACATGTTTTTGAAATCTTAAAGTTTGAATTAGATCAGATTTGAATTCAAACTTCGTTTGATCGCAACTTGAGTTTCGTAGCTCCGTTTGAGTTGATTCTTTTTGCTAATCGAAGCTCTTGACCTAAACTTTCTGATAAGGCCAAATTCATATAATTTTGGTAATGTTAGAAATTGTTTTATGTTGCAAGAGTTATTTGCTTGGTTTTGATGTTTTCCGAATCGTCTTCTTCGTTCTTTCTGATCTTTTGAGTGATTGCTTATGTGTGGTTACTATTGCTTGCTTACGATAGATTGAAACGGAGTGTGACGAGTAGAACTATCAAGAGTTATGAGTGCGAATCATCTTCGTCAACATTGCAGGCAAGTTCACACTTTGATCATATCCCTTCCATACCCAGTTTTTATGCATTAGTTTCACCCTCAAACATTGCATGAGTAGGATTGATAACATGTGGGTATTGGGAAGTAGTTGATGAGGTAGGAACCTATTGCCCTGCATTCAAACCTTGGGAGTTACTATTACGTTATGCTTATACTGCTATGCTATGCTCGTAGATGTGGATTGGGTTTGAGTGTATTCCATGACAGATGTGAGATTGTTTACTTAATGGTTCAACTTAAGGTGGCAACTTTAATACACATCTGGGTGGATTGGTAGGGGCACCCTGGGGATATACCAGTGGACTTGCCCGGACACCTGGGGATATACCAGTGTTGTCCTAGGAGATCCCGGGGATATACCGTGTGATCATCCTATGGTTCGCCACCCAGGCTCAAAGGGATCATAAGATTATTCATGCTAGAAACTTCCGTGTGCAGCCACATGCTATTATGGGCTCTAGCATAGTTGATTAAGTCGTGTGAACTCTTACAGTGGTAGACTAGCAGATGTAGGTGGTACGGTCTACCCATCGTAAGGTGCTAACGCTTCTGAAAGACTGTGTCTCGGTCATCCGTTTCTCAAACACCATGTAGTGCGAGAAATCCAACGGAGGAGATCGAGTCTTGTGGGGAAAAGTGCACAAACCTCTGCAGAGTGTACAAACTAATCATGATTAGCCGTGTCCCCGGTTATGGACAACTTGAGTATCTAGTACTTGGATTATCATGTGAATCTCATCATGTTACTTTAATTAATCTTGTTGGGTTAATGATGATACTTAATTGGGATTGAGATGCTGTCAACCATCTCAATGTTTAACAACCACCATGATAGTCAAATAAAATTTATTCCTTTGCAGTAGGGAAAAATTGGCTTTTCGCAAAAACTTGATAACCATAGAGCTTTTCCACCAGAAAAATATGCATGCAGTGATAGCCATATTTCAGCATTGCTCTACAGTGTGAATTTGCCAGTACATTCAATGTACTGACCCTTTGTGGCTGCAACGTCTCATGTTGCAGGATTCTTACAAGGAGTAAGTAATACGTTAGGGTTACGATTTCTACACTCAACTTTGCCGTTGGTGTTGATGGGAATCCACAACCTTGTTATTCCGCTATTTGGATTGAGGTAATAGTATTTACGTTACTTTATACATGTGATTTACCTTTGTTATAAATCCTCGAGTACTGTGTGTGTCAGCATACCGATCCAGGGATGACACTTAAGCACAGAGACTTGATCCATTCGGGTCGGGTCGCTACATTATCCGGTTTTTGACTTAGAGTTATCCAGATCAGTGTCAAAGCTTGCATCAATGTATCCATTTACGACGACCTCTTTGTCACCTCCATAAATGAGAAACATATCCTTAGTCCTTTTCAGGTATTTCAGGATGTTCTTGACCACTGTCCAGTGATCCACTCCTGGATTACTTTGGTACCTCCCTGCTAAACTTATAGCAAGGCACACATCAGGTCTGGTACACAACATTGCATACATGATAGAGCCTATGGCTGAAGCATAGGGAACACCTTTCATTTTCTCTCTATCTTCTGCAGTGGTCGGGCATTGAGTCTGACTCAACTTCACACCTTGTAACACAGGCAAGAACCCTTTCTTTGCTTGATCCATTTTGAACTTTTTCAAAACTTTGTCAAGGTATGTGCTTTGTGAAAGTCCAATTAAGCGTCTTGATCTATCTCTATAGATATTAATGCCCAATATATAAGCAGCTTCACCGAGGTATTTCATTGCGAAACTCTTATTCAAGTATCCTTTTATGCTATCCAGAAATTCTATATCATTTCCAATCAACAATATGTCATCCACATATAATATTAGAAATGCTACAGAGCTCCCGCTCACTTTCTTGTAAATACAGGCTTCTCCAAAAGTCTGTATAAAACCATATGCTTTGATCACACTATCAAAACGTTTATTCCAACTCCGAGATGCTTGCACCAGTCCATAAATGGATCGCTGGAGCTTGCACACTTTGTTAACATCCTTCGGATCGATAAAACCTTCAGGTTGCATCATATACAACTCTTCTTCCAGAAATCCATTTAGGAATGCAGTCTTTACATCCATTTGCCAAATTTCATAATCATAAAATGCAGCAATTGCTAACATGATTCGGACGGACTTAAGCATCGCTACGTGTGAGAAGGTCTCATCGTAGTCAACTCCTTGAACTTGTCGAAAACCTTTCGCAACAAGTCGAGCTTTGTAGACAGTTACATTACCGTCAGCGTCTGTCTTCTTCTTGAAGATCCATTTATTCTCGATGGTTTGCTGATCATCAGGCAAGTCAACCAAAGTCCACACTTTGTTCTCATACATGGATCCCATCTCAGATTTCATGGCCTCAAGCCATTTCGTGGAATCTGGGCTCATCATCGCTTCCTCATAGTTCGTAGGTTCGTCATGGTCAAGTAACATGACCTCCAGAACAGGATTACCGTACCACTCTGGTGCGGATCTTACTCTGGTTGACCTACGAGGTTCGGTAGTAACTTGATCTGAAGTTACATGATCATCATCATTAGCTTCCTCACTAATTAGTGTAGGAGTCATAGGAACAGATTTATGTGATGAACTACTTTCCAATAAGGGAGCAGGTACAATTACCTCATCAAGTTCTACTTTCCTCCCACTCACTTCTTTCGAGAGAAACTCCTTCTCTAGAAAGGATCCATTCTTAGCAACGTATGTCTTGCCTTCGGATCTGTGATAGAAGGTGTACCCAACAGTCTCCTTTGGGTATCCTATGAAGACACATTTCTCCGATTTGGGTTCGAGCTTATCAGGTTGAAGCTTTTTCACATAAGCATCGCAGCCCCAAACTTTAAGAAACGACAACTTTGGTTTCTTGCCAAACCAGAGTTCATAAGGTGTCGTTTCAACGGATTTAGATGGTGCCCTATTTAACGTGAATGCAGCCGTCTCTAAAGCATAACCCCAAAACGATAGCGGTAAATCAGTAAGAGACATCATAGATCGCACTATATCCAGTAAAGTACGATTATGACGTTCGGACACACCATTACGTTGTGGTGTTCCGGGTGGCGTGAGTTGCGAAACTATTCCGCATTGTTTCAAATGAAGACCAAACTCGTTACTCAAATATTCTCCTCCACGATCAGATCATAGAAACTTTGTTTTCTTGTTACGATGATTTTCCACTTCACTCTGGAATTCTTTGAACTTTCCAAATGTTTCAGACTTATGTTTCATCAAGTAGATATACCCATATCTGCTCAAATCATCTGTGAAGGTGAGAAAATAACGATACCCGCCGCGAGCCTCAACATTCATTGGACCACATACATCAGTATGTATGATTTCCAACAAATCTGTTGCTCGCTCCATTGTTCCGTAGAACGGAGTTTAGTCATCTTGCCCATGAGGCATGGTTCGCAAGTACCAAGTGATTCATAATCAAGTGATTCAAAAAGTCCATCAGAATGGAGTTTCTTCATGCGCTTTACACCAATATGACCTAAACGGCAGTGCCACAAATAAGTTGCACTATCATTATCAACTCTGCATCTTTTGGCTTCAATATTATGAATATGTGTATCACTACTATCGAGATTCGTTATAAATAGACCACTCTTCAAGGGTGCATGACCATAAAAGATATTACTCATATAAATAGAACAACCATTATTCTGTGATTTAAATGAATAACCGTCTCGCATCAAACAAGATCCAGATATAATGTTCATGCTTAACGCTGGCACCAAATAACAATTATTCAGGTCTAAAACTAATCCTGAAGGTAGATGTAGAGGTAGCGTGCCGACCGCGATCACATCGACTTTGGAACCATTTCCCACGCGCATCGTCACCTCGTCCTTAGCCAATCTTCGCTTAATCTGTAGTCCCTGTTTCGAGTTGCAAATATTAGCAACAGAACCAGTATCAAATACCCAGGTGCTACTGCGAGCATTAGTAAGGTACACATCAATAACATGTATATCACATATACCTTTGTTCACCTTGCCATCCTTCTTATCCGCCAAATACTTGGGGCAGTTCCGCTTCCAGTGACCAGTCCCTTTGCAGTAGAAGCACTCAGTCTCAGGCTTAGGTCCAGACTTGGGTTTCTTCACTTGAGCAGCAACTTGCTTGCCATTCTTCTTGAAATTCCTCTTCTTCCCTTTACCCTTTTTCTCGAAACTGGTGGTCTTGTTGACCATCAACACTTGATGCTCCTTCTTGATTTCTACCTCCGCATCCTTTAGCATTGCGAAGAGCTAGGGAATTGTCTTATCCATCCCTTGCATGTTATAGTTCATCACGAAGCTCTTGTAGATTGGTGGCAGTGATTGAAGAATTCTGTCAATGACACTATCATCCGGAAGATTAACTCCTAGTTGAATCAAGTGATTGTTATACCCAGACATTTTGAGTATATGCTCACTGACAGAACTATTCTCCTCCATCTTGCAGCTGTAGAACTTATTGGAGACTTCATATCTCTCAATCCGGGCATTTGCTTGAAATATTAACTTCAACTCCTGGAACATCTCATATGCTCCATGATGTTGAAAACATCGTTGAAGTCCCGGTTCTAAGCCGTAAAGCATGGCACACTAAACTATCGAGTAGTCATCAGCTTTGCTCTGCCAGATGTTCATAACATCTGGCGTTGCTCCTGCAGCGGGTTTGGCACCTAGTGGTGCTTCCAGGACGTTATTTTTCTGTGCAGCAATGAGGATAATCCTCAAGTTACGGATCTCGTCCGTGTAGTTGCTACCATCATCTTTCAACTTAGCTTTCTCTAGGAACGCATTAAAATTCAACGGAACAACAACACGGCCCATCTATCTACAACAACATAGACATGCAAAATACTATCAGGTACTAAGTTCATGATAAATTAAAGTTCAATTAATCAAATTACTTAAGAACTCCCACTTAGATAGACATCCCTCTAATTATCCAAGTGATCACGTGATCCAAATCAACTAAACCATGTCCGATCATCACGTGAGATGGAGTAGTTTTCAATGGTGAACATCACTACGTTGATCATATCTACAATATGATTCACGCTCGACCTTTCGGTCTCAGTGTTCCGAGGCCATATCTGCATATGCTAGGCTCGTCAAGTTTAACCCGAGTATTTTGCGTGTGCAAAATTGGCTTGCATCCGTTGTATGTGAACGTAGAGCTTATCACACCCGATCATCACATGGTGTCTCGGCACGACGAACTTTCGCAACGGTGCATACTCAGGGAGAACACTTGTACCTTGAAATTTAGTGAGAGATCATCTTATAATGCTACTGTCGATCTAAGCAAAATAAGATGCATAAAAGATAAACATCACATGCAATCAATATAAGTGATATGATATGGCCATCATCATCTTGTGCCTTTGATCTCCATCTCCAAAGCACCGTCATGATCACCATCGTCACCGGCGCGACACCTTGATCTCCATCGTAGCATCGTTGTCGTCTCGCCAACTATTGCTTCTACGACTATCGCTACCGCTTAGTGATAAAGTAAAGCAATTACATGGTGATTGCATTTCATACAATAAAGCGACAACCATATGGCTCCTTCCAGTTGCCGATAACTTCGTTACAAAACATGATCATCTCATACAATAAAATTCAGCATCGTGTCTTGACCATATCACATCACAGCATGCCCTGCAAAAACAAGTTAGACGCCCTCTACTTTGTTGTTGCAAGTTTTACGTGGCTGCTACGGGCTGAGCAAGAACCGTTCTTACCTACGCATCAAAACCACAACGATATTTTATCAAGTATGTGCTGTTTTAACCTTCACAAGGACCGGGCATAGCCACACTTGATTCAACTAAAGTTGGAGAAACTGACACCCGCCAGCCACCTGTGTGCGAAGCACGTCGGTAGAACCAGTCTCGCGTCAGCTTACGCGTAATGTCGGTCCGGGCCGCTTCATCCAACAATACCGCCGAATCAAAGTATGACATGCTGGTAAGCAGTATGACTAGTATCACCCACAACTCACTTGTGTTCTACTCGTGCATATAACATCTATGCATAAACCTGGCTCTAATGCCACTGTTGGGGAACGTAGTAATTTTTAAAAAATTCCTATGCACATGCAAGATCATGGTGATGCATAGCAACGAGAGGGGAGAGTGTCGTCCACGTACCCTCATAGACCGTAAGCGGAAGCGTTATGACAACGCGGTTGATGTAGTCGTACGTCTTCACGATTGACCGATCCTAGTACGGGACGTACGACACCTCCGCGATCTGCACACGTTCAGCTCGGTGACGTCCCACGAACTCACGATCCAGTAGAGCTTCGAGGGAGAGTTCCATCAGCACGACGGCGTGATGACGGTGATGATGAAGCTACCGACGCAGGGCTTTGCCTAAGCACCACTACAATATGACTGAGGTGGATTATGGTGGAGGGGGACACCGCACACGGCCAAGAGATCAATGATCAACTTATGTGTCTATGGGGTGCCCCCTCCCCCGTATATAAAGGAGTGGAGGAGGGGGAGGAGGCATGCCTCCTAGGCGCGCCCCAAGGGGAGTCCTACTCCCACCGGGAGTAGGATTCCACCCCTTCGAAGAGTAGGAGTAGGAGGGAAGGAAGGAGGAGAGAGGGGGAAGGAAAAAAGGGGGGCGCCACCCCCCTTCCTTGTCCAATTTGGACTAGAGGGGGAGGGGGCGCGCAGCCTTCCCTGACCGCCCCTTCCTCTCTCTCCACCAAGGCCCATGAGGCCCATTACACTCCCCAGGGGTTCCGGTAACCCCCCGGTACTCCGGTATTAGTCCAAACTCTCTCGGAACCCTTCCGAAGTCCAAACATAGTCATCCAATATATCGATCTTTGTGTCTCGACCATTTCGAGACTCCTCGTCATGTCCGTGATCATATCTGGGACTCCGAACTACCTTCGGTACATCAAAACACATAAACTCATATTACCGATCGTCACCGAACGTTAAGCGTGCGGACCCTATGGGTTCGAGAACTATGTAGACATGACCGAGACACGTCTCTGGTCAATAACCAATAGCGGAACCTGGATGCTCATATTGGTTCCTCCATATTCTATGAAGATCTTTATCGGTCAAACCGCATAACGACATACGTTGTTCCCTTTGTCATCGGTATGTTACTTGCCCGAGATTCGATCGTCGGTACCTCAATACCTAGTTCAATCTCGTTACCGACAAGTCTATTTACTCGTTCCGTAATGCATCATACCGCAACTAACTCATTAATCACATTGCTTGTAAGGCTTATAGTGATGTGCATTACCGAGAGGGCCCAAAGATACCTCTCCGACAATCGAAGTGACAAATCGTAATCTCGATCTATGCCAACTCAACAAGTACCATCGGAGACACATGTAGATCACCTTTATAATCACCCAGTTATGTTGTGACGTTTGGTAGCACACAAAGTGTTCCTCCGGTATTCGGGAGTTACATAATCTCATAGTCATAGGAACATGTATAAGTAATAAAGAAAGTAATAGCAATATACTAAACGATCAAATGCTAAGCTAACGGAATGGGTCAAGTCAATCACATCTCATTCTCTAATGATGTGATCCCGTTAATCAAATGACAACTCATGTCAATGGCTAGAAAACTTAACCATCTTTAATTCAACGAGCTAGTTAAGTAGAGGCATACTAGTGACACTATGTTTGTCTATGTATTCACACATGTATTAAGTTTCCGGTTAATACAATTCTAGCATGAATAATAAACATTTAGCATGATATAAGGAAAGATAAATAACAACTTTATTATTGCCTTTAGGGCATATTTCCTTCAATAACGCGATGTGAATCCATGAAAACTTGAGGTCGACCGTGGCAGGTTATAAATGACCCCATATGATTTGTGTCAGTAATCCGGCCAGCGGTTCATCCCAGCTGAATTTAAACACACCACAGTGGCGGCGACTTGCGCGCCTATCCATTGAATCATCCGGTGCAGGCAGAGGCTGATAACATATTATGATTTGCTCCAGAGTTGATGGAATAAACCGGGCTGCAAGAGCAACGACTTGCATGCACTCACTTAAACAACTCGTGCAGACAGGTGCGGCTCCAGTGTGCTTATGTGGACCAGACCGCGGAAGCGGGCGGAAAAGACGACTGCGTCATCAGAGATAGCACAGACGCGGGCGAGTCAGCCGCAGGCACGGACAGATGAGTCAGCCGTGGCATTGTAAGCCAGTGCGAACGGGCGAGTAAATCACAGGCGTGATAAACCACGCGGACGGGCGAGTCAATCGCATTGTGTTGATGTAAATTGGGCCGTTGAGGCCACGGCTTGCACGTACATTCATTGAGCATAATGGCATAGTTAAATGCTAGCGCATGATAATTTTGACGCGAGCTATATATCCATGACCATAGCTCATGCAGTGAACAATTATCCTGCATCAAAAAATATCACAGGCCAGAGTAGATTCTCTTAAGATGAATATATATTGAAAAGTAGATAAGGCAGATAGCACCTGGTATTTTTCGAAGGAGGTCGAGGCAGTCGTAACGACAAGGCGACCATATAAAAAATGAATCAGATGGTATAATAAACCGGCAACAGTGGCAGGTTTAGTTGGTGTCGTGAGCCGGCCGTGGCGGCAAGTCGGCTGCAACTATACGGCTGATCAATTTCGTGCACCGAGCTGCTAACCAATTTGTTTTATCATCAAACTGAAGTGGAACAGCTGACACCCGAACTGATAGTTTGAGCCAGCATTTGACGATGTAGCTGGTATTTATGGCTCCATGTCACGCACGCACGCATGTGCGCTTACTGAATTTTCCCTTGCACATATATAGATGCCTTGGGCTGTGTTTTTGCTGCTCAATTGATTTCTACAGCATGCACCGTGTCGAGCCTCACCAAAACATGAAGCTATTCATGTGTTTCCTCGACTTCTGCCGGTAGACAGCTATAGTTCCTTCTCATTCCAGCAGCAAACATGTGTGCTGGCTGGACACTTAGTCAGGCCAGCAGCGCTAATTCCTGAAGAAGCTTGGACCGAATTCTGTAGTACCATTCACACGATTTTTATTCTTAACTAGAAAAAATGCCCGTGCGTTGCAACGGGGGTATAAATATTCTGAAAGCGTTATCAATACGCCATGAGCACAGAAGACTATTGTTCTGAAATGTTGCCACGACTACTTATCTGTTGGAAATCTTCCTTGCCTTATACCCCAGGTTTGTGTAAGGACTATGCTACTTGCAATAATGAAGCCAGGATGTCCATGATAAAGCTCCCAGCACCAAAGGCAAACAAAAAACATAGCAAGTTAATTTAGATGTCCTATACGATATTCATAAATTACAACGGTTATTATTCCATTTTATGATTGTTTGGTCCTAATCAATAAAATATGTGATTTATTTGTTGCGGAGAATGAAATATAAGTCTTCTATAACATTTATCAAACGACCAAATTTTGTATGAACAGAACTGAGTATCTAAGGAAGCAATTCATTACCTTGTCAACACTTTTATTACAAGCATACACGAAAGCATGTAGGCTGGTCGCAAAAGGAGGACGATTTGACAAAAAAAAGACGATATTTAGATGATTTGTTAAGTCACTAGATAAGTACAAAATGGGGACTATGATGACGTTTGAATATCAGTTCCAGCAATTCTGCTTCGCATTGCCATAAAAAAAATTCTACTTGCCATTTAATAAAGTTACACCAGAAAAGTGCACCGGTGCATAGATGTTAAAATGCATGAATTACAAATTTGCAATAGTTCGTAAGTAGTAACTCGAGGAAGGGTCTTGCGGCTAGTGACTTGCCCTACAACCATCACTCTTGATAAGCCTGGTCAAAATTCCTCCCCGTTTGCCATCTTACACAGAACTATCGTGTGACAGTATTTTCATTCTACAGGTTTCCGTCACCATCTCTTATGATTACAAAAATGGTCACATGCCTTAGAGGGTTGCCTCTTCCACGACTGCTACTTGTCGGCGGTATATTAACATCAAACCGATGTCAAAATAGCTGTACAAAATAATCTAAGTATCGGCATTGTCCTAGGGATTGTGAAACTCCCTAGCTTTTTATGTTTTGAAACCAAACCATGCCAAAAGTTGCATGTTTGGTGCAGTAAGACTCAGAGACCTGACAAGCCCAAGCATTTTTTTTTTGCATGGGAAGCAAATCAGGACTCGTGAGTTTCAGCACAACACTAACTCGTACAAACTGAACATAACATTTCACATTAGCATCATCGACATTGGCTATTTCTACAGCACCGCCTAAACAAAGAAACTCGGTAAATTCTAATTTCACAGTGTTTTGAAATATAAAACCACAACTAAATTAATTCTACCTTGTTGGAGAATGTAGTAGTCAGAGCTTGTCGACCATGTCGCCCACATCGTAGTGCACATCCTTAGATAACCAAACGATTTAACCAGTGGCTCGTTCCCGAGCAACTTGCCTTCAAACAACAGAGACCACCATGCAGACTCACTTTAGACAAGCAAGATAGCCCTTCTTCTCCTGTTCGAAAAGGCAGCTCTCATAAATATAACAAAATGAATACAACTAACTAGCCATCACTTGTTTGCTTGTGCGAGTAATTAAGAGGAAACACACCTTTTTTTAAGGAGCTATGGGTCTCAGTCCCATATTTCCAACAAACGCCCCACCTATTAGAACTAACAAGGTTATTCGAAGGTTGCAAGTTAGTCACGGGGTAGAAAACTGGCAACACAGGAATGGAAACCAATATTCTTTTGTCGGTTGTCTGAAGCTAACAAATTAGGATTGTCCTCACCTGCACTCCCAAGAACGTCAGGATTCAGACTGCCATACCGCCGCTTGCAATGCTTGAATGCTGCAGGTTTCACATGACACATCCAATTGTTGCAACATGAGTGTGAGATGGCCAACAAAATGTTCTGGACATCCAAGACAGGCAGTGAGGTATCCTCGCTCAAGCACACTATCATACCTCCAAAACTGTTGCCTGATGGCGTAATCACACATTGCAGGCTTTCAGTCACATATGTATAGCAAATTTCTTCTGGCTGGTACAACATGCAATCTTACTATATGTATTATCACATCCAACCACTAATGCACACTTGCAGCGAAATAACTACAGAGACGGAGAGTGGAACCATATAGTACCTATGACTGCGACGCCGATTTTATTTTTTGCTGGGATTGTTCTTTTTTTTGTTTGCTAGGACCAGCCAAATTTTTTGCTATGACCCGGCTATGGCGAGTAATTGTTTTTGCTGGAACCGACGAGTTTTATTGCTGGAAACATACATTTGTTTTGTTAGAAAATAATATAAATAGAGCATTAACTAACAAGAAGGCTATTGGATCTTGACACCAAAATAGTCAAGATCTTCGTTAATAAAAAAATAGTAAGATCTTTAGGACGTGATAACACCGAACATGCGCAAGATTCTTACAATGTTTAACCAAGAAGCAATAATAATAAAAACACTTGATCAAGACTGTTGCAACTCTTGTACCAAATTTCTGTGAAGCTCTTCTAGCTGCTATAAGATGGAAAGTTACTATTTATATTAACACAGCCAACCACTCATGTACACCTTCAGATATTAACTACAGACATGTAGAGTGGAACCATACAACACTGGTCTGAAGCACTAATGCACACCTTCAGCCAATTAAGTACAGAGATGTAGCGTGGTACTATATAGCACTAATCTCAAGCACTAATGCACACCTTCAGACAATTAAGTACAAAGATGTAGAGTTTAACCATATAGCACTGTTCTTACCAAGAAACAAAAAAAGAGACAGGCTCTGTTGATCAAATCAGTAGGTTTTTAAAACTGAAAAGGCTTTTCCATTAAGCAAAAACCATAGGTAAATCATTGTTCATCAACCTTGCCAATTAGCAAAAATAGAGATGTAAATTATCCCAGAGAGTTAGAACACCCAAAATTATTTAACCAATGCCCGTGCATGCAATACCATGAACAATGCATTACCCCTCTGCCATCATCATGATATTAGTTTACCTTTTCTTATATTTTTCCTGTCGTACAGTAGCTATTCTTCCTAGATAAAAATTAAGTACATCCAACCACTAATATACACCTTCAGACAACTCCCAGTGTACCCTTTTCTTATTTATTTTTTCTGTTGTACAGCAACAATTTTTTCCTATATAAAAATTGAGTACATCCAACCACTAATGTACACCTTCAGACAAATCTCAATGTGCGAAGATGAAGTATATGAAGCTTGGAGCAGAGCCAGATGCCTTTCAGACAGTGGGGAATATTAGCTGAACTAATGCATATTGTTGGACTTCTCAATGATTTGATCACTTGTGGTCTACCTTCTATGTTTCAGTCTGTACTCCATGAGTTGTAGTATTTTAGGCATTGACTTGTCCAGAGCTTAAAGAGCATATACTTTTTTTGAACATAGAATATTTCATTGATCTAGCAGCAGGGACAACATACATATACAATCATGCATTGCAGCACGGGACCATCTGCAAATACAACTGAGACAGTTCTCATTGCCTGAAACTAAGCATCTGAAACTTGAACATCTATTCAGAACTTTAGTGCTAGCATGGCCTATACTGAAGAACATACAGAATTAATAAATTCATGACAGATGTAAATTGATGGGACTCTAGCACGTACACCTCAGGTCAGACGAATTTCGAGCGTACCATGGAGCACGTGCAGACGGATATCCGGTGAACTCGACGCAGGCACGGTGATGTCGAAAGCTTGCGGCACGAAGATGCCGGAAACTTGCGGCACGGCAATCTCGGGCAAGAAACTTGAGATGCGATTTATTTTTGGTTAAGGATTCCTTTTAATGGCTCAATTTTCATGTAGAGCACGGCCCCGTCCTCCCGAACATCTCATCCTTGGACACGACTCCAAGGCGCAAGCCACATGGACTCTTCTTCGAGTCCGAGTTCGAGATGTGTGGGGGCTCGGTGGCGTTGGGATAGGTGAGGGTTGGGGCGTCAGGACGTTGGTCTGTTGTTGCCGTAGCCTCGCCTTGCCTCTCACCGGAGCTCTCACTCTCTCTCGCACGGACGTAGAAGAAAGGAGGTGGAAGAACAAGAAGCACACAGCAAGATTTTTGCCCCGGCGCACGTACGCCGCCGGCCGCACTAACGGCCGCTAGTATTTCCTTCCTAAGCACGAACTCAGCACACAAAAATACACACTGACAGCCGTGGCTTTGTAGACGCACAGCGACGCAGGCCTCACGTTTCCTCCTAGCTAGCTCTCCGCTGCATGCAGTGAGCGAACCGGCCATGCGCACGACGCGCGCTATGCGCGCGACGCGGCCAGCTCCACCGGCCACTCCTAACAGCCTAGCTACTACAACTACGTGCTAACTAACTCAGCCATGCATGCAACTAGACGCTGCCCACGCAACGCCCGCCCCGCGCTCCTCAGCTCCGGCGCCCGCCGCGCACGTACGCCAACGGGACGCCACTGGTTCCGGCGCCCGGCGCGGCCACACCCCACGCGTCCATCTAACTGACACACACGCATGCACATCATGAGCATGGCTTGCTGCTAACATTCACGCCCCAAGCCATGACTTTGCACATGTCAGGCTCATTGTCGACATCGCGCCATGGCCGCTCCTACGGCCTTCTCGACGCTTGACGCTGCCTCCATGTTCTTCCTCGACGTTCGCACGCCGAGCTTCTTCTCCACCGGCCACGTCGAGCTCCTCGGCGACGCACGTCGAGCTCCTCCATGACGCCACGCCCTGCACGCCCCGGCTCGCGCACACGATCACGCACTGACGTGATCGACGCGGCCGCCCTGCGCTCCGCTGGACGCGTTCTCCCCCGGTGATCCGCACGCCCGTACGCGCGCCCGCGATTCCGACGCGCCCGACGCGTCCAGTGCGCACCCATAACACGCACCGGTTGCGCCCGGCTCGCCGCCGCGGCTTATTGCCCTGCACCGCTACGGCCTCAACCGCAGCGCAGCACCTCCACGGTCGTCGTGCCGAGCCGCCGCGGCCTCTGCTACACCACGCAGGTCCTCCGCGACCTCCTCGTCACCGCGACCACCGCCGCTCGTCACGCGCACGGCATCACGCCACACCGCCGTGGACTCGCCGCGCGTTGCCGACGCCACGCGCTCGCCGCGCGTCCGGCATCACACCACACCGCCATGGACTCGCCGCGCGTTGCCGACGCCACGTGCTCGCCGCGCGCCGTTGCCAAGACCTTCATGTCCGCCATGCACCGCGCGCACCGCCACGCGCCACGGCCGCCCCTCGAACCTTGTGGCTCTGAATACCAATTGTTGTTGTCGTAGCCTCGCCTTGCCTCTCACCGGAGCTCTCACTCTCTCTCGCACGGACGTAGAAGAAAGGAGGTGGAAGAACAAGAAGCACACAGCAAGATTTTTGCCCCGGCGCACGTACGCCGCCGGCCGCACTAACGGCCGCTAGTATTTCCATCCTAAGCACGAACTCAGCACACAAAAATACACACTGGCAGCCGTGGCTTTGTAGACGCATAGCGACGCAGGCCTCACGTTTCCTCCTAGCTAGCTCTCCGCTGCATGCAGTGAGCGAACCGGCCATGCGCACGACGCGCGCTATGCGCGCGACGCGGCCAGCTCCACCGGCCACTCCTAACAGCCTAGCTACTACAACTACGTGCTAACTAACTCAGCCATGCATGCAACTAGACGCTGCCCACGCAACGCCCGCCCCGCACTCCTCAGCTCCGGCGCCCGCCGCGCGCCAATGGGACGCCACTGGTTCCGGCGCCCGGCGCGGCCACACCCCGCGCGTCCATCTAACTGACACACACACACGCACGCACATCATGAGCATGGCTTGCTGCTAACATGGTCTGCATCTCCTGTGAACTGGGGTGGCTGTGGTGGATCGACGTGGCTGTTGCGGCGGTCGGCGGCCGCAAGCACGCAGAGAACAAGAAGAAGAGAGCGAGCCGGCTGCGTTCTTTTTCAGGAAGGGAAGCACTTGGTTGATTTTTAGAAAGAAGAGAGGCTGGGCGTTGGCCAAGTTTTTTAGCACAGTAAAGGCCCAAGGCCCAATAACGTCACCAGTTCGGGAGCCCAATAGCATAAACGAACTGATTATTATTTCAGACGAGCTTGCGTAAAATATTAGTACCATCTCGGATATAAAATAATCTAAAAACAATAATACAGGTGAACAGACGAAAAATTAGGAGAAAACACCTTGCTTTATTAGTAGGTATAGATATAGATATAGATTTGATCGGAGAGAGCCGCCCGCAGAAGTTTCTTTCTTGACCCGTGAACATCGGAGACAAACCGACAGAAGCAGGGTCTCAGCCTGACACAACAGCGCGGTAATCCAGTAGAATGGGGGTGGCTCGGAGGCACAATAGTTAGCGGAGGCGAGTGGGTCTCCAGGGCGGCTCGCGACAGAAGCGAGCGATGGCAGCGAGCCCATGGCGAGGGCAACTTGAAGCGGAGCCGCACGACAGAGGCACGGCTCAGGACTGAAGCGAGATGTGGCAACGGTGGCTCGCGGGAGGCGGCTTGTAGGCGAACGGGTCGGGAACTGCCGAGCGTGCGCAAGGCTACCTCTCGCAGGTCAAGCGCGGGAATAGGGGTCGGCCCTCGGGGCAACGCCGGCGGCTCGCAGGCGACTTGAGGCGGAGGCGACTTAGCAACACCGGCAAGGGGAGACTGCAGCAGCGGCCAAGGCGTGGCTCGCGGCGGAGGAGCAACGAGGTGAGCCGGTGGCGTTTGTTTTGCAAGAATCTATCTTGGCCAAGAGGACGGCAGCTCAACCCGGCAGCTAAGGTCAGCAGAGAGGCGAGGCCCGGTGCAGCTCGGAGGACTACAGTGGCGATGGCGATGCAGCCGAGCGCGGGAGGTGGCCGGTGCAACGGCGGAGAGCGTCAAGGTGGCCGGCGACCGGAGGAGCGGCAGCAGTGATGCGACCGGAGGCGCGGCACAGCGGGGCGGAGTCCGCGGGTGAGGCGGAGTGCGTACGGCCTGGCAAGTTCGAGGCGGCTTATGGCGCGTCCGTGACCGCAACAGCGGCGACCCGGCGATACGGCGCGGCAGTCGCGGAGGCGGCTTGCAACATGGCCGGCTCGAAGCGACTCAGGGCAGCAGCAGCGCCCAACAAGAGGCGGGGACGGCGCGACGGGCGGCTCAGCAGAGGAGCGACGCGAGGCCATGGCGACTTGCAGATGCGAACTAGCGACGACGAAGGCGCGGTGGTTCAACGAGGCGAGTCACAGGAGAAGACCGAGCCCGTGGACCATCCGTGTCCGAGTCGTGGTTACTGGATCCGTATTGACCAAGGCTTGCAGGGCTTACGCTGATAGCCTGCCTCTGATCTGATTTCTTTGGCATTCACGTGCTAATCCCACATAGTAGCTTTTCCTTCCTTTAATTCTTGAATTAATCTTGCAGCGGCGGCAACTTGGTGGATCAGATAAAAAATAACCACAACTTGATCGCTTGATGTAGACGCGCCGGTAGCTTTTGGCGGATTGATTGCATAGAAAATCGAGTTGAGGCTGACCTCCACCACGATGACCCGGCCAGACTGAATTTTGTGGCGACCGCCTAAAAGCAATCGGACCCGACTGTCGAATCTGTAGCAAAATTCACCAATGACTGCGGAAACGCTCCTGTCGATTTCGGGACTTGCGGAAAACGAACATGTCGCAGGCTTACTTTTCTTGAATTTTAAATCTTAGACTATAAATCTGGACCGATGAACTCAAAACTGATGTAAATCCTTTCAAACCGGTTCTTCTTCATCTAAAAAATCACGAACTTCTTGACTTCTGAAAGAGATCCCTTCAAGAACTCAACACCACCGTGCGCAGGCCCCACGGTGGGCGCCAACTGTTATGGATTTGTCACGACAGATTTCCTAGTGTGAGGACTTAGTCGTGAGGTCAAAGCATCTATGTAGTAGCTTGAGAGGGATTGAGTGGGACGAGAGACGCGAGGTTTTTTACCCAGGTTCGGCCCCTCACGGTGGAGGTAAAAGCCTACATCCTGCTTCATCGATATTGATGATGATGATGATCTCGGTTACAAGGGCGATGTTTCGCCACCTCTAATCTAGAGAGCTCTTGATTTGTCTGTCTATCGAGACTTGTAAAACTTGTCCCTCTTGGGGTGCCCTGCCCCTCCTTATATAAGTTGGATGGACGGGTTACATGTGGAGTCCTAGTAGGACTAGGACTATTCTATTACAAGTAGAATCCTAGTCTTGCTTCCTTTGTAAGGGAACACTCCTTATGCCTTTTCTCTTAAGCCGGCCTACCATAACATGAGCCGGCCTTCTGGGCCTTGAGCCTTCTAGGCTTCCGGGTCTTGTCGCTCCTCTGACCCGCCTACCGGGTTACCAATGAGTCACCTGGCTCAGCCGGGTCATCAGTGAGTGGAGAATCCGGGCAGGTCACTTAGTGAGTCGCCAAGTCAGGGCGGGTCGCCAGTGAGTCGCCAAGTCCGGCTGGGTCATATTTCTGGTCGGGTCATACCGCGGGGTATATCCCCGACACATAGGACAACAAAAATCTACTCAAACATCATAGGATGGCAACACATCATTGGATAATAATATGAAGCATAAAGCACCATGTTCGAGTAGGGGGTATAGCGGGTTGCTGGAGAGTGGACCGCTGAATATAGATGATGGAAGGTGATGGAGGTGTTGACGAAGATGGCGGAGTTGTTAGTGTAGATTGCCGTCACATGATGATTGCCTCGGTGGCGTTCCGGCGCCACTGGAAGAGAGCCCCCCTCCTTCTTCCTTGCCCCCCCTAGATGGGAGGAGGGTTTCCCCTGGTCCTGGGCCTCCATGGCTCCCGGAGGGCAGGGATCCCTCCGAGATTAGATCTCTCCCTCTCTGTTTCTCTTCTGTTTTGCGTCTCTGTTTCTGGCCGAAAACCGTTTCTTAAATATCCGGAGATCCGTAACTCCGATCGGGCTCAAATTTTAACACAATTTTTCTCTCTTGATATAAGTTTCCTTTCGGCCGAAGAAGGACTCCGACCGACTTATAAGGTGGCCACAAGGCAACACCGCGTGGCCAGGTGGTGGTGGCGCCCTGATGCCTTGTGAAGGTTGTGGGCCTCCGTTTGCATTAATTCTTCCTCCCAAAATTACATATATTTCAAAATAAATCTCTGTAAAATTTTATCGCGTTTGGACTTCATTTGAGATGGATTTTCTGCGAACAAAAACAGGAACTGGCACTGGGCACTGGATCAATATGTTAATCCCAAAAATAATATAAAATGTTGCCAAAAGTATATGAAAGTTGTAGAATATTGGCATGAAATAATCAAAAAATATAGATATGACGCAGACGTATCATTGAGTCACGTGTTTACTCTGTAAACATCGGGCTTAACTACACCAACACACGTCACTTTGTGGGTTGGCTTTACCGCAATATTTATATCCATTGTTGCCCGTTTGTGCATGTGTTGACTATGACTAACATCCAGAAGAGTATCATGGTTAGTTGTCTTCTTTTTCATCTCTGAATTTTGTATGTTTCATGGTTAGTTGTTTTCACTTGTTGCTTTCATGTTTTGTGTGAACTTCTCAATGTTTGTGGTGCAAATTATAGTATATAGTGATTTGCTGAGGTTTGCTATCTTATTTTTGTTGTAGTATTTTTTATATTTATGGTGTAGTTTAGTGCTTCTACACTCCCTTTTATTTCAGTTGGGTGAGTTTGAGCTAAATTTTTTGCTTTAATATCTTTCTTTGTCCTTATATCAGTGGCTATATGTTTTTGGCACTTATTCCTTATATTCTAGAAAATATTTTCTACTTAATGTTGACATCAGATTTTGGCATGGCAGAAAACCCTATCAATATGACATCGGATAGGAAAAGATACAACTGCAAAGTTCTTCGTCTCGTTGAAACGGTCGATTTTGATATAAAAGTCGTCCCAATCTGAGTTCGTATGAAAAAGTTACAGCCATCCGAATACAGCCCTATCACGAGCCAAAAGTGGCGCGCCCCACCAGACACCCTGTGTGATGGGTAGCGCGAATAATAGCCTGTTTTGTGCGAGCGATTTCGCCCTCAAGATGATCTCTGATCAAAAAATGTTCAACATGAAAGTTGTTCGTCTCGTCGAAACAATCAAGTTTGCTTTTGGGCTTGTTTCCATCCGAGATCGTTTACCACCTCAAACATTACCCGCAAGGTCCAGCCAGTTTAAACCGAACAGTTTTGAAAAGTTCGGACAAAACTAATCCGAATTTGCCTAGGGTTTTGGACATGAATCCAAGCCTTTTACTTGCACGGGAAGTCTAGCCGCCTCTTTATACCTAAGGGGTGATGGCCGATTGAACAACACACAATCGATCAAATCATCTACCACTTTTTATCTTTTATCTTTTCTCCTTAACCCTAGTTCTTCTTCTTCCTCGTTCTTCATCTGTTCTTCTTGTTGCAGGGCGGCAAACCTCGAGGCCCTAGGGGCGATCAGGTCGACCTAGGGCCACCCATAGCCTCCGCGCGCCCTGACGGGGTCCCTCCCGGGCGTGTGGGGTTTCGGGTCTTCAAAAGCGCCCGCCGAATTGCTTGCGTACCGCGCTTCCGGACGGGTCTCCTTCGACGTGAGCTGCGGTGCATCACCCTCGGCATTGGAGGTACATGGTGACGTATTCGTGTGCGAACACACTTTTTGGCGACTCCGCTGGGGACGAAGCTTCGAACGGTCTCCAGCCTGTTCTTGCTACGAAGAGATCGTCATCTAGGGTTTGCAATCTACAAAGGTAATATGAATACCCAATTCACTTATGTAGATGCAAATAAAGAATATGTTGTTGCTAGATCGTCTAATGAGTATAATGTATCGGCTAGCCCTAGCTTTATCAAACATGCATCTAATTATGTGCAAGAGCCGATGCAACAAAATCTCCATTGTTCTACCTCACATAATTTTAGCAACATGCAACATTTGTATTCCAACTCCCATGCATCGGCAACCCCACAAATTCATAGGCCGATGAACAACATGATGAGTTTGGTTAATCAAGTTGAAACACCCCATGTAGGAAATTTCAATGGCATGCAACATAGTGTTTTATCTTTTTATTCATCGGCAAATAACTTGCAGTATGTTAATCCAAACATGTCGATGGATAGGCGAATTGGCCATGCTACTACTAGTTATTCGGCCAATTACCCTCAAACATCATATTCTACACCTCATGCTACTAATTTTTTGGCACCATACACAACTGTTGATATCCATAATTCGGCTCCGCACCTTCACGGTCATGGCCGAATATGTGAAACTTCTGCAGGAGAACAAATGCCTTCACCTACTACCGTGGCATATCATGTCCCCCCTGCACAATTACAGAATTTTGGCAACATCTCATTACCGAAAGATTCTAAAAGCATCGGGGGGCAACCATATCCAGACTGGGTAATTGAGAACAAGCTAACATTCTCTTGGGATTTGTGCAACTCTATTCGCCACGAACTAATAGAAGGCGGGAAGCCTCATGATTTTGCTGTTGTAAAAGCTAGAGTTGTGCGAATGATGCAGTCGCCCAGTGCTGTACCATCCAGTGCACCTCATTGCCGAAAGAGTCTCAAAGTATTGGGGGGCAATCTCATGAGGAGTGGATGGAAATTGAGATGAAAAGGTTCAAAGCTCGCCAAGCTGAGATGTGGGATAAAATTAGACAAGAGCGAGGAGCCTTGCAAATTCAAAAAGATAAAGCTATTGATTCAGGTAACAAAGAAAATTTAGTTATTGAAAAAGCCGAATCAAGTAGTATATATTCTAAGTCCATCAAATCCAAAGAAGCAAGCATTATTGAGAAAGGGCATGGAAAGCATAGCAAGACAGTCATGCTTGATTTTTCTGAAGTTAATGGAACATACTTCCTGCCCTATGAGTTTCGTGCCATAGAAATTGACAAGCTTCAAGGACAAGAGCAAGTAGCCGAACAAAGTTCGGTTGACAAAGATCTTCAAATTTATGATGCACGAAATCAAGAAGAAAATTGTGACATGGTGTTGGGAAGCCATCCAGAAGCAAAGCACGATATTATTCGTCATATGCAATCATCATGCTCTGCCAACATATTTGAAGAGGTATGTCTAGCAAGTAATTTAGCTATTTTCAGATTTGGTCACAACTTTATTGTTGATGCATCTATTAGAAAAATTCTCATAAGTAATTTTCAAAGACCAATTAAGAAGGGAAATTTACTTGTTAGCAATAAAATTGTTACTAAGCATATCGGTCAATATATTGTACCATTCAAAGAGACCGATAGTGACTTATTACTGCAGCCAAAGCTTTTCCCATTGCTTTATTTAAAGTTCATATCTAATTGGGTAGCTTTGCTTGTTTCATACTTGGCTTACACTTGGTCTCAATTGAGGCATGTATGTTCTAACTATTTTTGTTTCAGAAACCTAAAGCCAAGGTTAAATTCTTTTGAGAAAACCGATGCTAGTATAATATCTTACACAAAGACATCGGAGATAGAGTGCAAAACACAATGCATAGCCGAATGGGGTGATGCGAAATCCAGACCATTCGTTTGCTTAACTCCAAAGCCGTTCTCACAACAAGATCGGCTAGAAAGTAAAAAGTATACCTTCGATTCAAACATGTGTGATCAAATCTTTGATTTGTTGTTGAAAAATAATTACATTAGAACTCTTGATCACCATGTCAAGCCATCTATCCAAGGACGAATTTATTGTAAGTTGCATGATTCGTTCAAGCATAGTATTGAGGATTGCAACATGTTTCGTCAAATAGTTAAATCGGCCATTGATAAAGGACAATTGAAATTTGTTGAGACACCAAGAGTTGACGAGTCTATTCCAATTGGTCCTGATGGTAAAAGGTTTTTGCATCGGCTGCTTCAACCCGATCCATTTAAAGAGAAGGTAAAAACTGCAGGTGATGGGATCAAGTTTTCAAGTAAAGAAATTGTTGAAGAGCATAATGAACATAATCTTGAGGGCGAGAATTCCATCGAAGCTACAATGGAGACGCCAAGGACTGGGGGGCAACAAGAAAATCCAAAGATCGGTGCAAGCACAACCAAAGAAAACAAAGAACGATGTAAGCACAAAGGTAAAAAGCCGAAAGTCACTTTCGCGCAACTATTGGAAAAATATCAGAAGATAAGTGAGGAGAACAGTGCTTATCGGCCAACTAATGCAAAGGCATCAAGATCACCCCCCCGGCGCAAATCCAAGGATCAATATTGGCAAGAAGAGAATTTGAATGCAACTTGTTCATATCCTTATTTTGGGCCGCCAATGCCAATGTCGTGGATGCCTCCCTATGCTCACGTAAATCCATATCCATCATGGGACAAGTATGATACAAGGGCACATTATCCATATTATTATTAACCATCTCGCCAATATTATGCAGCTCCAAGAAGACCAACGTTCAATGAGAAGTCATATGTTCAAGACCGTTTCAATAAAAAAGAATCGGTCCGGAGCACAAGGAAGAATAAGGAGGTGGTTGAGCAAGTCTACCGCGTAAAAAGAGATGGTCGTAAGAGTGCCGCTTCAGATATGATCTCAAATGAAAAAGAGCCAACTAAAGTGTCGACATTGGCTACAAAAGGCAATGAGGAAAGTCAATCAAGTGCCAAATCTGAAGTGAAGAAGTTGAGAGTGCACAAGGTAAAACAAGAATTGCCATTACTTCAAACAAAATCGCAACCGGGGGTGCCCACTTGACTTGTCGTATTGGCAAAAGAAGAAGTTGCAAAAGCTTAGTGCACAAGAACTTGAAAAGAGAAACATGGCATGGGTTCCCAAAGGAAGTATTCAAAATAAGAATCATGTGCAAGCTTCCTTTACAAGGAGTGCGACAAAGGTGAAGAAGTAAAAGAGTGAAAACTATGAAGGACCAAGCCGAAGGTTTCAATATCTTTGGTCCACACATTATCCATTTTCTTCAACAATTTCATTGATGCCTATGCCATGGAATTTGTCATCAGGTATGATTGGTTACCCTCAATGGGCTTATTTTACTCCATGGATGCAATATAATTTCTTACTTCATGAAAGGGTGTTACCAAATCATCATATGTTTAATTAGCTTCACTTTTGTTGCTAATCTAAATGGCTGATATATACTTATCGTCCTAAGCATGTACAAATGGCCGATGAAGTGTTGACATCATCCTTAGAAAGAGCATTGTGCAAGTTATTTTTCGGCACACAAGCTTTGCCGAAAAACAGGGGGGCATGTGTTGACACCAGATTTTGGCATGGCAGAAAACCCTATTAAGATGACATCGGATGGGAAAAGTTACAACTGAAAAGTCCTTCGTCTCGTTGAATATAAAAATCGTCCCAATCTGAGTTTGTATGCAAAAGTTACAGCCATCCGAATACAGCCCTATCACGAGCCAAAAGTGGCGCGCCCCACTAGACACCGTGTCTGATGGGTAGCGCGAATAATAGCGTGTTTTGCGCAAGTGATTTCGCCCTCAAGATGATCTCTAATCAAAAAACGTTCAACATGATAAGTTGTTCGTCTCGTCAAAACGGTCAAGATTGCTTTTGGGCTCGTTTCCATCCGAGGTCATTTACCACCTAAAAAATTACCCTCAAGGTCCAGCCAGTTTAAACCGAACAGTTTTCAAAAGTTCGGACAAAACCAATACGAATTTGCCTAGGGTTTTGGACGTGAATCCAAGCCTTTTACTTGCACGGGAAGTCCAGCCGCCTCTTATATAACTAAGGGGTGACGGCCGATTGAACAACACACAATCGATCAAATCATCTACCACTTTTTATCTTTTATCTTTTCTCCTTAACCCTAGTTCTCCTTCTTCCTTGTTCTTCGTCTGCTCTTCTTGTTGCAGGGCGGCGAACCTCGAGGCCCTAGGGGTGACCAGGTCGACCTAGGGCAGCCCATAGCCTTCGCGCGCCCTGACGGGGTCCCTCCCGGGCGTGTGGGGTTTCGGGTCTTCAAAAGCGCCCGCCGGATTGCTTGCGTACCGCGCTTCCGGACGGGTCTCCTTCGACGTGAGCTGCGGTGCATCACCCTCGGCGTTGGAGGTACATGGTGACGTGTTCGTGTGCGAACACTTATATTCAGTGATCATTTCACTTATTGCCTACATGTTTTGTGTGCAAGTTCTCAATGTTTGTGGTGCAAATTATTGGTATAGTATGTTGCTGATGATAACTAACTTACTAGTTGAAGTATTTTTTGTTACTTATGATGTAGTTTAACGTTTCTACTCTTTACTTTTTTAGTTGAGTTTTTTTTTGTGTTTTTGTAATTTTATGAGAAGTGGGGGAGATGAAAATGGGAGGCAAAGACAAATAACAAGGTAAATAAAAAGTAGAGCAAGTAGATGATAGTTTGTGTGAAGGTACTTGGTAGGTTTTGATGATGTCTCCCCGACAACGGCGCCAGAAATTCTTCCTGCTACTTGTGAGCTACGTTGGGATTTTCCCCGAAGAGGAGAGGAGATGCAACACAGTAGAAATAAGTATCTCCCTCAGTGAGAACCAAGGTATCAATCCATTAGGAGAATCACGCAAAGCCTTGTGAATAGCATGTGCACACAATAAAGCAAATACTTGCACCCAATGCGGACAAGAGGGTCGTCAATCCCCTTGGACTCGTTACTTGTAACAATC
Organism: Triticum aestivum; assembly: GCF_018294505.1. Taxonomy (NCBI): domain Eukaryota; kingdom Viridiplantae; phylum Streptophyta; class Magnoliopsida; order Poales; family Poaceae; genus Triticum; species Triticum aestivum. The sequence continues at coordinate 208,001,275 of NC_057796.1, forward strand.
AAATCTTGTAGTGGTAGATAGATAAATTGCAAAAAAACTAAAATATAAAAATTACAACAAAAATATTTTGGGTATATATATATATGTGTGTGTGATAAAAGTAGACCCGGGGGCCATAGTTTTCACTAGAGGCTTCTCTCTCAAACCCATAGCATATGGTGGGTAGACAAATTAGTGTTGGGCAATTGATCGAAAAGCGCATAGTTATGATGATATTCAAGGCAATGATCATGTATATAGGCATCACGTCCAAGACAAGTAGACGACTCCTGCGTGCATCTACTACTATTACTCCACCCATCGACCGCTATCCAGCATGCATCTAGGGTATTAAGTTAATAAAAACAGAGTAACGCTTTAAGTAAGATGACATTATGTAGAGAAAGTAAACCCAATAAATATTAATAAACCAAGTCGTTTTACCCTTAATGACAACAATACAAATACGTGTCTTGCCCCTTTATGTTACTGGGATAGAGCACCGCAGGATTGAAACCATCACAAAGCACCTCTCCCACTGAAGATAAATCAATCTAGTTTTCCAAACCAAACGCATAGATCGGAGAGAAATACAAAGCTATAACAATCATGCATAATAAAGTCCAGAAAAGACTCAATTACTTTTCATGAATATTCATATTATAAGTCCACAATTCATCAGATCCCAACAAACACACCGCAAAAGAGGATTACATAGGATAGAACTCCAAGAACATCGAGGAGAATGTTGTATTAAAGATCAAAGAGAGAGAAGAAGGCATCTAGCTACTAGCTATGGACTCGTAGGTCTATGGTAAACTACTCACGCATCATCGGAAGGCGGCAAGGATGATGTAGAAGCCCTCTGTGATCGATTTCCCTTCCGGCAGAGTACCAAAAAGGCCTCCAGATGGGATCGCGGAATAACAGAAACTTGCGGCGGCGGAAAAAGTGTTTCGGGTGGCTCTCTGGTATTTGGGAATATTGGAGAATTTACAGACGTGGAATTACGTCAAGAGGTGCCACAAGGGGCCCACAAGCTCAGGGGGTGCCCCCCCTCCTGGGGCGCGCCTGGTGAGCTTGTCACTCCCTCATGAGTCTTCTGGTCTTCTCCCAAACATTCATGTGTCCCTTCTGGTCCAGAAAAAATTAATCCAAAGATTTTTCTCTGTTTGGACTCCGTTTGATATTGATTTTCTGAAAAGCCAAAAACAAGCAAAAAACAGCAACTGGCACTGGGCACTATGGTAATAGGTTAGTACCAAAAATGATGTAAAATAGCATATAAAACTTCCAAGATTGATGCTATAATAGCATGGAACAATCAATCCAAAGATTTTTCTCCGTTTGGACTCCGTTTGATATTGATTTTCTGAAAAGCCAAAAACAAGCAAAAAACAGCAACTGGCACTGGGCACTATGTTAATAGGTTAGTCCCAAAAATGATGTAAAATACCATATAAAACTTCCAAGATTGATGCTATAATAGCATGGAACAATCAAAAATTATAGATACGTTGGAGAAGTATCAACATGCCCAATCTTAATTCGTCCTCGAGTAGGTAAATGATAAAAACAGATTTTTGATGTGAAATGCTACCTAACCTGTCTATCATGTAATCTTTCTTTTAGGGTATGAATATTAAGATCTGAATGATTCAAAGCAATAGTCTATAATTTTGATATAAAGACATTGATACTTAGGCATACTAACAAACAATCATGCCTTTCAAAATAAAAAATGCTAATGAATGTTATCCCTACAAAATCATATAGTCTTGTCATGCTCCATCTTCTTAACACAAAATATTAATCATGTACAACCTTGATGACAAGCCGAGCAATTGGTTCATACTTTTTTAACGCGCTTCAGCTTTTTCAACCCAAACGCAATACATGAGCATGAGCCATGTATATAGCACTATGGGTGGAATAGAATGTGGTGATAGAGATTAATAAGGGGAAGATAAAGAAGGAAGATAGTCTCACATTGACGCAGCTAATCAACGGGCTATGGAGATGCCCATCAATTGATGTCAATGCGAGGAGTAGGGATTGCCATGCAACGGATGCACTAAGAGCTATAAGTGTATGAAGGCTCAAACTGAAAACTAAGTGGGTGTGCATCTAACTTGCTTGCTCATGAAGACCTCGGGCATTTGAGGAAGCCTATCGTCGGAATATACAAGCCAAGTTCTATAATGAAAAATTCCCACTAGTATATGAAAGTGATAACACATGAGACTCTATATGAAAAACATGGTGCTACTCTGAAGCACGAGTGTGGAAAAGGATAATAACATTGCCCCTTCTCTCTTTTTCTCTCATTTTTTGTTGGGCTCTTTTTGGCCTCTTTTATTTATTTATTTCCTCACTGGGACAATGCTCTGATAATGATGATTATCACACTTCTATTTACTTACGACTCAATGTACAACTCGATAAAACTGAAACATATGACTCCATATGAATGCCTCTGGCAGTGTACTAGGATGTGCAATGATGCTAACGTAACATGTACAATAATGATGAACAGCGGTTGAGCCACAAATACTATGTCCGCTATATGATCATGCAAAGCAATATGACAATGAAGGTGTATGTCATAGTAACATAACGGTGGAAGTTGCATGGAAATATATCTCGGAATGGCTATGAAAATGCCATGATAGGAAGGTATGGTGGCTATTTTGAGGAAGATATAAGGAGGCTTATGTGTGATAGAGCGTATCATATCACGGGATTTGGATGCACCAGCGAAATTTGCACCGACTCTTGAGGTGAGAAAGGGCAATGCACGGTACCGAAGAGACTAGCAAATTGCGGAAAGGTAAGAGCGTGTATAATCCATGGACTCACATTAGTCATAAAGAACTCACATACTTATTGCGAAAGTTTATTAGACCTCAAAGCAAAGTACTACTATGCATGCCCTGAGGGGGATAGATTGGTAGGAGAAGACCATCGCTTGTCCCCGACCGCCACTCATAAGGAAGACACTCAATAATAAATCATGCTCCAACTTGTTAGCATAACTAGGGACTATACGCGCATGCTTCAGGAATCATAAACCTTAACACCAATATTCGTACTAAAACACAATTATTCACTATGACCTCCCACATATTACCATCTCAATATCGCAAAACCATTGCAAGGAATCAAACTTATCATATTTAGTGATCTACATGAAAGTTTTTATTATATCCCTGTGGAATGCCTATCATATCAGGACAAATTACATAACATGTGCATATTGCCATTACTATTTATTAGACTCTCAAAAAGATATAAGTGAAGCATGAGACATTGGTGCAACAACCTGCTATACAAATGGTTTTTAACCCCTTTCCACGACGAAGTTTTAAACCGTCGCCTTGCATTTGTGTGCGATAGGGAGGTCCTTCCCACACGACCCAGAAACCGTCGGGGATAGGTCCTCTGGTCGCACACGTGGGGCAAAATGAGCTTGTGTGCGATCGGGCGAGCCATCGCATACAATTATACAAGCCCAATCGTTTCCGTTCGTATGTACATCATACAGTGAATCCCAGACACACATTTCTGTTTGTATGTACATCCCACACAGTGAATCCCAGACAAACGTTTCCGTTCGTATGAACATCCCACACTGTGAATCCCAGCCAAACGTTTCCATTTATGTGCACATCCCACACAGTGAATCCCAGACAAACATTTTTGTTAGTATCTACATCACACACATAGTTTTCTGTATAGCCTCGTCTATGATAGGTGTAATGATCACACACGCTCTGCCTCAGTTAACCGTTTGCGTTATTCAAGTATATCACACACGATTCGTTGAACAAAACTATATGACATTGGGCTATCCATCACACACCTTTTACTGCTAGAAACATTTGTAAAGTTCCATGACCCATTTAGCAGGTTTTATTAGTTTACTATTAATAATTCCGGTATTAAGAAAATTCACATTTCGTATCGAACAGTTGTTTGCCACTTTCATATGAGGCACTCAAATATATTCAACATCACATTACAATTGCTACGTGAAAACAACACAGTACAACGTATAGCTAGTTCGCCTCCATAAGCACAATATCGGAACAATATGTTCATTTCCCTAATCGACTGATGCATGATCAGCCAAGTTCATCTTCTCCACCTCTGCTTTCAGTTCAGTAAGAACCTGTTTTGCACTGACCAACTGGGAAAGTGCATCCTCCTTCGCAAATACCATCTTAGCAAAGTCTAATTTAAAAATCTGAGCTCATTCTCCGTCTTCCTCTTTTTTCCCGTATCTTGAAATATTCTTCAGCGTTGACAACATTTTCTCTAAGCCTGTCTCTGTTCTCTTTCTCATACATTCTCCAAAGCTTTGCTAGGCACATCTTCAAAGACTGTGGCCACTCTTGATAAACCCACTCCAGGTAAGAACACTTCCATTCATCCTATAATATTTAAAACTAAATCAATTACAATTTTAGGGAAAATGAGTTTCTAGCAAAATAGAAAATCACCACATACATATTTTGAAAAACTAAAGAAACACGTTAATTATGACATATCTTCTCAAAAAGATCAATGTGCAAATGAATTAATTGCTATTGATACAACAAACAAATTCAGGAACATCACAAGCTATAATTAACTGCAACAATGCTACAAGTTCTTAGTCATGTACTACAAATAACATATTGCATTTTATGAGGAAGCTAAATATAACTAGAACGGCATAGCGACAGTCTTTTGATGGCATCAAATTAATAGTAACAGGTGTGTATATGCACAAATTTAGTAACATAGAACTAATAGAACTAAGGCCCTCCACTATTTAGGCCAAAACCAGTGTCGAAACAACTGTTGCGACATTTGGCACCGGTGCCCTGCACTGCCGAGCCGATGCTAGAGAAAAAATTTAGGGAACCGGACTTCAGAGCACCTAGTTGCTCCAATGACCAGTTCCTTCATGCCATAAAGTTTTAGTATTTTACTGCTTGGCTGCTCGGATGTGTGGAACAAAGTTGGGCACACAAACTGCTGAAGCGGTGTCAAATAATTTTCGCAGAGCATCACTGATGAGATGGCAACATTTTTAGATACTAGATAGAAACTGTGACACTATCTTAATCACATCCAGAATAACATAGCACAGTGACAGTGTCTGAATCACATCTAACAAATGATTTGTAACAACGATAGTGGGGCTAACCTTCTCTGCACATGCCAGAAACTTCCCCCCTTTGTATTCAAAAGCAACTGACTTCACACATGGAGATTGATGGTGACAACGAGTAGGCAGATCTTCAACCACCCCGCTCCATTCGTTGCAAGTGATGGTCCTAGGGAGCTACAAGATGAAGAAATGGCTCAAATCGTCCACCAATTTAAAACCCTATATTCCAAATCATAACCCGAGATAGAGGAGAGAGGCATACTTGGCTGGTGAAACAGACATCATCGGAGGAGGAACCGCTGGTGAGGTCATTGAAGAAGACCATGGCGACCTCGGCGGTCGGATGCAAGATGGGGAGAGCGAGGAAGCAAGTGAGGAAGCGGCTATAGCTTGGGAAGGAAGGAAGGAGGAAACATGGGAGATGTGGCTTGTGGTCGGGATAAAAGGGGGTGGGGAGGGGGAGAGTTAGATATTTCGGCGGTAGGCAAAAAAAATTTGAAAGGTGGAGGGAAACTTGGCATGCGGTGCCGCCGGACACGATTCAATTTGAACAAATGTGTGCATCGCAAACATTTCTTCTGCTTTATGCGCATGTGATGAGTTTGAGCATTCAAATTTTGGTCGAAATTTCCCTGGGTACTGTGCTCATCCACGTCATTGCATAATTTAACATAGCCTGCTAATTTGGATACACAAAAGAGCCTACAGCACATAAACCACACTTACTGAATCGAGCAATTTTAGTAATTAAACAGAGCCTGTTGACCTAAACATTGCTCTAACAAAAGACTAGTGTTATAACAAAGGCTAAGTACGCATAATTTTAGCAAAGCACCCGACGCGTCGCCCTATGCCTCGCCGGTGTAAGATGAGACGTCGATGACTTGTCCTGGCGACATGCCGCCGTTGGTGGACTCCGCATCCCCTAGGCTGAAGTCGACCTCGTCCTCGTCCTCGTCCTCGGTGCGGCCCTCAAGGTTGTAGTACTCATAGTAGTTGCTGCGCCAGAGCTCGCGCTGGTACTCCATCGCCGATTCCTCGATGGACAGGCTCTTCTCTACCTCCTCCTTAGCCATGCGCAACTCCTCCTCCCGGCGCTCCTCGATCTCCGCCGCATCTTGCATCTCTAGCTCCTGCTCGGCGATCTCATTTGGAAGTTGGTGCTCCATGGCCTCCGCCGCCTTTTCGGATGTGGCGTGCATGCTGGATTCTGAGGAGGCCTGGAATATCTTGGCATGGGCATCCTCGATCTTGGCGTGGATGGCCTTGACCCGGGCCAGGGCGACATCCGTGGCACGGACGGCTGCTCGACTACTCTTGGCATTTGCAGCCGCCACCACAGTAGCTGCTACAGCCGTCTCGGCTGCTGCACCTGCCCTGTCGGCTGCCGCAGATGCCCTCTTGGCAGATGTGGTCGCGCTCAATGCGGATGCGACCACGCTCTCGTCGTAGGCGGCCGCGCTCTCGGTGGAGGCGGTGGCACTCGGGGAGGACGCGTAGACCATACGGGCCCTTACAAAGCGTCACCATGATGTCATTCTTTGCAAGAAGGGGTTGGGAATGGGGATCGAGGATTCTAGGGTTACCGAGACTTGAGCAGACGAAGCCGGCGAAGCTTATGGAGGAAGACATAAATAGACCCACGAGTTTTCATCGCAAAGGTTCCTATAACCAACTGTGTGTGATGTAGTTTATTTTTTGTACTAGCTGTGAAAGACGAATTTGGAGTACAGTAGCAACGGATGGTGTTTTAAATGTACGAGAAAATTTTGTACCGTTAACATGCACTAATACCACTGTCATGTTAAAATTTGGAAATTTTCAGGGTTCATTTGACCTTTTTAAGACATTAAGTGAGTTTCTAGCCATTTATTCAAATTTGAGCTACATGTACATCCAGTAGCAAATCATCATGGGTTGGAAAATCATATTTGTGTCCTCATGTGCGAGTTAATGCCATGTGCAGTAAATTGGAAGGAATTTTCAAACATATTGGTGTCACGGCTTGGACACACGCATTGAGTGCCATGGCTTTTAAATTCCAAAAAAATAAAAATGATCAAAAATACATGGAACCTTGCTTGATGTAATGGCATGGCACCAAGATGTTGTGGTAAAAAATTGGCTTGTTTGACGAAAGTTTAGACACACACCCGACACAAACTGGAGCATCTCACGAGAAGACTCGTGGTTTCAAGATGGAACAATGCATGTTTGATGATGAACCGGCGGTAGCTTCCTTGTATGGCCTTGAATTTTTTTTCTATCGTTAACATGCACTAATACAACTGTCATGTTAAATTTTGGAAATTTCCAGGGTTCATTTGACCTTTTAAAGACATTTAAGTTATTTTCTAGACATTTAATGGCCGTAATCCAAATCTGAGCTACATGTACATGCAACAGCTAACCGTAATGGGTTGGAAAATCATATTTCTGTCCTGTGCGAGTTAATGCCATGTGCAGTAAATTGGAAGGAATTTTCAAATATATTGGTGTCACGGCTTGGACACAAGCATTGAGTGCCATGGCTTTTAAATTCCAAAAAAGGTCAGAAATACATGGAGCCTTTCTTGATGTAATGGCATGGCGCCAAGATGTTGTGGTAAAAAAAATTGGCCTGTTTAATGAAACTTTGGACACACACGCCTCACAAACCGGAGCATCTCACGAGAAGACTCGTGGTTCCAATAGGGAACAATGCATGTTTGATGACGAACCGGCGGTAGCTTCCCCGTATGGCCTTGATTTTTTTACCATTAACATGCACTAATACAACCGTCGTGTTAAAATTTGGAAATTTCTAGGGGTCATTTGACCTTTTTAAGACATTTAAGTTATTTTGTAGCCATTTAATGGGCGTAATTCGAATTTGAGCTACATGTACATGCAACAGCTAACCATAATGGGTGGGGAAATCATATTTGTGTCCTCGTGTGCAAGTTAGGTTTGTTAAAAGTTGTGATGCATGTCAACGCACATGTAATATAGGTAGAAGACAAGAAATGCCTATGAATTATAGTCTAGTTTGTGAACCTTTTGATGTTTGGGGCCTGGACTATTTGGGTCCATTCCATGTTTCATATGGGCATACTCATATTCTTGTGCCTGTAGATTATGTTACCAAGTGGATTAAAGCCATTCCTACTCATCACGTAGATGCAGCTACCTCGTTGAAGATGATAAAGGACATAATCCTTCCCAGGTTCGGAGTCCGTAAAGTTCTTATTACTGATGGTGGATCTCATTTTATAGAGGGATTTTTCAGGAGGATGCTTCGTAAGTACGGAGCAACTCATTGAATAGCTCCCCCTATCATCCTCAAAAAAGTGGTCAAGTTGAACTCTCAAACCGAGAAATACAGACAATATTACAGAAGATGGTGCAAAAGTCCAAGAAAGACCGGGCAAGGAAGCTCAATGAGACCCTTTGGGCCTACCCCACCTCTTAAAAAACCATGGGTATGTCACCATACAAGATGGTTTACGATAAGGCTTGCCATCTGCCCTTAGAATTAGAACATAAGGCTTATTGGGCGGTTAAAAACATAAATTTCAATCTTAAGGAAGCAGGAGAGAAACGACTACTAGATATACATGCGTTAGGAGAGCTCCAGAATAGTGCTTACGAGAGTGCCCGGTTGTTTAAAGAGAAGGTAAATATGTGGCACGATCATAAGATCTTGAAACAAACATTTGCTGCGGGGGACAAAGTCCTCCTATTTAACTCTCGTCTCACGTTGTTTCTAGGGAAACTCAGGTCTTGCTGGGAAGGACCTTATGAGATTGAAGAAGTCTACAATTTCGGAGCCGTTTGAATGAAAGGGGGACAAGATGGAACTTGGATCATGAATGGACAACGCTTGAAGCTATACCTCCCCGATGAACAAAAACTAGAACAAGAAGTGGAAGAGGTAGGTTTCATTACGATCGAGGAAGCCAGATCTCTTTGGAGAAAACAAAAGGTATGAAAGGGTACTATTGTATCGTAGATGTAAATATGGGCTTAGAATTTGTTTATTTATTTTTATTTTTGTTGGGTTTGACCTGTTTAATCTCGTGACTGAATCGTTGAGGTTTTCATCCATAGCTAGAGGTTTTCATCACCTACTTTTCAGGGAGGAAAAACATCCAAAGAAGAAGTTGACGAAAGTGAAGGAAATATGCCCTAGAGGCAATAATAAAGTTATTATTTATTTCCTTATATCATGATAAATGTTTATTATTCATCCTAGAATTGTATTAACCGGAAACATAATACATGTGTGAATATATAGACAAACAGAGTGTCACTAGTATGCCTCTACTTGACTAGCTCGTTAATCAAAGATGGTTATGTTTCCTAGCCATAGACATAAGTTGTCATTTGATTAACGAGATCACCTCATTAGGAGAATGACGTGATTGACTTGACCCATTCCGTTAGCTTAGCACTCGATCGTTTAGTATGTTGCTATTGCTTTCTTCATGACTTATACATGTTCCTATGACTATGAGATTATGTAACTCCCGTTTACCGGAGGAACACTTTGTGTGCTACCAAACGTCACAACGTAAATGGGTGATTATAAAGGTGCTCTACAGGTGTCTCCAAAGGTACTTGTTGGGTTGGCGTATTTCGAGATTAGGATTTGTCACTCCGATTATCAGAGAGGTATCTCTGGGCCCACTCGGTAATGCACATCACTATAAGCCTTGCAAGCATTGTGACTAATGCGTTAGTTGCGGGATGATGTGTTACGGAACGAGTAAAGAGACTTGCCGGTAACGAGATTGAAGTAGGTATCGAGATACCGACGATCAAATCTCGGGCAAGTAACATACCGGTGACAAAGGGAACAACGTATGTTGTTATGCGGTCTGACCGATAAAGATCTTCGTAGAATATGTGGGAGCCAATATGGGCATCCAGGTCCCGCTATTGGTTATTGACCGGAGACGTGTCTCGGTCATGTCTACATAGTTCTCGAACCCGTAGGGTCCGCACGCTTAACGTTACGATGATAGTTTTATTGAGTTTTGATGTACCGAAGGAGTTTGGAGTCCCGGATGAGATCGGGGATATGACGAGGAGTCTCGAAATGGTCGAGACGCAAAAATCGATATATTGGATGACTATATTCGGACTTCGGAAAGGTTCCGAGTGATTCGGGTATTTTTCGGAGTACCGGAGAGTTACGGGAATTCGTATTGGGCCTTAATGGGCCATACGGGAAAGGAGAGAAAGGCCTCAAAAGGTGGCCGCACCCCTCCCCATGGTCTGGTCTGAATTGGACTAGGGAAGGGGGGCGCACCCTTCCTTCTTTCTCCTTCCCCCTTCCCTTCTCCTACTCCCACAAGGAAAGGAGGAGTCCTACTCCCGGTGGGAGTAGGACTCCCCCCTATGGCGCGCCTCTCCCCTTGGCCGGCTGCCTCCCCCTTGCTCCTTTATATACGGGGGCAGGGGGCACCCCAGAGACACAACAATTGATCCTTGAGATCTCTTAGCCGTGTGCGGTGCCCCCCTCCACCATATTACACCTCGATAATACCGTTGCGGAGCTTAGGCGAAGCCCTGCGTCGGTGGAACATCATCATCGTCACCACGCCGTCGTGCTGACGAAACTCTCCCTCAACACTCGGCTGGATCGGAGTTCGAGGGACGTCATCGAGCTGAACGTGTGTAGAACTCGGAGGTGCCGTACGTTCGGTACTTGATCGGTCGGATCGTGAAGACGTACGACTACATCAACCGCGTTGTGATAACGCTTCCGCTGTCGGTCTACGAGGGTACGTGGACAACACTCTCCCCTCTCGTTGCTATGCATCACCATGATCTTGCGTGTGCGTAGGAATTTTTTTGAAATTACTACGTTCCCCAACAGTGGCATCCGCGCCTGGTTTTATGCGTTGATGCTATGCACGAGTAGAACACAAGTGAGTTGTGGGCGATATAAGTCATACTGCTTACCAGCATGTCATACTTTGGTTCAGTGGTATTGTGAGATGAAGCGGCCCGGACCGACATTACGCGTACGCTTACGCGAGACTGGTTTCACCGTTGCGAGCACTCGTTGCTTAAAGGTGACAGGCGGGTGTCTGTCTCTCTCACTTTAGTTGAACCGAGTGTGGCTACGCCCGGTCCTTGCGAAGGTTAAAACAGCACCAACTTGACAAACTATCATTGTGGTTTTGATGCGTAGGTAAGAACGGTTCTTGCTAAGCCCATAGCAGCCACGTAAAACTTGCAACAACAAAGTAGAAGACGTCTAACTTGTTTTTGCAGGGCATGTTGTGATGTGATATGGTCAAGACATGATGTGATATAATTTGTTGTATGAGATGATCATGTTTTGTAACCGAGTTATCGGCAACTCGCAGGAGCCATATGGTTGTCGTTTTATTGTATGCAATGCAATCGCCATGTAATGCTTTACTTTATCACTAAGCGGTAGCGATAGTCGTAGAAGCATAAGATTGACGAGACGACAACGATGCTACGATGGAGATCAAGGTGTCACGCCGGTGATGATGGTGATCATGACGGTGCTTCGGAGATGGAGATCACAAGCACGGTGCTTCGGAGATGGAGATCACAAGCACAAGATGATGATGGCCATATCATATCACTTATATTGATTGCATGTGATGTTAATCCTTTATGCATCTTATCTTGCTTTGTTTGACGGTAGCATTATAAGATGATCCTTCACTAAAATTATCAAAGTATAAGTGTTCTCCCTGAGTATGCACCGTTGCGAAAGTTCTTCGTGCTGAGACACCACGTGATGATCGGGTGTGATAGGCTCTACGTTCAAATACAACGGGTGCAAAACAGTTGCACACGCGGAATACTCAGGTTAAACTTGACGAGCCTAGCATATAACAGATATGGCCTCGGAACACGGAGACCGAAAGGTCGAGCGTGAATCATGTAGTAGATATGATCAACATAGTGATGTTCACCATTGAAACTACTCCATCTCACGTGATGATCGGACATGGTTTAGTTGATATGGATCATGTGATCACTTAGAGGATTAGAGGGATGTCTATCTAAGTGGGAGTTCTTAACTAATATGATTAATTGAACTTAAATTTATCATGAACTTAGTCCTGATAGTATTTTGCAAATTATGTTGTAGATCAATAGCTCGCGTTGTTGCTTCCCTGTTTTATTTTTGATATGTTCCTAGAGAAAATTATGTTGAAAGATGTTAGTAGCAAAGATGCGGATTGGATCCATGATCTGAGGATTATCCTCATTGCTGCACAGAAAAATTATGTCCTTGATGCACCGCTAGGTGACAGACCTATTGCAGGAGCAGATGCAGACGTTATGAACGTTTGGCTAGCTCAATATGATGACTACTTGATAGTTTAGTGCACCATGCTTAACGGCTTAGAATCGGGACTTCAAAGACGTTTTGAACGTCATGGACCATATGAGATGTTCCAGGAGTTGAAGTTAATATTTCAAGCAAATACCCGAGTTGAGAGATATGAAGTCTCCAACAAGTTCTATAGCTAAAAGATGGAGGAGAATCGCTCAACTAGTGAGCATGTGCTCAGATTGTCTGGGTACTACAATCGCTTGAATCAAGTGGGAGTTAATCTTCCAGATAAAATAGTGATTGACAGAATTCTCTAGTCACCATCACCAAGTTAGTAGAACTTCGTGATGAACTATAGAATGCAAGGGATGACGAAAGTAATTCCCGAGCTCTTCGTGATGCTGAAATCGACGAAGGTAGAAATCAAGAAAAACATCAAGTGTTGATGGTTGACGAGACCACTAGTTTCAAGAAAAGGGCAAAGGGAAGAAGGGGAAATTCAAGAAGAACGGCAAGCAAGTTGCTGCTCAAGTGAAGAAGCCTAAGTCTGGTCCTAAGCCTGAGACTAAGTGCTTCTACTGCAAAGGGACTGGTCACTGGAAGCGGAACTACCCCAACTATTGGGTGGATAAGAAGGATGGCAAAGTGAACAAAGGTATATTTGATATACAGATTATTGATGTGTACTTTACTAGTGTTTATAGCAACCCCTCGGTAATTGATACTGGTTCAGTTGCTAATAGTAGTAACTCGAAACGGGAGTTGCAGAATAAACAGAGACTAGTAAAAGTGAACAAAGGTATATTTGATATACAGATTATTGATGTGTACTTTACTAGCGTTTATAGCAACCCCTCGGTAATTGATACTGGTTCAGTTGCTAAAGAGTAGTAACTCGAAAATGGGAGTTGCAGAATAAACAGAGACTAGTAAAAGGCGAGGTGACGATGTGTGTTGGAAGTAGTTCCAAGATTGATATGATCATCATCGCACACTCCCTGTACTTTCAGGATTAGTGTTGAAACTAAATAAGTGTTATTTGGTGTTTGCGTTGAGCATGAATATGATTTGATCATGTTTATTGCAATACGGTTATTCATTTAAGTTAGAGAACAATTGTTGTTCTGTTTACATGAATAAAAACCTTCTATGGTCATACACACCAACGAAAATGGTTTGTTGGATCTCGATCGTAGTGATACACATATTCATAATATTGAAGCCAAAAGATGCAAAGTTAATAATGATAGTGCAACTTATTTGTGGCACTGCCGTTTAGGTCATATTGGTGTAAAGCGCATGAAGAAACTCCATACTGATGGGATTTTGGAATCACTTGATTGTGAATCACTTGATGCTTGCGAACCGTGCCTCATGGGCAAGATGACTGAAACGGCGTTCTCCGGAACTATGGAGAGAGCAACAGATTTGTTGGAAATCATACATACAGATGTATGTGGTCCGATGAATATTGAGGCTCGTAGCAGGTATCATTATTTTCTGACCTTCACAGATGATTTGAGCAGATATGGGTATATCTACTTGATGAAACATAAGTCTGAAGCATTTGAAAAGTTCAAAGAATTTCAGAGTGAAGTGGAAAACCATCGTGAGAAGAAAATAAAGTTTCTATGATCTGATCGTAGAGAAGAGTATTTGAGTTACGAGTTTGGCCTTCAGTTAAAACAATGTGAAATAGTTTCACTACTCACGCCACCTGGAACACCACAGCATAATGGTGTGTCCGAACGTCATAACCGTACTTCATTGGATATAGTGCAATCTATGATGTTTCTTACCAATTTACCACTATCGTTTTGGGGTTATGCATTAGAGATAGCTGCATTCACGTTAAATAGGGCACCATCAAAATCCGTTGAGACGACGCCTTATGAACTGAGGTTTAGCAAGAAACCAAAGTTGTTGTTTCTTAAAATTTTGGGGTTGCGATGCTTATGTGAAAAAGTTTCATCCTGATAAGCTCAAACCCAAATCGGAGAAATGTGTCTTCATAGGATACCCAAAGGAGACTGTTGGGTATACCTTCTATCACAGATCCGAAGGCAAAAACTTTTGTTGCTAAGTTCGGAAATTTTCTAGAGAAGGAGTTTCTCTCGAAAGAAGTGAGTGGGAGGAAAGTAGAACTTGATGAGGTAACTATACCTGCTCCCTTATTGGAAAGTAGTTCATCACAGAAACCAGTTTCTGTGACACCTACACCAATTAGTGAGGAAGTTAATGATGATGATCATGAAACTTCAGATCAAGTTATTACTAAACCTCGTAGATCAACCAGAGTAAGATCCGCACCAGAGTGGTACGGTAATCCTGTTCTGGAGGTTATGTTACTAGACCATGACGAACCTACGAACTATGAAGAAGTGATGGTGAGCCCAGATTCCGCAAAATGGCTTGAGGCCATGAAATCTGAGATGGGATCCATGTATGAGAACAAAGTATGGACTTTGGTTGACTTGCCCGATGATCGGCAAGCCATAGAAAATAAATGGATCTTCAAGAGGAAGACAGACGCTGATAGTAGTGTCACTGTCTACAAAGCTAGAATTGTCGCAAAAAGGTTTTCGACAAGTTCAAGGTGTTGACTACGATGAGAGAGTTTCTCACTCGTATCTATGCTTAAAGTCTGTCTGAATCATGTTAGCAATTGTCACATTTTATGAAATCTGGCAAATGGATAAACAAAACTACATTCCTTAAATGGATTTATTAAAGAAGAGTTGTATATGATGCAACCAGAAGGTTTTGTCAATCCTAAAGGTGCTAACAAAATATGCAAGCTCCAGCGATCCATCTATGGACTGGTGCAAGCATCTCGGAGTTGGAATATACGCTTTGATAAGTTGATCAAAGGATATAGTTTTATACAGACTTACGGAGAACCTTGTATTTACAAGAAAGTGAGTGGGAGCTCTGTAGCATTTCTGATATTATATGTGGATGACATATTACTGATTGGAAATGATATAGAATTTCTGGATAGCATAAAGGGATACTTGAATAAGAGTTTTTCAATGAAAGACCTCGGTGAAGCTGCGTATATATTGGGCATCAAGATCTATAGAGATAGATCAAGACGCTTAATTGGACTTTCACAAAGCACATGCCTTAACAAGATTTTGAAGTAGTTCAAAATAGAACAATCAGAGAAAGAGTTCTTGCCTGTGTTACAAGGTGTGAAATTGAGTAAGACTCAAAACCCGACCACGGCAGAAGATAGAAAAAGAATGAAAGTCATTCCCTATGCCTCGGCCATAGGTTCTATAAAGTATGCCATGCTGTGTACCAGATCTATTCTATACCCTACACTGATTTTGGCAAGGGAGTACAATAGTGATCTAGGAGTAGATCACTAGACAGCGGTCAAAATTATCCTTACTGGAATAAGGATATGTTTCTCGATTATAGAAGTGCCAAAAGGCTCGTCGTAAAAGGTTACGTCAATGAAGTTTTGACACTAATCTAGATAACTCTAAGTCTCGGTCTAGATACATATTGAAAGTGGGAGCAATTAGCTAGAGTAGCTCCATGCAGAGCATTGTAGACATAGAAATTTGCAAAATACTTACGGATCTGAATATGACAGACCCGTTGACTAAAATTATCTCACAAGCAAAACATGATCACACCTTAGTACTCTTTGGGTGTTAATCACATAGCGATGTGAAATAGATTACTGACTCTAGTAAACCCTTTGGGTGATGGTCACATGACGATGTGAACTATGGGTGTTAATCACATGGTGATGTGAACTATTCATGTTATATCACATGGCGATGTGAACTAGATTATTGACTCTAGTGCAAGTGGGAGACTGAAGGAAATATGCCCTAGAGGCAATAATAAAGTTATTATTTATTTCCTTATGTCATGATAAATGTTTATTATTCATGCTAGAATTGTATTAACCGGAAACATAATACATGTGTGAATATATAGACAAACAGAGTGTCACTAGTATGCCTCTACTTGACTAGCTCGTTAATCAAAGATGGTTATGTTTCCTAGCCATAGACATAAGTTGTCATTTGATTAACGAGATCACCTCATTAGGAGAATGACGTGATTGACTTGACCCATTCCGTTAGCTTAGCACTCGATCGTTTAGTATGTTGCTATTGCTTTCATCATGACTTATACATGTTCCTATGACTATGAGATTATGCAACTCCCGTTTACCGGAGGAACACTTTGTGTGCTACCAAACGTCACAACGTAAATGGGTGATTATAAAGGTGCTCTACAGGTGTCTCCAAAGGTAATTTTTGGGTTGGCGTATTTCGAGATTAGGATTTGTCACTCCGATTATCGGAGAGGTATCTCTGGGCCCACTCGGTAATGCACATCACTATAAGCCTTGCAAGCATTGTGACTAATGCGTTAGTTGCGGGATGATGTGTTACGGAACGAGTAAAGAGACTTGCCGGTAACGAGATTGAACTAGGTATTGAGATACCGACGATCAAATCTCGGGCAAGTAACATACCGGTGACAAAGGGAACAACGTATGTTGTTATGCGGTCTGACCGATAAAGATCTTCGTAGAATATGTGGGAGCCAATATGGGCATCCAGGTCCCGCTATTGGTTATTGACCAGAGACGTGTCTCGGTCATGTCTACATAGTTCTCGAACCCGTAGGGTCCGCACGCTTAACGTTACGATGACAGTTTTATTGAGTTTTGATGTACCGAAGGAGTTCGGAGTCCCTCTTTGATGAAGGGTTTGATGACACAGCGAAGGACGGCGTATCATGCGACCAATGGAGGTCGCATGAGCGGTTGCATGGACCAACACAGTAACATGTTAGTTAAAAAAGGGAGAAAGGACGCAACACCAAGCCATACGACCGGCTATCTAAGCACCCCCGCTCGTATGGAAGGTTGTCGATGAGTCTGTTACCGAGACTCTTTCCTGATTTTGTTTCAATCTGTTTCTAACTAACTTTTTAGCCTAATCCCATGAATACCAGGGTTCTAAACCTTTATAAAGGGCTAAGGGTGTCGCGGGATATCCGCGGCCACCTATGGGACCGGGCGGCCCCTTGCTGGTTCAGCGGGGAACGTCGCGTTGAACAAAGAGCAGACCAGCGCACGGCAGCATGACAGAGAGCACACAAGCAATTTACCTAGGCTCGGGCTGCCGTGAGGCGTAAGACCCTACTCCTGCTTTGGTGGATTGATGGTGGAAATGAATGTGGTGGTGCGTGGTACACTTGCATGGCAAGGCCTGCCTCAGGGCTGCGGTGACCACAAGCGTGTGGTGGCTTGGGTTTGTCAAGTTTCCAACCTTCTAACCCCCTCCTATGATTGCCATGGGCCTCCTTTTATAGATTAAGGGGAAACCACAGTGGCAAAACAGTCATTACCCACTGATATGATAGCAAACAGTGCTACCATACCTAACTCTGCGGGCTGCAGGGTGCATTAAATGCACCGCTCAGTGTCACATCGCTAGCTGCCTGACAAGGCCTGCCGGGCTTATCTTGCTAGCTCCGCATCTGTTCTCTTGACACGTTGCTGGACGGGTGTCACCTTTGGGTTTCTTCTGTAGGAGATGGCTGCCATGTGGCAAATGCTACCACTTAATCACCGTGCGGCTTGACACCGCACTGATTGACGACATGGGTCGTACTTGCGCGGTTGGCGGGGTGGTTTAGGCCCCGCAAGCCCCGGTAGGTGCTACCAGGGAGTCTTGGTTGCTTGCTTCTGGTGGTGGCCTGGCCCCTTGCCGGGCTCGCCTGCCCGGCGAGGGAGGCCCTTCTCTTGCCGATATCCTGTTCCTTTGGCTCGATCTCGATCTCTCTGAGCTGCATGTTGGTTCTTCAAGTCTCTTGGTCCTTCAATCCCTATCTTGAGCTGGTGCTTTGATCTTGATCTTGTGCATGTGCACAGTTGGGCAACATACCCGGGGTCTGTTGCACTGACAGAAGCCCCCGAGCCTGCCCTGATTGCGCTGCGGAGCGTCGGCAGGGTAGGGCCTAATAAGTGCACAGGCAGGGCTGCTGAAGGGGTTGGCCCCTTGAGGTTTTCCTTTG
Organism: Triticum aestivum; assembly: GCF_018294505.1. Lineage (NCBI taxonomy): Eukaryota > Viridiplantae > Streptophyta > Magnoliopsida > Poales > Poaceae > Triticum > Triticum aestivum. The sequence goes on from NC_057796.1 coordinate 208,019,778, forward strand.
CTGCTTCATTAGCTTCGATCTTGGGGGCGGTTTCTGATTCCCCCACGCGTGTTGTAAAGCCAATTAGTGGTGGGCCCCGGTAGTGATGGCCCGTGAATGAGTTTAACGCACGGGGTAGAAACTGCCAAAATACTCTTCCCACAGCGCGCTCTTATCCTTAGCCACGTATGCCGCATGCATAGAGCGGGGTAGGTAATGGAGGCGCGTGGTGCGGGAGAGCATCTTGAAGTGGGTCCGTCCGTCTTGAATTGGCAAAGGAGGGCGGTGGTCGCCCTTTGATGGAGCAGCTGCCCGTCCCCGCCCTGCCTATAAAAGGAGGGGCGGAGGAGGGCGAAGTCATTCAACCCTGCATTCTTCCTCCTCCTTCTTTCCTGGTACTCTGCTTCCACTAGTGATGTTGAAGAGAAGAGCCCCGGGCCATCCCCCGGGCTCCTGCTCAGGGCAATTGCTGCCTCATGTTGGTGCTGATCCCGGGGGAGTGAGCCTGGTCCTTGGTGCGGTGAATTTCTGGGTCCCTTTGGAGCTTGGCCGGGAGGCAGAGCTGGGGATCATTGGTAATCCTAGCATCGTCCCTCCCGGAGGCCTTGGGGCCATTGTCGATGAGAGGCGTGCCTTCCGGTTGGCTGGAGCGATGGTAGCGGCGTATACCCGTTGTGGGTGATGCCGCTACCGTCTCCGCCCCTTCCCCCTTTTCCTCCTCTCCTCTTTTCGTTCGGGGAGGGATGACGGGCCTTGCTCGTCACCTTGCGTAGCTCCTGGGTGCACATCTTCCGCGGACCGTGGCGGATAACTGCTCCGCCGGTCCCTTCACCCGTTGCCCTGTCCTAATTGCTTGTTTTATTCTCCTTTCCCTTCTGGCTTAAGCATCCTGGGAAAAGGAGTAGAGGAAGGAAAAGAGGGGTTATAGGGTTTTTATCTTTTTTCAATCTTAAACTAGCCGGCAATTGCCAAATTTTAATTCAAATAATGTAATCTCTCGAGTCCATCTTTGTATTCTGTAATGCTTGTACTTGTAACTGCATATGAATGAAAAAGATGAATCTTGTCGGGAACTCATGCATGTGTATGTCCATGCAGAGGCAAAGTGCCTCTTTAATAGAATAAACGAGTTTTCCCTGGCAGGATATCTTGCCGGCACCCTCTTTGTCTGCCGGAGAACTACGTCTGTCGGGGAATAGACAGAGGGGCCAGCCCCCCACCAACTCCTTTTTCCCAAAGGCCACTGCGACCATCCTGACCGAAGCAGCGTTGGAGTCATGGATGGGACCACCTAAGTTCCAAAGAGGGAGGCGAGGTTTTCTCATGCAAAGTTGTAGCTTTACAGAATACTAATAGACAAGAGGTGAACTCATCTGTTTGACTTGCCGGGGATCGCCGTGCCATGCAGTCTTCTCATCCTTTGTCAAAGCCAGATTCACGGCAAGAACCTGCAACTCCATGTAGATGAGAATGAATGCAGGATGCAATCCTATCTATATGCATATGCAAATGCTCATGAAATGCGTATGCAATGATCTGGGTGTGCTTGTGCATGCATGCAATCTTAGTTGGGCCCCCCGTACATCGCTTCTTTATTTTCTCTTGCACGGGGTCATCGCCCCGGCTTGTACAAGGGGTTACATGCAACTTCGGCAATGCCATTTACAATAGGTTGCTGCCGGGCAGGGCCCGGCAGCCTCTGCGCCTTATGGGTAGAACTTACGGAGATGCTCAATGTTCCATGAGTTTTGCAACGGCGTGCCATCTCCAGTCTCCAGACGGACTGCGCCGGGTCTGGAGACTCGTACCACCCGGTAAGGGCCTTCCCACTTCGGTGATAACTTGTGTGTACCCTTGGCGGACTGAACGCGCCTTAAGGACAAGGTCACCTTCCTAAAAACGCCGGGCACGAACCCTGCGGCTGTGATAGCAACGCAGGGCTTGCTGATAGCGTGCAGCACGTGTAGCGGCCCGGAGACGGTTCTCCTCGAGTAGCACAGCGTCGTCACGCCGGTGCTGATCTTGCACTACTTCATCATAGGCAAGCACCCGAGGAGACCCGTAAATGAGTTCCGTGGGGATAACTGCTTCTACCCCATAGACCAGGGAGAAGGGAGTCTGCCCGGTAGCTCGATTAGGTGTCGTTCTAAGGGACCAGAGAACTACCGGCAGCTCCTCGATCCACCGTCTGCCATGCTTCTGCAGCGTATCGAAAGTCCTTGTCTTGAGTCCACGAAGCACTTTAGCGTTCGCCCTCTCAGCTTGTCCATTGCTCCGGGGGTGTGCCACAGATGCAAATGAGATCTTGCATCCGAGGGTTTGAACATATTGCACGAAGGCGTGGCTCGTGAATTGGGTGCCGTTGTCAATGATGATCCTTCTTGGAACTCTGAAATGACACACCAATTCTTTCAAGAACTTGATAGCTGACTGAGCAGTCACCTTCCTCACGACAGTTACTTCCGGCCACTTTGTAAACTTGTCGACGGCGACGAACAAGAATTCAAAGCCCCCGATTGCTTGGGGGAAGGGGCTGAGGATATCGAGCCCCCAGACCGAAAATGGCCATGACAGAGGGATTGTCTGAAGAGCTTGGGCAGGCAGGTGTGTTTTCTTGGAATGGAAGTGATAGGCTTCACATGTCGTGACGAGCTCAACTGCGTCTTGGAGGGCTGTGGGCCAATAGAATCCTTGCCGGAATGCTTTCCCAACTAATGCCCTTGACCCAATGTGTGAGCCGCACATTCCTCTGTGAATCTTAGCCAGCAGTTCCTTTCCGTCCTCCCGGCAGACACACTTCAATTTCACACCGTTGGGCCTCCTTCTGTACAAAGTGTCATCGACAAACTGATACATACTGGCCCTCCGGGCTACTTTCTCAGCTTCATCTGGGTCACCGGAGAGTTCTCCGGTTTGGAGGAAGTGGACGATGTGCCTTGCCCAAGTTGGAGCCTGAGGCTCGGCAACGAGTACTAGCGGCACCTCCTCGGCTGCGGGAGCACCAGCCTCATTCGCGGGGTCCATAGGCCCGGCTGGAGGGGGTGGTCCGGCAGGCTGTGAGGAGTTGTTTCCGGCAGGGTCTCTGCCGGGAGCGGATGGCTCGATCGGGAGAGGCTTACTGTAGTCCAACTTTCTCCTTTTCCGGGCCGTTGTGGTTGGTGATATGGAGGGTTGAGAGAGGTGGAGAACAAAAGTTCCTGCTTCCACATGAACCTTCTGCGCATCATACTTTGACAGGTGATCAGCTATGCTGTTTTCCGCACGGGGTACATGCTCTGTTTGCAACCCGTCAAAGTGCTCCTCTAACCTCCTCACTTCCTCAACGTATGCTTTCATCAATGGGCTTTGGTAATCCTTGTTGACTTGTCTCACAACTAACTGTGAATCTCCTCGAATGACCAGCTTCTTGATTCCCAATTCTGCTGCAATCCTGAGCCCGGCAAGGATCCCTTCATACTCAGCTGTATTGTTGGTGGCTTCTTCCCGGGCAAAGTGCATTTGGATGACATACTTTAGGTGCTCCCCGGAGGGGGCAACAAGAAGCACGCCGGGTCCTACACCTTGTAGGGAAAAAGTACCATCAAAATACATAATCCATTCTTGGGTGATTCCTTGTCGGGGAGAGCTATTTCTGTTACTTCCTCATCAGGGGTTGGCGTCCATTCTGTGATAAACTCTACCAGTGCCCTGCTTTGAATGGTCGAAGTGCTCTCAAACTTCAAACCAAAGATGGATAACTCCAAAGCCCACTCCAATATTCTGCCAGTAGCCTCAGGGTTTCGGAGTATCCTCTGCAACGGAAAACGAGTGACAACCGTGAACTCATGGGCTTGGAAGTAGTGGCGCAGTTTCCTTGAGGCCATGACAAGGCCAAAGATCAACTTTTTCACACCAGAGTACCTCGATCTAGCCCCTTGCAACAAGGAGCTGACGAAGTAAACTGGGCGCTGCACCACTTTCTTCCTTGCCGCGTCCTTGGGGTTGCACTTGTTTCCTTGCTTACTACTGTCCTGATCCTCTTTAGACTCTACCGCGGTCTGGCTGCTCTCTACTTCATCCACCTCTCGCTGTGCTACCAAGGCTGCACTGACCACTTGATTGGTTGCTGCTAAGTAGAGGAACAACGACTCTTGGGGTTTGGGCGCAACCAAGGTGGGAACAGATGACAGGCTGTATCTGCCTCCGGGGTCCACTTCATTGGCCCTGCCTTCTTCAAAATTTTGAAGAATGGCAGGGCACGCTCAGCAGACTTGGAAATGAATCTACTTAGCGCGGCAACGCATCCCGTCAAGCGCCTCACATCCTTAACTGTCCTTGGCGCTTGGATCTGCTCAATGGCCTTGATCTTGTCGGGGTTGGCTTCAATCCCCCAATGGGACACGAAGAATCCAAGTAGCTTGCCGGAGGGAACGCCGAATACGCACTTCTCCGGGTTAAGCTTCAGGTTGATCTTGCGTAAATTAGCAAATGTCTCCTCCAAATCCTGGATAAGGGTGGCCTTATCCTTGGTCTTGTCGACAATGTCATACATATAGGCTTCTATGTTTTTGTGTAGTTTTGGCTCAAAACCAATCTGGACTGCTCTTGCAAAAGTAGATCCGACACTCTTCAATCCGAAAGGCATGCAGACAAAATAGTATGTACCACATGGAGTGATGAATGATGTTTTCTCCTCATCTTCTTTGGACATGAAGATCTGGTGATATCCGGAGTAAGCATCCAAATAGGAGAGAAGATCGCAACCTGAAGTAGAATCCACAATCTGATCGATGCGCGGCAAGGGGAATGGGTCCTTCGGGCAAGCCTTATTGAGACCTGTGAAATCAATGCAAAGCCTCCATTTCCCATTCGCCTTCCGAACTACCACTGGGTTGGCCAACCATGTAGGGTGTAGTACTCCTCTGACCAATCCAGCTGCCTCTAACTTCTTGATTTCCTCGGCAATGAACTGCTGCAGCTCCAAGGCTTGCTTCCTAACTTTCTGCTTGATGGGTCCGGCATGTGGGCAGACAGCAAGGTGGTTCTTGACTAAAGGAAATATGCCCTAGAGGCAATAATAAAGTTATTATTTATTTCCTTATATCATGATAAATGCTTATTATTCATGCTAGAATTGTATTAACCGGAAACATAATACTTGTGTGAATACATAGACAAACAGAGTGTCACTAGTATGCCTCTACTTGACAAGCTCGTTGATCAAAGATGGTTATGTTTCCTAGCCATAGACATGAGTTGTCATTTGATTAACGGGATCACATCATTAGGAGAATGATGTGATTAACTTGACCCATTCCGTTAGCTTAGCACATGATCGTTTAGTATTCTGCTATTGCTTTCTTCATGACTTATACATGTTCCTATGACTATGAGATTATGCAACTCCCGTTTACCGGAGGAACACTTTGTGTGCTACCAAACGTCACAACGTAACTGGGTGATTATAAAGGTGCTCTACAGGTGTCTCCAAAGGTACTTGTTGGGTTGGCGTATTTCGAGATTAGGATTTGTCACTTCGATTGTCGGAGAGGTATCTCTGGGCCCACTCGGTAATGCACATCACTTAAGCCTTGCAAGCATTGCAACTAATGAGTTAGTTGCGGGATGATGTATTACAGAACGAGTAAAGAGACTTGCCGGTAACGAGATTGAACTAGGTATTGAGATACCGACGATCGAATCTCGGGCAAGTAACATACCGATGACAAAGGGAACAACGTATGTTGTTATGCGGTTTGACCGATAAAGATCTTCGTAGAATATGTGGGAGCCAATATGAGCATCCAGGTTCCGCTATTGGTTATTGGCCGGAGACGTGTCTCGGTCATGTCTACATAGTTCTCGAACCCGTAGGGTCCGCATGCTTAAAGTTTCGATGACAGTTATATTATGAGTTTATATGTTTTGATGTACCGAAGGTAGTTCGGAGTCCCGGATGTGATCACGGACATGACGAGGAGTCTCGAAATGGTTGAGACATGAAGATTGATATATTGGACGACTATATTCGGACACCGGAATGGTTCCGGGGGTTATCGGATATATACCGGAGTACCGGAGGGTTACCGGAACCCCCCGGAGGTTGTTGGGCCTCATGGGCCCAATTGGTGGAAGAGGAGAGGCGGCCAAGGGGCAGCTGCGCGCCCCTCCCCCCAAGTCCGAATTGGACAAGGAGGGGGGCGGCGCCCCCCTATCTTTTCCCCTCTCTCTCCTTCCCTCTCCTCTCCTAATCCAACAAGGAAAAGGGAGGGAGTCCTACTCCCGGTGGGAGTAGGACTCTTCCTGGCGCGCCCCTCCTGGCCGGCCGCCTCTCCCCCCTTGCTCCTTTATATACGAGGGCAGGGGGCACCCTAGAGACACAACAATTGATCATTGATCTTTTAGCCGTGTGCGGTGCCCCCCTCCACCATAGTCCACCTCGTTAATATCGTGGCGGTGCTTAGGTTAAGCCCTGCACCGGTAGAACATCATCATTGTCACCACGCCGTCGTGCCGACGAAACTCTCCCTCAACACTCGGCTGGATCGGAGTTCGAGGGACGTCATCGGGCTGAACGTGTGCTGAACTCGGAGGTGCCGTGCGTTCGGTACTTGATCGGTCGGATCGTGAAGACATACGACTACATCAACTGCGTTGTGCTAACGCTTCCGCTTTCGGTCTATGAGGGTACGTGGACGACACTCTCCCCTCTCGTTGCTATGCATCACCATGATCTTGCGTGTGCGTAGGAAAAATTTGAAATTATTACGTTCACCAACAGTGGCATCCGAGCCAGGTTTTATGCGTAGATGTCATATGCACGAGTATAACACAATCGAGTTGTGGGCGATATAAGTCATACTGCTTACCAGCATGTCATACTTTGGTTCGGCGGTATTGTTGGATGAAGCGACCCAGACCAACATTACGCGTACGCTTACGCGAGACTGGTTCTACCGACGTCCTTTGCACACAGGTGGCTGGCGGGTGTCAGTTTCTCCACCTTTAGTTGAACCGAGTGTGGCTACGCCCGGTCCTTGCGAAGGTTGAAACAACACCAACTTGACAAACTATCGTTGTGGTTTTGATGCGTAGGTAAGAACGGTTCTTGCTAAGCCCGTAGCAGCCACATAAAATTTGCAACAACAAAGTAGAGGACGTCTAACTTGTTTTTGCAGGGCATGTTGTGATGTGATATGGTCAAGACATGATGCTAAATTTTATTGTATGAGATGATCATGTTTTGTAACCGAGTTATCGGCAACTGGCAGGAGCCATATGGTTGTCGCTTTATTGTATGCAATGCAATCACCCTATAATGCTTTACTTTATCACTAAGCGGTAGCGATAGTCGTAGAAGCATAAGATTGGCGAGACGACAATGATGCTACGATGGAGATCAAGGTGTCGTGCCGGTGACGATGGTGATCATGACGGTGCTTCGGAGATGGAGATCACAAGCACAAGATGATGATGGCCATATCATATCACTTGTATTGATTGCGTGTGATGTTTATCTTTTATGCATCTTATCTTGCTTTGATTGACGGTAGCATTATAAGATGATCCCTCACTAAATTATCAAAGTATAAGTGTTCTCCCTGAGTATGCACCGTTGCAAAAATTCTTCGTGCTGAGACACCACGTGATGATCGGGTGTGATAGGCTCTACGTTCAAATACAACGGGTGCAAAACAGTTGCACACGCGGAATACTCAGGTTAAACTTGACGAGCCTAGCATATAACAGATATGGCCTCGGAACACGGAGACCGAAAGGTCGAGCGTGAATCATATAGTAGATATGATCAACATAGTGATGTTCACCATTGAAACTACTCCATCTCACGTGATGATCGGACATGGTTTAGTTGATTTGGATCACGTGATCACTTAGATGATTAGAGGGATGTCTATCTAAGTGGGAGTTCTTAAGTAATATGATTAATTGAACTTAAATTTAATATGAACTTAGTCCTGGTAGTATTAGCATATCTATGTTGTAGATCAATAGCTCGCGTTTAGCTCCCCTGTTTTATTTTGATATGTTCCTAGAGAAAACTAAGTTGAAAGATGTTAGTAGCAATGATGCGGACTTGGTCCGTGATCTGAGGATTAACCTCATTGCTGCACAGAATTATTATGTCCTTAATGCACCGCTAGGTGACAGAACTATTGCAGGAGCAGATGCAGACGTTATGAACGTTTTGACAAAAGCTCGGTATGATGACTACTTGATAGTTTAGTGCACCATGCTTTACAGCTTAGAACCGGGACTTCAAAAATGTTTTGAACGCCACGGAGCATATAAGATGTTCTAAGAGTTGAACTTGGTATTTCATACTCATGCCCGTGTCGAGAGGTATGAGACCTCTGACAGTACTTTGCTACAAGATGGAGGAGAATTGCTCAGCTAGTGAGCATGTGCTCAGAATGTCTGAGTACTACAATCACTTGAATCAAATGGGAGTTAATCTTCCAGATAAGATAGTGATTGACAGAGTTCTCTAGTCACTATTACCAAGTTACTAGAACTTCGTGATAAACTATAATAGGCGAGGGATAACGGAAACGATTCCAAGCTCTTCGTGATACTGAAATCGACGAAGGTAGAAATCAAGAAAAACATCAAGTGTTGATGGTTGACAAGACCACTAGTTTCAAGAAAAAGGGCAAAGGGAATAAGGGGAACTTCAAGAAGAACGGCAAGCAAGTTGCTGCTCAAGTGAAGAAGCCCAAGTCTGGACCTAAGCCTGAGACTAAGTGCTTCTACTGCAAAGGGACTGGTCACTAGAAGTGGAACTGCCCTAGATATTTGGCAGATAAGAAGGATGGCAAAGTGAACAAAGGTATATTTGATATACATGTTATTGATGTGTACTTTACTAGTGTTTATAGCAACCCCGCGGTATTTGATACTATTTCAGTTGCTAAGAGTAGTAACTCGAAACGGGAGTTGCAGAATGAACAGAAACTAGTTAAGGGTGAAGTGACGATGTGTGTTGGAAGTAGTTCCAAGATTGATATGATCATCATCGCACACTCCCTGTACTTTCGGGATTAGTGTTGAACCTAAATAAGTGTTATTTGGTGTTTGTGTTGAGCATGAATATGATTTGATCATGTTTATTGCAATACTGTTATTCATTTAAGTTAGAGAATAATTGTTGTTCTGTTTACATGAATAAAACCTTCTATGGTCATACACCCAATGGTTTGTTGGATCTCGATCGTAGTGATACACATATTCATAATATTGAAGCCAAAAGATGCAAAGTTAATAATGATAGTGCAACTTATTTGTGGCACTGCCGTTTAGGTCATATTGGTGTAAAGCGCATGAAGAAACTCCATGCTTATGGGATTTTGGAATCACTTGATGCTTGTGAACCATGCCTTATGGGCAAGATGATTAAGACTCCATTCTTCGGAACAATGGAGCGAGCAACTGACTTATTGGAAATAATACATACTGATGTATGCGATCCGATGAGTGTTGAGGCTCGCGGCGGGTATCATTATTTTCTGACCTTCACAGATGATTTGAGCAGATATGGGTATATCTACTTGATGAAACATAAGTCTGAAACATTTGAAAAGTTCATATAATTTCAGAGTGAAGTGGAAAATCATTGTAACAAGAAAATAAAAGTTTTTCTGCAATTTGATCGCGGAGACGAATATTTGAGTTACAAGTTTGGCCTTCAATTAAAACAATGTGGAATACTTTCACAAACTCATGCCACCTGGAACACCACAGCATAATGGTGTGTCCGAACGTCATAACCGTACTTTATTGGATATAGTGCAATCTATGATGTCTCTTACCGATTTACCACTATCGTTCTGGGGTTATGCATTAGAGACAGCTGCATTCACATTAAATAGGGCACCGTCTAATCCGTTGAGACGATACCGTATGAACTATGGTTTGGCAAGAAACCTAAGCTGTCGTTTCTTAAAGTTTGGGGTTGCGATGGTTATGTGAAAAAGTTTCATCCTGATAAGCTCAAACCCAAATCGGAAAAGTGCGTCTTCATAGGATACCCAAAAGTTATTGTTGGGTACACCTTCTATCACAGATCCGAAGGCAAGATATTCGTTGCTAAGAATGGATCCTTTCTAGAGAAGGAGTTTCTCTCGAAAGAAGTGAGTGGGAGGAAAGTAGAACTTGATGAGGTAACTGTACCTGCTCCCTTATTGAAAAGTAGTTCATCACATAAATCTGTTCCTGTGACTCCTACACCAATTAGTGAGGAAGCTAATGATGATGATCATGTAACTTCAGATCAAGTTACTACCAAACCTCATAGGTCAACTAGAGTGAGATCCACACCAGAGTGGTACGATAATCCTGTTCTGGAGGTCATGTTACTTGACCATGATGAACCTACGAACTATGAGGAAGCGATGATGAGCCCAGATTCCGCGAAATGGCTTGAGGCCATGAAATCTGAGATGGGATCCATGTATGAGAACAAAGTGTGGACTTCGGTTGACTTGCCCGATGATCGGCAAGCCATAGAAATAAATGGATCTTCAAGAGGAAGATGGACGCTGATAGTAGTGTTACTATCTACAAAGCTAGACTTGTCGAAAAAGGTTTTGACAAAGTTCAAGGTTTTGACTATGATGAGATTTTCTCACTCGTAGCGATGCTTAAGTCTGTCCGAATCATGATAGCAATTGCCGTATTTTATGAAATTTGGCAAATGGATGTCAAAACTGCATTCCTTAATGGATTTCTTAAAGAAGAGTTGTATATGATGCAACCAGAAGATTTTGTCAATCCAAAAGATGCTAACAAAATGTGTAGGCACCAGTGATCCATTTATGGACTAGTGCAAGCATCTCGGAGTTGGAATGTACGTTTTGATAGTGTGATCAAAGCATATAGTTTTATACAGACTTGCGGTGAAGCCTGTATTTACAAGAAAGTGAGTGGGAGCACTACAACCTTTCTGATAAGTACATGTGAATGACATATTGTTGATCGGAAATGATGTAGAATTTTCTGGAAAGCATAAAGGAGTATTTGAAAGAAGTTCTTCAAAGAAGACCTCGGTGAAGCTACTTACATATTGAGCATCAAAATCTATAGAGATAGATCAAGATGCTTGATAAGATTTTCAATGAGAATATACCTTGACAAGTTTTTGAATTAGTTCAAGATGGAACAGTCAAAGAAGGAGTTCTTGCCTGTGTTTCAAGGTGTGAAGTTGAGTGAAGACTCAAAACCCGACCACGGCAGAAAATAGAAAGAGAATGAAAAGTCATTCCCTATGCCTCAGTCATAGGTTCTATAAAGTATGCTATGCTGTGTACCAGGCCTATTGTGTACCTCACCAAGAGTTTGGCAAGGGAGTACAATAGTGATCTAGGAGTAGATCACTGGACAGCGGTCAAAATTATCCTTAGTGGAATAAGGATATGTTTTCTCGATTATGGAGGTGACAAAAGGTTCATCGTAAAGGGTTACATCAATGCAAGTTTTGACACCGATCCAGATGACTCTAAGTATCAATCTGGATACATATTGAAAGTGGGAGCAATTAGCTAGAGTAGCTTCGTGCAGAGCATTGTTGACATAGAAATTTGCAAAATACACACGAATCTGAATGTGGCAGACCCATAGACTAAACTTCTCTCACAAGCAAAATATGATCACACCTTAGTACTCTTTGGGTGTTAATCACATAGCGATGTGAACTAGATTATTGACTCTATTAACCCTTTGGGTGTTGGTCACATGACGACGTGAACTATGGGTGTTAATCACATGGTGATGTGAACTGTTGGTGCTAAATCACATGGCGATGTGAACTAGATTATTGACTCTAGTGCAAGTGGGAGACTGAAGGAAATATGCCCTAGAGGCAATAATAAAGTTATTATTTATTTCCTTATATCATGATAAATGTCTATTATTCATGCTAGAATTGTATTAAGCGAAAACATAATACTTGTGTGAATACATAGACAAACAGAGTGTCACTAGTATGCCTCTGCTTGACTAGCTCGTTGATCAAAGATGGTTATGTTTCCTAGCCATAGACATGAGTTGTCATTTGATTAACGGGATCACATCATTAGGAGAATGATGTGATTAACTTGACCCATTCCGTTAGCTTAGCACACGATCGTTTAGTATTCTGCTATTGCTTTCTTCATGACTTATACATGTTCCTATGACTATGAGATTATGCAACTCCCGTTTACCGGAGGAACACTTTGTGTGATACCAAACGTCACAACGTAACTGGGTGATTATAAAGGTGCTCTACAGGTGTCTCCAAAGTTACTTGTTGGGTTGGCGTATTTCGAGATTAGGATTTGTCACTCCGATTGTCGGAGAGGTATCTGTGGGCCCACTCAGTAATGCACATCACTTAAGCCTTGCAAGCATTACAACTAATGAGTTAGTTGCGGGATGATGTATTACGGAACGAGTAAAGAGACTTGCCGGTAACGAGATTGAACTAGGTATTGAGATACCGACGATCGAATCTCGGGCAAGTAACATACCGATGACAAAGGGAACAACGTATGTTGTTATGCGGTTTGACCGATAAAGATCTTCGTAGAATATGTGGGAGAAAATATGAGTATCCAGGTTCCGCAATTGGTTATTGGCCGGAGACGTGTCTCGGTCATGTCTACATAGTTCTCGAACCCGTAGGGTCCGCACACTTAAAGTTTCGATGACAGTTATATTATGAGTTTATATGTTTTGATGTACCGAAGGTAGTTCGGAGTCCCGGATGTGATCATGGACATGATGAAGAGTCTTGAAATGGTCGAGACATGAAGATTAATATATTGGACGACTATATTCGGACACCGGAATGGTTCCGGGGGTTATCGGATATATACCAGAGTACTGGAACCCCCCGGAGGTTATTGGGCCCCATGGGCCCAATTGGTGGAAGAGGAGAGGCGGCCAAGGGGCAGCCGCGCGCCCCTCCCCCCCAAGTCCGAATTGGACAAGGAGGGGGGCGGTGCCCCCCTTTCCTTTCCCCCTCTCTCTCCTTCCCTCTCCTCTCCTAATCCAACAAGGAAAAGGGAGGGAGTCCTACTCCTAGTGGGAGTAGGACTCCTCCTGGCGCGCCCCTCCTGGCCGGCCGCCTCTCCCCCCTTTGCTCCTTTATATACGGGGGTAGGGGGCACCCTAGAGACACAACAATTGATCATTGATCTTTTAGCCGTGTGCGGTGCCCCCTCCACCATAGTCCACCTCGATAATATCGTAGCGGTGCTTAGGCAAAGCCCTGCGTCGGTAGAACATCATCATCGTCACCACACCGTCGTGCTGACAAAACTCTCCCTCAACACTCGGCTGGATCGGAGTTCGAGGGACGTCATCGGGCTGAACGTGTCCTGAACTCGGAGGTGCCGTGCGTTCGGTACTTGATCGGTCGGATCGTGAAGACGTACGACTACATCAACCGCGTTGTGCTAACGCTTCCACTTTCGGTCTACGAGGGTACATGGACAACACTCTCCCCTCTCGTTGCTATGCATCACCATGATCTTGCATGTGCGTAGGAATTTTTTTGAAATTACTACGTTCACCAACATTGATTACCTCCCTGGGAACACCGGGGATATCAGATGGTTGCCAGGCAAACACATCGATATTCGCCCGCAGGAAGGCAAGGAGTGTGCTTTCCTATTTGTCATCAAGGGTGGCGCTGATGGTGAAAGTACCATCAACACCAGCCAGCCCTGCCGGGACCTTCTTCACTTGGGGTGCTGCAACCTTGGATCTCTTGCTCTTGGAACACTCCGGCACGTCATCAACGGGTGCCGTGTACTTGGAGGGGGCACGCTTCCCGGACTCCTTGCTGGAGGTCCTACAATCCCTCTTATTTCCTTTGCTTTCCTTGACGGGGACCGTTGCTGCCGCAGCCTCTGCTGCGACGGCATCCCGATACATCATATCCATACAGATAATTGCATCCTTCTCATCTGATGGGATGGTGATGACTCCCAACGGTACAGGCATCTTCAAAGTGTTGTAAGCGTAGTGGGATACTGCCATGAACTTGGCCAAGGCCGGTCGTCCCAGGATCCCATTATACGGCAGGGGGAGCTCAACGACATCAAACACAATCTTCTTAGTCCTATAGTTCAGCTCTCCCCTAAATGTTACCGGCAACATAATCTTTCCTTTGGGACGGCTCCTGCCGGGATTGACTCCTTGAAACGTGCCGGTAACCTCCAGCTCTTCCTCTCCTATCTGAAGCTTGTTAATAGCTACTTGGGAAATCAGATTCAACCCGGCCCCGCCATCCACTAACATCTTTGTGACCTTGAGGTTGCAAATTGTTGGGGAGACCAACAATGGCAAACACCCTACCGCGGTGGTGCGGCGAGGGTGGTCCTCCTCATCAAAGATGATGGGTGTGCGGGACCATTTGAGCGGCTGCCGGGCCTCTGGCGCTGGCTCCACAGTATTGACCTCTGGTGCCCATCGCTTGAGCTGGTGATGGGAGGAGTGCAAAGACGCAACCCCATCAATGCATAGGGCGTCAGTGGCCCTGTGAAATTCCTGCTCACTGGTTTCCTCTTCATTCCCTTCATCACTCAAATCATCACACGTTTCCTTCTGGCCCCTAGCGGGTTTTCCTTGGTTTCGAAAGGGTTTGTTGGAGTGGTTTGCTTCACCGCCTCGGCCCTTTCCGCCAGCAACATTCTGACCTTTCTCCTTATCACGCTTATCATACTCTGCTCTCTGTCTCTTGACAAGCTGCTCAACTTGATAACATTCATGGAGGTCGTGGCCCTTGGTCCGGTGGATCTTGCAGTACGGCCCATCACCTCTCACGGCTTTCTCCGCGGCAGCGGCTTCCTAGCAGGCAGTGCACGCGGCAACTTCATTGCCGGGGGCCTCGGCCTTGGCCTTCTTGCCGGTACTAGGCGTGCCAGAACCTTCCACAGTCATCACAGTCTTATCTCTTGGCTTCTTGTTGCGCTTCTTGCCCTTCCTTTGACTAGTTGATTCATCTTCTTCCTCTGAATCAACATTGATGCAAACCTCCTCTTCAGGCAACTTCCTTCCTTCCTCTATCCGAGCACACTTATCCACTAGTGTGTACATCTCCTTCACAGTCTTGGGCAACCGCGCATTCATCTTAGAACGAATGCGACGGTTGCGCACATTGGACTGGAAGGCTACTATAACAGTTGCAAGATGGATATTCGGAATATTCCTATGGACTTTATTGAATCTTTGTAAATACTTATGGAGAGCTTCTCCTTCCTTCTGCTGGAGAAGCTGTAGGTCGCTGGGCCTGCCGGGCTCCTGGTGGCCACCAGTGAAGGCACCGATGAACTCGTGGCACAGGTCTGCCCATGATGAAATGGAGCATGAGCCAAGATCTCACATTGGACTTGAGAGTCAACGGGAAGTAGTTGGCGAACACCTTCTCGTCTCTTCCCCTGCAGCCTGAAAACCTATGGTGTAGATGCTCAGGAACTCTGCCGGGTTCAGTCTCCCGTCGTACTTCTCGGGTATCTCTGGCTTGAACATGCGGACGAACGGCCAACGGACTTGCCGCAGTTCGCATGTAAAGCTAGGGCAGCCGACCTCGAAAGGTAGGCACCCGCCAACACCGAACGCAGGCTCGTCATGTCAGGACCCCGATTCCAAGTCACATCGATCTAGCCGGTAACACCTCATATCACTTTGCGGCCTCACGCACGGTATTCCCACGGGTGTCGCCTTACCATGGCCCGGGACCGCTTGCGTCTTTTGGCTCACGTATATGATAGTGTCGCTAGCATCCATATGACAGAGAACCCGGGCCGACATGACTAGTCGTGAACCCAAAGTGGCACTAACTTACGGGGACAGGCATACATGAATCAACATCGAGCATGTCAGTCAGCAGCGTGTGAATCCGGGCTATAGCACTGGGCTAACAGGACTCCGGGAACCCGGGCTGTAGCAGGCTAGGCAGGACTCCGGATGTCACCGCGTGACATTTCCCCGAAGGGACAGACACAGGAACGAAGTGAATCACATGCCGGCCAGTCAAGTGTTCCGGAGCAGTAGTGCTGGGCTAGCAGGACTCCGGTGAACCGGGCTGTAGCGGACTACTATGGCTCATGGAAGCACAAGACTACATTTCCCCATAAGAGAGGCTACCAAGGATAAACAACTAGGTTGTCGGATCCCACACATACCAAGCATTTCAATCATACACACAATATGCTCGATCTGTGCAAATACAACATGGCATCACAACAAGACTCTACGACTCAGAGTATTTATTCATTAGGCTCCGAAGAGCGAGATATTACAAACATGGGTCTCATGACCCAACATTCAGAGCATACAAGTCAAAGCACATGCGGAAGATTAACATGTCTGAGTACAGACATCTACAAATGAAAAAGGCTGCGAAGCCTGACTATCTACCAGATCCTGCCGAGGGCACAAGATCGTAGCTGAGGTATCAAGCTAAACGTCGAAGTCCACACGGAACTACTAGCGAGACTGACGTCTCTCTGCAAAACATAAAATAAGCAAACGTGAGTACAAATGTACCCAGCAAGACTTACATCAGAACTAGCTACATATGCATCGGTATCAACAAAGGGGGTGGTGGAGTTTAACTGCAGGAAGCCAGCTTTGACTCGGTGGCTATCCTGAACTATGACTGCAAGTAACTCTTTTGAGGTGGCGCACACGAGTCCACATATTCACCATATCAATACACCACTATGGATCCGCTCCCGTCTCCCGACGAGAACGCCATCCATAGCACTCACGCTTATCTTGCGCATTTTAGAGTATCCACTTTCACTTGTCTATGAACTGTTATAGGCAACCCAGAAGTCCTTTACCGCGGACACGGCTATTCGAATAGATCATATTAACCCTGCAGGGGTGTACTTCGTCACACACGCTCTCGCCACTTACCACCATGTACACGTCGTGTACCTCGGCAACCTTCAAGCGGAAGCCTGGCGAGGGAGTCGGCCACGACCTGACTAACCACACAAGTCTCTCGTCCAGGTTTATCGCCTATTCGGGTTCCATCCGCAAGGAGATCCGGCTGGGGTGTCGCTCACGGCCCCAAACGATGTGAACAGGGTTCCCAAGCCCACCTCGACAGATGGATCTACGCTTGGTACACCGTGCCACGGTGCCTAGTCTGTCCCAAGCCCACCTGTACTGGGTGCCACTTGGTAAACTACTAACACTACCTACAAAGACCAGAAACTAGTTGCAACTCCTGGACAGAGATCAGGTTGATTAATAAGTCGAGAGAGCTTGGAGCACCCGGAGCCCAATGTGTGGTAGTAACTATTCATGGATCACAAACACAGAACTCAGTTCCTGAGGACGGCTGCAATGAGACAACCCACCATGTACTCCTACATGGCCTCTCACCGCTACCTTTACCAAATCGTGTTCACACACTTAGCTCTCAATAGTAGGACATGTTCACAACTTTCCAATTCATTCCTGATGAATCAGACCTGACACAACTCTAAGCAATAGCAGGCATGACAAACAAGCATGAATGAGTAGGCACATCAGGGCTCAAACAACTCCTACTCATGCTAGTGGGTTTCATCTATTTACTGTGGCAATGACAGGTCATGCAGAGGATAAAGGGGTTCAGCTACCGCAGCAAGTAACAGATGAATCGTTGTTGTCCTAATGCAGTAAAAGAGAGTAGGAGCGAGAGAGTGGGATTGTATCGGAATGAGCAAGGGGGTTTTGCTTGCCTGGCACTTCTGAAGATAGCATTGAGTCTTCATTAGTGTCAACGATCACAACGCCGGAACAACGTCTACCGAGAGGGGACAACACCGGCAACAGAGAGGAAACACAATCAATGCAATGCAACAATATGATGCATGAATGTGACATGGCAATATGCTGTGAATTGAGCTAATGCAGCTAGCAACAAGTGCAAGGGAGTCCATTTGAACCAAAGGTTCAAATGCAAACTCTAGTTTGAGCATTTAAAATGCCATTTGAATGTTTTCACTTATACAGCAGGTATAAGTTGGTTTTTCATGCATGAAAGTAGCATAAATGGATAGATTGGATTTTTCTGATAATTTTTCATATATAACTTATCTCATTTGGAGCTACGGTTGAATTTCTATGAATTTTAGAAGTTTAGGGCATTTTCTGGAATTTCTGAATTGTTTTTAATCCAAAAAATGATTTTCTGCATCAGCCTGACATCAGTGTGATGCCAGCAAGTCAACGGCGGCTGGTCCAGGTCAAACCTGACCAGTGGAGCCCACTGGTCAGTGACTCAGCTAACTAACCGAGTTAGTTAGCACTAAGCCAGATTAGTTAGCGAGGTGGCCCCCACACGTCAGTGACTCAGGCGGTCAAACTGTGGTCAACCCCGGGTCAAACTCACCGGAGTTGACCCGCGGCTCGTCGCCGGCGAGGCCAGAGAAGGTGGAGGGCTTCGGGTTTCTTGCTCCGGCAACCAAATGGCTGGCGGAGACCACCTACGTGACGCTGGCGATCCCGCGCGTCGAGTGGTGCACTCAGCTTCGCCGGAGATGGCCCAGAACGACGGCGGCGATGGCAAGCGTGGCGGCCGGCGTTCGGGCATCGAACGAATCGACGGTGCATGGCATGGCAGGAGCCGTGGGTGGGCGCGTTAGACCCGTGGGGGTGCAGTGAGTTCAGTGGTAAGCTTGATCGCGTGCTTGCAGGGCCGTAGCCGCGGTGGCGACATGGCCGGCAGCGAGGAGCTGTCGGCTCTGATGGTTGGCGGGGCTAGAGTAGGAAATCGACGGCGGGGAGAGAGGGGTTCGGTAGAGGAGCTCACGGCGGGGTCGACGGTGATCTCAGCGTGCTCGGGGAAGGCTTGACGGCGTCGGAATCCCAGCGGCGATCTCCTGTGCCCGAGGTTGAAGATGAGAGCAAAGGCGGCGTTGTGGGGCGTCCGGCGTCGCGCGGTTCGGTGTGGAGGTCGAGGATGAAGCGGCGGAGCTCTTGGTAAGCTCGAGAGGTCGAGGGGGCGGCAGTGGCTGCGGTGGTGCTCGGCGGCGCACTGCGGTGCGCTCGGGCGCGAGGTGGAGAGGAGCCAGAGGAGAGAAGAGGCGCTGGGAGAGCCAGAGAGGGTCGAGGGGGTGGCGTGGCTTCAGCAGGGAGGGCCAGGGCAAAGCGGCAAGCAGGAGGTGGCCGTGCGCGTGCCGGCGGGCGTCGGCCACGCGCGCTCCAGTCCTTCTGGCGTGAGCTGGAAGAAGACAAGGGAGAGAGATGGGCTGGGCCAACAGTGTTGGGCCAACACAGTGCAGGCCAGGTAAGTGGCAGGTAAGACTCCTTTTTCTCTCTTTTCTTTAATTGTTTCTGTTTTTCTATTTTTGCTATTATGTTTTGATTTAGTAAAAATACTAAATCACTTCCAAAACTCCTGAAAATATTTGTGGGCACCTTTTGAATTATTTCCAACAGCCCTCAAATCATTTCAGAATAATCTGAGCATTTAGAATAATTATAGCATTTAAATGCCCAAATTCAAATACTTTATGATTTAATCCAATGATCCAAAATATTCCACAAAAATGTTCACTATTTTTGGTTTGGACTCAAAGCCTTGCCAAAATTATCAAACATTGTTGAAGGCATTTTGGGTTCATTGAACATATTTTTAAGTTGAACCTATTGCATTGTTTTGGTGCTAGGGGTTTGAGCAATCCCCATTTCAACTTTCAAGTAAATTTAGACATGATGCAACAACCAAGCTAGTCCAAGTGCATAGAAAGGCTAGGGATGTGACACGTCGACGTTGAGGCCGCCGCACCCGTCGGTCTGGCGGGGGGTCATCGAGAGGCCACCCCGTGATGACGCGCGCGTCTCCTCACCGCCTATCCTCCGGGGTTCGCCGTTGGCCCGGATGTGCTCGAGGGTCGGAAGAGGACATCAAGACATCGCTGGGATCTTGATCTTGCTGTGCCCACGCCTGCTGCCATGGTGGGGACTACATAGTGGGGACAGCCCCCTCCGTTCGGCCAGCAGTACGAGCAGTCATCGTCACTTGGGGACGTCGTGGCGGGCCAGCGCGCCGCGAGTCCCCAGCCTCAGCGAAACCGAGCAGACTATGGATGGTGGCACGCCATTCATCCATTTGCTCTGCTGCCGGCGGGAACCTTAGTAGCAGCTGGGCCCGCGCCATGGCCCCCTTGGCTGTGCTTGGCATGGAAGTTGATGATATCGACTGCACGGTCACCTGGCTCCTGACGGTGCCCGCGGCGACGGCGGCGGTGGCAGCACGTCCGCGCTGCGGTGGAACGGCCACCTGGGCAGCGGGGTCGCGCGGCGATTGTGCTCAAGGGTCCGCGGCTCCGTCGGGCGCAGTGGTTGGGTCGGCTCGCCCGGGAGGAGTCACATGTGCCCTGAACGCCCTTGTAGCAGGGACAACCGATGGATGATGGCTCATCCTGGACCAAGCGCCGTTGCTGTGGCTGCGCCCGCCGGTGGGAGGAGGGGACGTAAGCGGAGTCACCCTCCCATCCGCACCATGCGGAGCCTGATCGTCGAAACACTGCTGAAGCTGTTCTCCTCCGACGCCTTCAGCCCCCGTGCCGGGCGCAGGGGGAGTGGCGATGGCGCCACTTGCTCCTGCCACGCCCCCAGGAGCACTCACGTCCACACTTGTACCCGCATCCCCCACGGCATCTGAGGCCGCAGGCGGCGGAGCCTTCGAGGTAGATGGCTGGGCTGAAGGGCCGGACTTCTTCTTGGGCACCATGGTCGATGGCGTCATCGAAGATGAAGATGGCGATGAAGATGATGTGCTGCGCACGCTTTCAGGTTCGCACAAGCGAGCCCCCCTGCCTGGCGCGCCAAAGATGTCGCGGGATATCCGCGGCCACCTATGGGACTGGGCGGCCCCTTGCTGGTTCGGCGGGGGACATCGCGTTGCACAAAGAGCAGACCAGCGCACGGCAGCACGACAGAGAGCACACAAGCAATTTACCCAGTTCAGGCCGCCACGAGGCGTAAGACTCTACTCCTGCTTTGGTGGATTGATGGTGGAAATGAACGTGGTGGTGCGTGGTACATGTCGGTGTCAAAATCGGCGGATCTCGGGTAGGGGGTCCCGAACTGTGCGTCTAAGGTCGATGGTAACAGGAGACAGGGGACACAATGTTTACCCAGGTTCGGGCCCTCTCTATGGAGGTAATACCCTACTTCCTGCTTGATTGATCTTGATGAATATGAGTATTACAAGAGTTGATCTACCACGAGATCGTAATGGCTAAAACCCTAGAAGTCTAGCCTGTATGACTATTGTTCTCTCTGTTCGGACTAAGCCCTCCAGTTTATATAGACACCGGGGGGATTAGGGTTATACAAAGTCGGTTACAGAGAAAGGAATCTTCATATGTGGTCACCAAGCTTGCCTTCCACGCCAAGGAGAGTCCTATCCGGACACGGGAGAGAGTCTTCGGTCTTGTATCTTCACAGCCCATCAGTCCGGCCCATGTCCAACAGGCCGGACGCCCCAGGACCCCTTAGTCCAGGACTCCCTTAGTAGCCCCTGAAGCAGGCTTCAATGACAACGTGTCCGGCGCGCAGATTGTCTTCGTCATTGCAAGGTGGGTTCTCCTTTGCGAATACTCCGAGATAATCTTCGGACGCAACGAACGTGTCCGGATCTGCAACACAAGTACCACACACACAGCCGTAGAGAGTATAATATTTCACGAGTCCCATCTGCTGACAACTTTTCGCAAGATGACATCATGCCTGCCCGGTCATTATTTTGAACCGTTTTCGTCTGCCGTTCCACGTTTCGAGATGCGGTTTCCATTGGCACGTCTTGTCAAAGCAGAGATCATGTCCCCTTATTGCAGGATTCTCATCAATACGGGCGTGGGTAATCCAACCGTGCCGTTTACACAGCCCTTGGAAATAGGCGAGTTTCAAGGCGAGTGGGGAGGCGTTCAATATTCACTGCCTTTATAAGGGGATAAGGATTCCCCTTCTTCACCCACGCCTTCTTTCTTCCTCTGCCCTTCCATTCTCGAGCTCCAGCGCCGAAGTTCTCGTCTTTTCCACTTCGAGCAAGCTCTCAACCATGTCCGGCTCTGGAGGGCAAGGCAAGTGGATGGCCTCCTCCGTCAAGGAGAAGCACATCGCCGAGCTTCGGGAGGGTGGGTATCTGGCGAAGGAGATCACCCACCGGCTCCCGGCCAAGGGACAAGTCGTCCCCACACCAAAACCCAACGAGAGGGTGGTGTTCCTTCCTCATTTCGTCTGCGGGCTAGGGTTTCCACTCCACCCTTTCGTCCGCGGGCTTATGTTCTATTACGGGCTAGATTTCCATGATCTAGCCCCGAACTCTTTCCTCAACATCTCGGCATTCATTGTCGTGTGCGAGGCTTTCCTCTGCGGCCAGCCCCACTTCAGTCTGTGGCTTAAGATCTTCAACGTGAAGCCGAAGGTGGTGGATGGCCAACACGCGGAGTGCGGGGGAGCCATGGTGAGCAAGATGCCCAACGTCATATGGCCCAAAGGCACGTTTGTGGAGACTGTCAAGGAGTGGCAGAAGCTATGGTTCTATATCACAGAGCCCCGCGACGCCACCTGGGCCGCGGCTCCCGAATTCAAGTCCGGGGCTCCAATGCGCCTAACCTCTTGGATGGAGAAGGGCCCAAATTGGTCTTCGTCGAATGAGCTAATGGCGCTGCAAACGCGCATCCAAAGCATGGTGGACAAAAACATCAAGCTCGTAAATGTGATCCAGGTTATGCTGCCAGATTCTCCCGTGCCAAAGCCGAACTTCCCCTCTATGAAACTTCCCCTCTATGGGAGTTCGACCGGAGAAGCACCAGATCTTGGCGAGGCTCTTCGGCACTACTCACAAAGACGCCTGGAAGCTGCTCTTGAAGGGCGACGAGAAGCCGCCGGCCATAGGCTCGGATCATGGGCACGATCTTGCCCACCCCGCCAGCGCTGTAAGTCCTTCACATCTCAAGGCGTACTCTCTACCTGCTTGTCCAAGGAGGGTAACTAAACTTTGCTAATTTATCCTTTCAGGAATGGACGGAGAAAGCAGAGCGAATTCACAGTTCGGCTCTGCTGCCCGAAGAACCAGTCATCCCGCTTCTGGCGAAGATGTTGGTCCCGGCACCCTATCAGCCGCCGGAGAAGAAGGCCAAGGGGGGCCAGGGTGGCCCCCGCCGCAAGGGCACTTCGGACGTGATGTCCGAAGACAAGACTCACTCCTCTGCCGCCGAAGATGACGATGAGGAGGAGGAGGAAAGCAACCCTCCCCTGATGGGGGGAGGAAGAAGAGGGCGGCCTCCACAAATCTGGAGGCAGAGGCGCCTAAGAAGGGGAAAGGCTCCCTCGCGGATAAAACTGCGTGGGACATCGACAATAGTCCGGAGCAACCCCCCGGAACAAGCCCCTGGCCGCATCGTAAGTACTGACAGACTCGTACTCGCCCGTGTATCCGGCCCTTCCTCCTCATTGTATTAACATGATTAATTGTGCAATTGCAGTCCGGCCCTTGACAGCTACCAGCGATCCTCATCAAGAGGTTCGTTGGATTCAAGGGTGATGGCCAGCGCGTCACCGCCACCCGCTTACTCTCCCACGGCCAAGGGTGACGCTGAGGTGCTGTCGCGAAGGACTTTCCCTGGCCAGGGAGAGTCTCAGGAGGCCGTCAGGGTGGCACCAGAGGACGAAACCTCGGCCGCCGGACACATGGGGAGCAGTCCCCCATGGAGACGGGCGATGGGGGCCAAACTCAGTTCGGCCACCATCCGGATACGGTTCCGGAGACCTACACAGCTCCGGAGTCCGGTGTGCAGCCTCCTTTGAAAGACGGAGGTGTGCCTATCCCACCGGTGACCTCTGTTCAACCAGGGGCACCGGACAATCTTCTGGAAGCGCTGCGAGGCGCTTCCATTGTGGAGGAACACCGTATCCTTATGGGTACGGTGATTGAGAGGGTTCAGTCCGTCAAGAGCGGACTGACCGAAGCCCGCAGCGGCCTGCTGACAGGTTTTGAGGTAAGCGACGCAAAGGAAAAAATCTCCATATAGACAGTAGCCCCTGAGACATTGTCCGGTGTTCGGCAAGCAAAACCGGACAAAGGATCAATTTATTTTTGCAGGAAACTAACTAAATGTGTCTTGTATGAATGAGCAGGCGTCATTGCTGGCCGCGACCTCACATGCTGCCGAAGTCTCCGGACTAAAGCATAGACTGGAGCGAACCGAGGAGGAGCTCGACCAAGCGAGGAAGCAGCTGACAGTCCAGCAAGGTATGTAATGACTTGCTATATATTCAGAAAGAATAAATGATGTGTACTGACCATAGTGTGATGATATGTGCAGGAGCGACGACCGAGGTCGAGGCCATTAAAAAGGCCCTGGCCGAAGCCAAGGAGAAAGCTGCCAAGGAGCAAGCCACTTGTAAGATGCTCAAGGCCCGGGCAACAAGGTCCAGCAAGAGCTCCAGGACGTTGTGAAGAAATGCGAGGCCTTGGAGTGCGATGTTTCAACTCGAGAGGACGAAGTCGCCAAGGCTCGCCAAAGCGCTGAAGAGGACCGGGTTGAGGCCCAGGGCGCCCTCCAGGAGATCCAGGAGGCCAAGAAGATCGCGGCGGGTAAGCCATTTAGTATGCAAAGCAAGTATGTGAAGAAGAAGAAGTATGTCTTACTAACCCGGATTCGGAGTTCTCCAGGGGCGTTTGCGGGCTGCGCAGTGTGTCAGACGCTGCGGAGTTCTTCCGGGCCGAAGAAGGGAGCTCGACGGAGAAGTTGTTCTAGTCGCAATACCTTACGCCAGAACATCGAGTGCCCTTCACCGATCAGCTGAAATAGCTGGTCGAGCTGCATAGGGTGGCCGAACTGGCCATGAAGGATTTAATAATCTGGCTGTGGCCCGCCGAAGCTATACCCAGCAGCTACTTCGGCCTCGTGAAGCGGCTGGTGAACGCTTGTCCTCGGCTTGACGTCATCAAGCGATCGGTCTGCATCGAGGGCGCGCGCATGGCCTTCGCCCGCGTCAAGGTCTGGTGGGCGAAGATGGACGCCGTCAAGCTCGTGACCGAAGGGCTGCCTGAGGGCAAGGAGCACCACACGCCGGAGCGATATTTTGGAGACGTCCTGGAGGGGTCTCGCATTGTGGTGACGCAATGTGGGAAAGACATTATCTTTGAATGAATACATTCATGTTGTCTCTGCCATGTATGATGAAACAAAGTTGTTATGTAATATAATTTTTGTTATGTAAAAAATAATAATTTTATCTCCTGTGCGGCCGTTTTGTATGAAATCTGAGAGTTGGCCAGTCGTCGGCTTCTGCCCCCACGTAGGTAGTACGGGGGTGTTCGGGATGGAATCTAAACACTATTGATCCAATTGTTTGGTCCTTGAAGGAGGTGTTTAGAGCAACGAACCAGGCAATCAAACTATGCGGCTTTAGCACTCTCACTAAGCCATAGGAGTTTGACAATAAGAATGTGGGCGCAGCCCCTAGTATCCAAACTAGAAATGCTATGAGCACCTGACCGGGTAAGTACCGATCCTTCGCGTAATGCAGAAAAAATCTCTAACGACTTGAGTTCTCCGAAGAGCTGACCGGCTCTCGCCGCATCATGACAGTTAGTTTTGGGCTTTCTCTACTGACGTGCTCCTTCGGGTAAACCAGGGCACAATCGCAGTAGTGCTCCCTTTACTACCTTAGCTGATATAGCGGAACGTAAGGTAGCAAGCACAGGAGCCGGGCAACCCAACTATTGACCAAAGACATGATTCGGAGCCAATGCATATAGTGCTAAATTCGGGGTGCCGAATTATACTGTAAAAGTGTTCGGTCTTTGTTGCCATAGTGCGGGGTGCTATGAAGCCCTTGGCAAATTGAACCGTACCACAGTGTATGGGTGCTATCTGATAAGCTTATTAATAATAAAAAAGGAAAACATAAAAGGAGCAAAAGCAATAAAGGGCCCTAAAATTTGGGCCGCAAACTGTTTTCATTATGATTTGATTAATACGTCAAAGCGCATTGATACAGGTAGTGCGATTAGCAACGGGCTATTTGACATGCCATGACCAAGGGAGAGCTGCGCGTGGGACCCTGGAAACTGGTAGAGTGGTCATTAAAGAAACCACTTAGAAATTCCCCTCTACGTCCAAGCTCACTGCCGGCTTGGTGTATTTGTCCTTTGAAAGGACCTGCGATCAAGTCGTCAGGGAAGGCCTCTGGAGAAGAAACCTGAAAAGCAGAAAAGGAACAGTGAAAGTATATGTGTCCGGGAGCGGTCAAGCCGCACTGTGGATCACCAGCTAGTTATGCCTCCATCTATGCCCATGGTATTTTGAGTGCATAGTTATGTACGCGTGGTGCGAATGCCGCCACTTCAACGGGACTGGGACGGAGGCCAAATTGCTAGTCGAGCTCTTGACGAGCCGAGCTGTCCTACTGCAGAGTAGTCCGGACTCTCTTGATAGTGTCCGGTTGCTCGGCCGCTGAATTAAGGCCTTGCTTGAAAAGGCCGCTCTGTACTTCTGCTGCTAAGGCAGCGGTGTGCTCCTCAGTACGAAGGGAGCGTTCCGTGTTTCCATTGACTGTTATGACGCCGCGTGGTCCGGGCATCTTGAGCTTGAGGTAAGCATAATGAGGGACCGCATTGAATCGAGCGAATGCGGTTCGTCCTAGTAGTGTGTGATAGCCGCTGTGAAAAGGGACGATATCGAAGATTAGCTCTTCGCTTCGGAAGTTGTCCGGAGATCCGAAGACAACCTCTAGCGTAATTGAGCCCGTACAACGGGCCTCTACACCTGGTATGACTCCTTTAAAGGTAGTCTTTGTGGGCTTGATCCGTGATGGGTTAATGCCCATTTTGCGCACTGTATCCTGATAGAGCAGGTTCAGGCTGCTTCCGCCGTCCATAAGGACTCGCGTCAGGTGGAATCCGTCAAGTATTGGGTCAAGGACCAATGCGGCTGAACCGCCATGATGGATACTGGTCGGATGATCCCGTCGATCAAAAGTGATCGGGCATGACGACCATGGATTAAATTTTGGGGCGACTGGCTCTATCGCATAGACGTCCCTGAGCGCGCGCTTGCGCTCCCTCTTGGGGATGTGTGTAGCATATATCATGTTCACCGTTTTGACCTGGGGGGACTTCTTTTGTCCCCCTGTGTTCGGTTGCCGGGGCTCCTCGTCATCGTCCTCGCTTTGCGATCCCTTTTCTTTGTTCTCGGCATTTAACTTGCCGACCTGTTTAAAAACCCAACAATCTCTGTTGGTATGATTGGCTGGTTTGTCTGGGGTGCCATGGATCTGGCACGGACGGTCGAGTATGCGGTCCAGGCTGGATGGTCCCTGATTGTTTCTTTTATATGGCTTCTTCCGCTGACCGGACTTGGAGCCACTGAATCCGGCGTTGACTGTCGTGTCATCGGTGTTGTCACCATTGCTTCGGCGTTTGTGTCTGCTGCGTCGGAGCTTGCCGTTGCTATTTTTGACCTCGGGGGTGCCCGTTTCGCTTTCTGTGTTTTTGCTATGGGCCAGCCAGCTATCCTCACCCGCACAAAAGCGGGTCATGAGTGCCGTGAGGGCTGCCATGGACTTCGGCTTTTCCTGCCGAGGTGGCGGGCGAGCCATTCGTCACGGATGCTATGTTTAAAGGCCGCTAGGGCTTCGGCATCCGGACAGTCGACGATCTGGTTCTTTTTAGTTAGGAACCTAGTCCAGAATTTCCTGGCTGACTCTCCAGGCTGTTGAACTATGTGACTTAAGTCATCGGCGTCTGGTGGCCGGACATATGTACCTTGGAAGTTGTCAAGGAAGGCTTCTTCCAAGTCCTCCCAGCTGCCAATAGAATTTTCGGGCAGACTGTTTAACCAGTGCCGAGCTGGCCCTTTGAGTTTTAGTGGGAGGTATTTGATGGCGTGAAGATCATCTCCGCGGGCCATATGGATGTGGAGAATAAAATCCTCGATCCATACCGCGGGATCAGTTGTTCCATCGTATGATTCGATGTTTACGGGTTTAAACCCCTCTGGGAATTCATGATCCATTACTTTGTCAGTGAAGCAGAGAGGGTGTGCGGCGCCTCTATATCGGGCTGCATCGCGATGTAGCTCCGATGGAGTCCGTCTACGGTTTTCGGCCCGGGCGTGACTAGGTCTGTCACGTACGAATGGGTAGCTGTCGTCGCGTGTCAAGGCACGTCCTCGCGATCCATAGATCGATCTTGTGTGTCCTGCTCTACTATCCAGGTCCTGCCGAAGGTCATATGTGTAACCCTGAGCTGTTTTGTCCCTACCTTTACGGCGAGGTGGGGTGGCCTGGTGTTCGGCTTGAGTTGCCGCTTTATCCCGACCGCGTGGTGGTCGGTCAGCCGCATTGCGCGATGATGGTACGGGCTCCGGCGCCTCGTCATCGAACTGAGGTAACAATTTGCGCTTCGGGTAACTTTTGGCTGGGCGCTTAAGGTTGTATTCTTTGTCTGCCAGGACATCAGTCCATCTATCATTGAGCAGATCTTGATCAGCCTGAAGCTGTTGCTGCTTCTTTTTCAGGCTCCTCGCAGTGGCTATTAGCTGGTGTTTAAAGCGCTCTTGTTCGAGAGGTTCCTCAGGCACGATAAAATCCTCGTTGCCAAGGCTCACCTCATCCTCGGAGGGTGGAAGATAATTACTGCCCTCCGAGTTGTTGTTTGTGGCCTGTTCATTAGGGCTGACTTGCCCATCTTCTCGATCGTCCTGTTCGGCCGTTTGTTCGTCGGGATCTTCTCTGTCTTCGGCACCGTCCGTAGTGTGATCGTCTCCTGTGCCGGTGTTGATGTCCTTGCTGCGGCGGGATTTAGAGTGGCGCCACTGATGCCGGTGCTTTGGTTGTGTCTTTGGAGGCTCGTCCTCAACTGGCTTTTCCTTGTCCTCGCTGTTATTCTCTTTGGGTGTATCCACCATGTATACGCCGTACGAAGAAGTGGCCGTCCAGCGTCCGGTAAACGGCGGGTTTTTGCCATGCTCCTCATCTGCATCGTCGTCCATACCGTCGATGTCTTCAGAGCCGTAATCGAGCATGTCGGTTAAGTCCTCGATAGTGGCTATGTAGTGGGTGGCGGGTGGGAAGCGAAATTCCCCATCATCAGCCTCCAGTTCGAACCAGACGTAGTTCGGCTGTGAGTCCCCCACTAAGGACAGATTTTTTAATGAGTTCAGCACGTCGCCTAGAGGTGAGTGCCGGAAGATGTCCGCTGTGCTGAATTCGGCGATCGATGACCGATCCGGCTCGACTTAGGCAGACGCACATGGTTCAGAGCTTATCACCGGAAACGAGTCCGAGGTCTCGGAGACACAGATGTCGTCCGAGGTTAGGTCTGTGTGCGGCTCCGACGCCGTGGAATCCGCGGCTTCCGTGGCGGGGTTGAGCTTCCCATCCTCGGATGTCGCGATCTGCTCCGGATCTAGGGCCGGAGTTGTTATAGTGCAATTTCTTGGGTATAGACCGGTGACAGATTTAAGTCATGTTCACCGTAGGGACAGGGAGCGGCTGCCGTGGTCTCAAAGCCGTCAAAGATCAAGTCTCTACGGATATCCGCGACGTAGTTCAAGCTCCCAAATCTGACCTAATGGCCAGGGGCGTACCTATTGATCTGCTCCAGATGGCCAAGCGAGTTGGCCCATAGTGCGAAGCCGCCGAACACGAAGATCTGTCTGGGGAGGAAGGTTCCCCTTGGACAGCATCGTTGTTGATGATCGAAGGAGCCATCAAAAACCTTTTGGGGACGGCACAATGGAATTCTCAATGAAAGCACCAATATCGGTGTCAAAACCGGCGGATCTCGGGTAGGGGGTCCCGAACTGTGCATCTAAGGTCGATGGTAACAGGAGACGGGGGACGCAATGTTTAACCAGGTTCGGGCCCTCTCTATGGAGGTAATACCCTACTTCCTGCTTGATTGATCTTGATGAATATGAGTATTACAAGAGTTGATCTACCACGAGATCGTAATGGCTAAAACCCTAGAAGTCTAGCATGTATGACTGTATCCTGTTTCCGGACTAAGCCCTCCGGTTTATATAGACACCGGAGGGGACTAGGGTTATACAAAGTCGGTTACAGAGAAAGGAACCTTCATATGTGGTCACCAAGCTTGCCTTCCACGCCAAGGAGAGTCCTATCCAGACACGGGAGAGAGTCTTCGGTCTTGTATCTTCACAGCCCATCAGTCCGGCCCATGTCCAACAGGCCGGACGCCCGAGGACCCCTTATTAGTCCAGGACTCCCTCAGTACACTTGCCCGGCAAGGCCTGCCTCAGGACTGCGGTGAGCACAAGCGTCTGGTGGCTTGGGTTTGTCAAGTTTCCAACCTTCTAACCCCCTCCTACGATTGCCATGGGCCTCCTTATATAGATTAAGGGGTCACCACAGTGGCAAAATAGTCATTACCCACTGATATGATAGCAAATAGTGCTATCATACCTAACTCTACGGGCTGACAGGGTGCATTAAATGCACCGCTCAGTGTCACATCGCTAGCTGCCTGGCAAGGCCTGCCAGGCTTATCTTGCCAGCTCTGCATCTGTTCTCTTGACACGTCGCTGGACGGGTGTCACCTGTGGGTTTCTTCTGTAGGAGATGGCTGCCATGTGGCAAATGCTGCCACTTAATCACCATGCGGCTTGACACCGCACTGATTAACGACGTGGGTCGTACTTGCACGGTTGGCGGGGTGGTTTAGGCCCCGCAAACCCCGGCATGCACTACCGGGGAGTCTTGGTTGCTTGCTTCTAGTGGTGGCCTGGCCCCTTGTCGGGCTCGCTTGCCCGGCGAGGGAGGCCCTTCTCTTGCCCATATCCTGTTCCTTTGGCTCGATCTCGATCTCTCTGAGCTACATGTTGGTTCTTCAAGTCTCTTGGTCTTTCAATCCCTACCTTGAGCTGTCCAAAGGGGCACGTCCCTTAGCCCAAAACCAATCTAATTTGAAGTCTCTTTTGATTTCCACCTTCTCCAAAAAGCTTTAGTTATAGATGAAGAGCACAAGCGCCGCCATGAACACCAAGTATTCATCAACCACCAACCGCATCATCCCTTTCCCCAACCTTGATGAAGTGGTACCTACTGGATGGGAGGACTTGAGGAAGCTGAGCCTTAAGGATGAACCTCGCCCGGAGGAGGAGACCGACAACAAGATGAAGGTGTTGGAGATCAAGGAGGAATAACTCACACAAGGAGATGATGAATCCATTCTAGATGAGTATCCACCAAACCCTTATCAGTTCAACATTCGATGGTCTCTTCCATAAGACCGGTCTCATGGCTGACACCATTAATCAAAACACTACACAACTTGAGTTTTTGACCCAGGTCGTAGATTACCAGCAGGCTGTGATTGTGGAGATGAGGGAGCGCTTTAGGAACATCTTCACCATGTACAAGGATCCCTGGAGTGAGCTTGAAATGCTAAGTACCTGGATCTTCCTGGCTTGATTTAAGCTTGGGGGAGATTCACGTGTACTTTGTATCTTTACCTTCCCGCATTATTTTTCAGCAAGTCGACACTAGTTCGTGGTTTTTATTTTCAATAATGTTGAACTATCGATTCCCTTTTGAATACGAGATGATTTTTCCCGATGAGTATTTGGATGCATGCCTTGATTTGTGAGATCATTATTACTTTCTTAAGAACCTGCATGATAATAGTTGTGATCTAAATAATAGCACATAATCACTTGCATTATGGTTATAAGTACTCCACATTGCGGTTGTGAATGCAGTTGTGAAGTTTTTGAAAGGAGATGAAATAACTATATATGCTAGTTTATTGGAAGTTCAACTGATAAAAGGGCAAGCAGAAAAACGAATGAAACCTCTTAAGTTAAAAAGTGTTTTCTTAAAAGAGTTCTCCTGAGGTTCATGTTTAGCTTGCATATCACATAAGATTAAAATGTGAGATGGGCTCTTAAACATGTTCCAATGACAAGAGACAAAAATATTTAAAGTAATGAATCTTTGAAAGAAAAGGAGGAGAAAGAAATGCAACCCTCTTCTGCTTGCCTGGTTGAAACAATGATGAACTAGGGTATGAAGTTGTTACCTGTCCACAATAAAATTGAGTAACAACGTGTGGATGCATGCATGATCATTATCATAGTGAGGATGAGTTATCATTTTTCATAATTATTTTATCCCTACTCGTTCCTATAACCAATGATGGACTCATGCTTCTCTCATATCCATATCTCGTAAATATCAAGTTGACCTTGTTCTTTACAAGCTATGGTACCTGCTCGGGACAAGCAAGACTTAAGCTTGGGGGAGTTGACGAGTCCAATTTATGTGATGATTTTTATAGTTATTTTGTGCCTACATGGTAGGATTTGTGTAATTTTATGGCATTCGCATGGCCCCTTTTGTTGATATCCCTCAGGAACACTTTTTGACCATTTAGAACTTTATGAAAGAAATCCAAGGAAATTATAGTGGAATCATGTATTTAATGTGATAATCACCTACCATAAAAGAATCAAGTAAGTAGGCCAAAGCAGGAGTCACCACGGAGCTTCTAGAGCAAAAGACGGCTTTCCATACAAGCGCGGCCGCTTGTATGGGCGGTCCTATGATGTGCCAGCGTCGCCGCCTCATCGACAACTTTCATCCCGTGAAATCGGATCGGGGATCAAACGCCAAGGAGATCAGAAACTCGTCCAGAAGGCAGAACCCTAGCCTCCCGAGGCTATCCAGAGGAGGGGTTGGCAAGGAGAAGGGGCCCATTGTCAGGACCCCAATCCTAAGTCACACCGATCTAGCATGTAACACATCATATCACTTTGCGGCCTCACGCACGGTATTCCCACGGGTGCCACCTTACCTGGCCCGGGACCGTTTGCGCCTTTTGGCTCATGTATATGATAGTGTCGCTAGCATCCATATGACAAAGAACCCGGGTCGACATGACTAGTCGTAAACCCAAGGTGGCGCTAACTTATAGGGACAGGCATACATGACCCAACAACGAACGTGTCGATCATCAACGTATGAACCGAAGTCGTAGCAAGCTACAAGGACTTAAAAGAACAACGTGTGACATTTCCCCGAAGGGACAGATGCAAGAACGAAGAAGGACACATGCCGGCCAGCCTAAGTGTTCCGGAGCAGTAGCAAGCTACCATGGCTCAGTGGAAGCACTAGGAGACATTTCCTGGTAAGAGAGCCTACCAAGAATAAACAACTAGGTTGTTGGATCCCACACATACCAAGCATTTCAATAACATACACACAATATGCCCAATATGTGCAAATACAACATGGCATCACAACAAGACTCTACGACTCAAAGTATTTATTCATTAGGCTCCGAGCAGCCAGATATTACAAACATGGGTCTGATGACCTAGCATTCAAGTCATACAAGCAATAAGCACATGCGGAAGCTTAACTTGTCTGAGTACAGAGAACTACAAATGAAAAAGGCTGAGAAGCCTGACTATCTACAAGACCCTGCCGAGGGTACAAGATCGTAGCTGAGGTAACAAGCTAAACGTCGAAGTCCACGCAGAACTACTAGTGAGACTGAAGTCTCTCTGCAAAAACATAAATTAAGAAAACGTGAGTACAAATGTACCCAGCAAGACTTACACCAGAACTAGCTACATATGCATCAATATCAACAAAGGGGGTGGTGGAGTTTAACTGCAGCAAGCTAGCTTTGACTCAGTGGCTATCCTAAACTACGACTGCAAGTAACTCTTTTGAGGTGGCGCACACGAGTCCACATATTCACCATATCAATACACCACAATGGATCCGCTCACGTCTCCCTACGAGAACGCCATCCATATATAGCACTCACGCTTATCTTGCGCATTTTAGAGTATCCACTTTCACTTGTCTATGAACTGTATATGCAACCCAGAGGTCCTTTACCGCGGACGCGGCTATTCGAATAGATGATGTTAACCCTGCAGGGGTGTACTTCTTCACACACGCTCTCGCCACTTACCACCATGTACAGGTTATGTATCTCAGCAACCTTCAAGCGAAAGCCTGGCGAGGGTGTCGGCCACGACCTGACTAACCACACAAGTCCCTAGTCCAAGTTTATCGCCTATTCAGGTTCCATCTGCAGGGAGTCCGGCCGAGGTTTCGACATACGGCCCCAAACGATGTGTGTAGGGTTCCCGAGGCACCAAACGGGCGTCCCGGTACACCGTGCCACGTGCCTACCGCTGTCGGATTTCGGTTTCCGACAAAACCCTTGAGGTTCGAACACTGGGGTGCGCACGAAGATCTCCCCCTCCCTAGATCGCTCTCACCAAATCGCAAGGCCTAGCTCGACGAACCCGAAGAATGAGAGACCCAAGAGTTTATACTGGTTCGGGCCACCGATGTGGTGTAATACCCTACTCCAGTGTGGTGTGGTGGATTGCCACTTGGGCTGAGGATGAACAGTTACAAGGGAAGAACAGCCTCCTGAGGAGAGGTGTTCTTGTGCTTGGTGAACTTGTGTGGTTGAGAGAGAGCTCAACCATTCATCCCCTCTATGGTGGTGGCTAGTCCTATTTACAGAGGCCCTGGTCCTCTCCCCAAATATTGAGCGGGAAGGGATCCAACAAAGGCCAAATTCGAAGGGAGACAACTAGTACAAGTTATCCTGACTAAAGGTGGTCTTTGCCTGCCAAAGGCTCTGGTGGTGACGCCGTCTTGGGCTCCACGATGACCTCCGTCCTGCCGTCCTGCTGGTCTTGGTCTCGTTGCACCAATATGGAAACCTTTGCTTGATGCCTCGAGACTCCTCGCCTGCGCTTGCCCCTTTAGCACCAAAGAGGAAGCGAGGACACTGCGCGCGCTGGCGCCCGCCTGGCTCCAGTTGTCATGGCTTGCATCACAGGAACCTCGCGAGGTTTCCCTTGCCTTGATCTCTCTGCCCCTCGCGAGCCAGCCTGGTGAGGCCGTCCCGAGGAGGTCTTGTGTCATCCGACTCGCGAGGCTTGGCCCCTCGCGAGGGTCTTGAGTGTTTGCTGGTGAATATGGGCCGTACAGGGCCGCCGGTGGAGCCACGCCGTGGGCCGCAGGCAGGCAAGTCTGGGGACCCCCATTCCCAGGACGCCGACAGTAGCCCCCGGGCCCAAGGCGCACTCGGACTTGGCTTCGAGGCGAAGCCAAAGGGCAAGTGCGGAGCGCCGCGGGCCCCAACAGCCCGCGGCCCCGCTTGATGCGTGGCGATTGATTGGACGTGGGCGTCTCCGCTTCCCCACGCTGCCTCAGCAACTGCCCGTCTGACAAAAGGCTGGCGCGGGCAACGCTTGCCTTCATTGCTTCCCTTCGTCTTGCTCCAGATCCCCTTTCTCGCTCCTTGCGTCTGAAATCTTCAGATCTGCTTCAATCCCCTTCCGAGCTTCCCGGAAGGTCAAGTCTTCTTCATCGCCCGCCTGGTACGAGCCGGCTCTGGACGCGCCTAACGTCTCGGAGAAGAACCTCGCCATCACGCGCCTGCTGACGGCGGGGGAGAGCAACGAGAAGGGGAAAACTGAGCTCCGGGTTGGCTCCACCGAGCCGGAGGCTTCGAAGAGCACCTTCTACCCCTTCATCATGAGCAGCGTCGTCGCGGGCCTGGTTCCCCCCTTCTCCGACTTCTTCTATGCCGTCCTCCGCCATTACAGGTTGCAGGCCCTCCATCTTCACCCAAACTCCGTTCTTCTCTTGTCGGTCTTTGCCTTCTACTGTGAGGCGTATGTCGGCCTGATGCCGTCTGTGGCACTGCTGCGCCACTTCTTATTCCTCCGAATCAACGACGGTCACACCTCTGGGTGCGCCAACTTCGTCGCAGCCGGCAAGGCCAACACGATCTCGAAGGCCGGAAAGAAGGCCGACGGCTTCAGGAGCAAGTGGGTTATGATGGATGCCAAGTGCGTCCACCCACGGCTGAAGCTGCCGACGGAGATGCCCCAGTCTGATGAGGGGTGGTCCCGCGCGAAGCTTACTGACGACCGGGTGACGTCGGTGCTGGAGAAGATGACCGCCAACCTGAAGCCGGGCAACGCGAAGGCGGCGAAGCTGACGGGGGCCATGCTCCTGAGATAATTCCTGATGCTGCGGGTGGCTCCGCTTCAGGCGCGCTCGCGCCCCTTGTGGACGCTTGGGGGCGAAGAAGACAAGCTTCGCCTGAATCCGGAGGCCTTGTCCAACGAGGAGCTGGCTTTGGCTCTCCGCCTCTTGGTCGGGGACGACCAAGAGTATCCACCGAGTGCCATCGTTCCCTTGTTCTGTCGCAAGGACGGGGCGCAGGTTGCGGCTGCCATGCCCACCTTCGACGAGCGCGGCCTGGTACCGCTGGCCCCCCTTGTAGTCCCGGAGGCGATGGCGCCGGTGGACGTGTCTTCTGGCGACTCCCGCAGGGGGGAGGAAGAGGAGGAGGGCGAGGAGCGCGACCCTCAAAGGGATGGGGGAGACCTCCCCCTTGCGCAAGGCCGACATCCTCCTCACCCTGCCTAATGACGATGACAAGGACGACGTCCTCCCGGAGAGAGAGGAGCCGCCCATGGTTCTGACGAGGGGCAGGTCGGCGTTGATCTCCCGAGATGACTCTCCTGCTCTGACTTTGCCTGGGGCTGCTTCTGGCCCATCCGCTGCCCCCTCCTCCGCTCCTGGAGCCCGTGCGCCCGCGCCTCAGGCCGTGAGGCTCTCAGGCTTCAAGCTTACGAAGCGGAGGGACTACGTCGTGGTTGAAAAGTAAGTGTTCTTATCCTGTTCTGTTCTTGCTTCTGATGCTTGCCCTTGACGCCACTCTGTTGTGCAATTAGGCTGACACTTGCGGCGAAGAGGAGGAAGGAGGACGCGGTGGTGCTGCTCAGGACCAAGTCGCCTACGGTGGCCGCACCCCTCTCCATGGACAAGGGCAGCGATGGCGTTTGCGCTTCTCCGGCCCAATCATCCTCGCGAGGCCTGGGGGAGCATCGTCGGGAGGAGTCGGCCCCCGTGGCCCCGCTGGCTCCGTATGTGCCAATGCCTGGCTCAGTCGCTGAAGTCATGAAAGCTCAGGAGCCTCCGTCCTCCCAAGCCATGGTGACGACGTCGCCTCCTCCCCCTTCTGCCGCACTGCTACCTCCGGGTCCTTCGGCCTCCCCTGACATTCCGGGGGGGGGGGGGCGCTCTTTCTGCGATGACCCTGCTGCGAGAAGATCTTCAAGACACCGACCATCGCCTAGTGGCCGGGCGCCTGGAGCTAGTCTCTGGCTGGCTTCATTCCGATGCGTCCGTCCGGGCGACACTGAGCCAGGTTGCTGCGGACTCCGAGAAGGATAGGGAGGCCGTCCCCCAAGCTGTGGTCGCCCGCGAGGTGGCGTTGAAGGATGCCGAGGCCGCCAAGGACCACTGCCAGTCGCTGGAGGTCGAGCTGGAGACCGCGCGGAGGGAGCGCGCGAAAGAAGCCCGAGGCCGCAAGGCAGAGGAGGAGAAGATGAAGGCCCGAGAGGACGCCGTCAGGGATCGCGACGCCGAGCTGGAGCAGTTGGCGAAGGCGCAGGCCACGGAGTGCGGCCGGCTGGAGGAGCTAGAGCGGAAGCTGAAGGCGGAGAAGGCCGAGCTTGAAGCCAAGGCGAAGGTCCTGGCTGAGGACCGCGAGGCCTTCAAGCTCCTCGAGGTGAGGTCTCGGACGGCGTTGCAGTCACTCTACGACAAAGGCTTGGAGGAGCCGCTGGCCACTAGCAACGAGGGCTCCGCCCTGCTGCTTCCTTATCTGGTTGATGCGCCCGAGGACGTCGTGAGCGGCATCGGCCCCATGGCAGAGGAAGAAGCCCGCATCCTTTCCTCAGCCGCGTTGACGCGCATCTTCAGCCACCTCCATCTTCGCGACCCTGCCACCCATCTTGACGAGCTGCTGGAGCCTATGGACGACGAGCATTGCACGACCGCTGCCGAAGTCGTGAAGGGTCAGGTGGAGGCCCTGCTGAAGAAGTTCCACGCCTTTGCTCCCGCACCCTCGATCGGCGGTGCTACTGATCTTGCAACTCTGGCTGGTGGCACAGGTGAAGGCGACGCCGTTGGAGAAGAAGCATCCCTTGCAGGCGACGGCGGCGACGTCCGGGGGTGACGAGATGGCTTATTGGCAGCTCCTTTCCTATTTAGTTTCTGCAAAATGGATTGTGCCTCGTGGAGGCATTTAAACTTGCGTTTGGTATTGGGAGAACAATATGTCCTGTAATATTTGCTTTGAGATTTTGCGATTTCCTTCCCATTTGCTTTACGTTCTACGTAGGCAGGGCCCGAGCCCGCGCATACCTCAACCGCCGTTGGGTCGTCCGGATCACCAGGACGAGACCAAGGAGTGAGGGGCTACGTGGCCAGTTAGGCTCCCGAGTCACGATGCTCAGGAGTCCCCCTTGATGCGCAAACAGCTTACAGAAAGGAAATGCAGGAATAGGTCTAGTGTTCTACGTCGGCAGGGCCCGACCCCGCGCATACCTCAACCGCCGTTGGGTCGTCCGAATCACCAGGACGAGACCAAGGAGTGAGGGGCTACGTGGCCAGTTAGGCTCCTGAGTCGCGATGCTCAGGAGCCCCCCTTGACGCCCAAACGACCTTCATACCTTTGCCCTCGCCGAGGCTCAGCTCGGGAGGGGCGCGCGACGACCAGGTCCGGGGGACATGGCTGGGTGGCGTACGCTCGGGCGTGACCTGAGCGCAACCCCCGTGCCCAGCCCCCTCGCGTGACTCTCCCGAGGGGAGGTGTTGCGATGAGGCCAGACACTGAGCTCAAGGGCTCCCTGAGGTTGATACGGCCGTGAGGCCGCCCTCAGTTGTTTATCACCAGCGCGGAGCATAGCGCTTCCGCACTTGCATGGGCATAGCCGCTCCTCGGCAGTGTCGACGGCCTGCGCGGAGCATGGTGCTTCCACTAGTACGTGGGAGGGGACTCCCTACCGCAGAGAGCCCCCGGGGCGTGTACAACCCCGCCCTGACACGTGGCTTGCACGGCAGGGCAAGACGAGGTGTGTCTGGGCACTCGTGAGCCAGCGCGGGACTCACGAGGCCCTACCTCAAGGCGGGTTGCACCTGGTCTTGGTTCTTGATGGCTATGGTGGTCCTGCGAGATGGTTAGACAACCTGTGCCGAACGAATCTCCTGAGGTTATCGCATGAGAAGGCCAAGCACCAATGACCCCAGGAGTGACATGAACGGGGGCGGCCCGCCAGACAAAGCTCAGCCGTTGGATTTATCGACGTTGCAGGGACGGGCCCGAGCACAGACGCCGTGCCTAGCCTTCTTATGCGAAGGGTCCTGAAGAAAGATGATTGGCGCACGGCTCCCATGGTGGGTGACAAGCAGGTGATAACCATAGATAGATTATGAATGAAAAGCAGATTAGCTCAGGTAAATGCGAGAATGACACATGCCACTGGGTTAGACCCGAGCGGCTTGGGGATGATGCAGCCCGAGGGGCGCCCCCAGCAAGGTAATGCTAAATATGTAAAAGGATACATGCCGCAGGGACGGGCCCACGCAGCCTGGGAATGATGCTGCCCGAAGGGCGCTCCTAGCTAAATAAACTTGGAAAATGTCACCTGGTTCCGTTGTCGAAGGGATGTTGGGGCAGCTGAAGACACGTGGCGAAGGGGTTGCTCCTCACGAGCCACCGGGGCCCTGAGCCTCGGGAGGCTCTGGGCGTCCGGGCGGTTCCTTGAGGACCGTCTCCATCTCCGTCAGGACCGCGTGATGCCTGGCCTCTTGAGCCACCAGGACGCTCTGCAGGTTGCGCTGGAAGGCGGATGCCACGCTCGGCAGGCCGAATGGCATGCGAACATAGCTGTGAGGTGGGCCCTCACAACGTCCCACGCGCGAAGGCCAGAAGAGCTCCTGAGATGCGGCCCTGTTGAGCCCTGGGATGTCGACGCAGACGCGTAGCCCGCCATCCTCGCCTGGATGGGGGCCGCACCAGGTGAGCGGCGGTCGCCTCACATGGCTCTTGCATCCTGCAGCTCCTGAGTGACCTTGGCGATAAACTCCTGAGCACCAGGCGCTCCTCACCCGGTATCCTTCTAAGGGAAACGTGCCGCGAAGCACGCCTCCATGTGGTGCCCGAGCGCCTCCCTCGTGATGTTGGCTAGGTCCGTGGCCCTCCAGAAGAGAGCCCCCGAGCCCTGCCCGAGGAGGGCGTCGAGCGTGCCTTCCGATGCGAGGGAGGGAGGCGCCCCAGGTGCGGGCGCCGATCCTGACATTGCACCGCCAGAGGCGCCGCTTCCCTGAGGCCCTGTGCAGAGTAGCTGCTTCCTCTTCTTGGGGACGGCCTCAGGAGGGTATAGGGTGCCTTGGTCGTCGGAGTCTTTGATTGACGCAGCTTGGAAGGCGTGCTCGAGGGAGCACACCGCATCTCTTTCTTCGCAGGGGACGATGATGATCCCGCTGCTTCCCGGCATCTTGAGGACGTTGTAGCCATGGTGGGTCACCACCATGAACTTGGCCAGGGCTGGATACCCAAGGATGGCATTGTACGGCAGACGGATGTGAGCAATATCGAAGTCGATGAGCTCGGTGCGGTAGTTGTCGCGCTGTCCGAAGGTGACAGGGAGGCGGACCTGCCCTATCGGGGTGGTGGAGCTGTCCGTCACTCCTAACAAGGGCTTGGTAGGCTGAAGCTGGTCATACGGCACTTGGATGTTGTCGAACGTCTGGACGGACAGGACATTAAGCCCTGCACTGATGTCGATGAGGGTCTTGGTGACTTGAACATTGCTGATGACGGGTGAGCAGAGCATCGGGAGAGCGCCAGCAGTGGCCGCATACTTGAGCTGGTCCGCTGAGCTGAAAGTGATGGCGCACTTGGACCACCTGAGCGGGCGCGTGGCCTCGAGCCTGGGAAGGGCTGCGTTCACCTCGCGAGCAAACTGCTTGAAGATGCACTAGGAGGCTGGGGCCTGAGCTCCGCCCAAGATGCAGGCGATGGCACGCGGTTCCTGGAAGCCCCCAGCCCCCTCGTCCTGATGGTGGTCGTCGTTCCTTCTTGGCGGTGGCGGTAGCGGAGGAAGGCCAGCATTGCCCTGAGGGCAATCCTCGCGAGGCTGGTCCCTCCATGCGCCCTCATGAGGCTGATCCTGCCAGCGGTCCTCGCGAGGCCGGTCGTGCCACTCCTGACGAGGGCAGCGGTCGTCCCAGCGTCCTCCGCCTCGTCCTCCTCCTCGGCCGTAGCCCCGGTCGTTGCGCTCGGGGCGTCGACCGAAGCGCCCATCTCGGATGGCCCTGAGCTCTTGACAGTCGTTGGTGTTGTGGTTGTGTACATTGTGGAAGGCGCAGAATGGTCAGCTGCTCTTGGACGACTCGGGATGGTCCCGGCCGTGCTTCGTGTCTGGCTATGCCGCGAGTACGGATACTCCCTTGCACTTCACGTCCTTGTCCTTGCCTTTCTTCTCCTCTGGGTCGGTAGCTGGGAGCTCGAGGAGGGAAAGGCGCCCCTCCTCAGCTCTTGCGCACTTGGTCGCCAGGTTGAACAACTCCAAAGCCGTGCATAGCTCCTAATGGATGGCGAGCTCCTCCTTCATCTTGACGTCGCGGACGCCATCAGAAAACGCCGAAATGATGGCATCGTCCGTGACCTTGGGGATCTTGAGGCGAACATTGTTGGAGCGCTGGATGTACTTCTGCAAGGTCTCCCCTGGCTGCTGCCTGACGCGCCGTAGGTCACCCACGGCCGGAGGGCGGTCGCGAGTGCCCTGGAAGTTGGCAAAAAAGCGGTCACGCATCTCATCCCAGGAGGAGATCGAGCCCGGGGGCAGGTTCAGGAGCCATGAGCGAGCGCCATCCTTGAGAGCCATGGGAAACCAGTTCGCCATGACCTTCTCGTCGCCGTTGGCCGCCTCGATGCTTAGCTCGTAGAGGTGTAGGAACTCCGCGGGGTCGCGGGTGCCGTCATAGCGAGGAGGCAGGTCTGGCTTGAACTTGCCTGGCCAGGCGACGCTACGCAGCTCAGGAGTGAAGGTGCGGCAGCCTGCTGTGGCCACCGGGGCCCATCGTGGAGGCGGAGCTTGATCTTGGTGTCCCCGCGCCACCACGGCAAGTGGCGTGTGACCCTACCGCGGCAAGCGATCCTGACGTGGCGGTGCTGGGAGCGGTGGAGCATTTTCTTGCAGTCGGGGAACTTCTTGGCAGCTTCCTTCTTCTCGCGCGGGCGCCAGACGCGGAGGGTCGCGCCGGGGAGCCGCGCGCCTCGGCGCCAGAACGCCGTCTTGGGGCAGAGGTGGTGGAGGCGCTCCGTGAGCCACGTCGCCCGCAGCTGGCGGAGGGCGAGGCAGCGAGAGGGACGGCGCGGGGGAGCCCCCTGCGGCGCTGACGAGCTCGGCGATACGGTCCAGCCAATCCTCGTAGAGGTCGTCGACTGGGCGGTAGTGCAGGAGCTCGCGTGCCATGAGCAGCGCGGCTTGCGCGTCCATGGGAGCGCGACGAGCGTGAGACGACGAGTCAGCTGGGGTTAGCGACGGAGTGGCGGTGCGGCCG
The DNA here is from genome assembly GCF_018294505.1 of Triticum aestivum. NCBI lineage: Eukaryota > Viridiplantae > Streptophyta > Magnoliopsida > Poales > Poaceae > Triticum > Triticum aestivum. The sequence continues at coordinate 208,062,192 of NC_057796.1, forward strand.
TCCCGCCGCACTAAGGGATGCAGCAAGGACGCCTGCTGCTCGTTTCCTGCCGGGCCGGTGATGGCGTTGGCAGCGGGTGACGGGGAACGACGGGGAGGCCCGCCGACATTAGCTGTCTGAGCGACACGGGCGGCGAGGGCGGCCCGGCGCTCAGCGCGAGCTCGGCGAACGTCGGCCATGGATGCGGCAAGACGACGGGACGCGGATTGGTGGGAGGAAGGCTTCGGCGCACCCCTACCTGGCGCGCCAAATGTCGGATTTCGGGTTCCGGCAAAACCCTTGAGGTTCGAACACTGGGGTGCGCACGAAGATCTCCCCCTCCCTAGATCGCTCTCACCAAATCGCAAGGCCTAGCTCGACGAACCCGAAGAACGAGAGACACAAGAGTTTATACTAGTTCGGGCCACCGATGTGGTGTAATACCCTAATCCAGTGTTGTCGGATCACGGGTTCCGGCAAGACCCTCAAGGTTCGAACACTGGGGTGCGCGCGAAGATTTCCTCCCTAACGATCCACGTCCTAACTAGCTAAGATCTTAAGAACGAACTCGACGACCTCAGGGACACAAGATTTATACTGGTTCGGGCCACCGTTGTGGTGTAATACCCTACTCCAGTGTGGTGGTGGTGGATTGCCTCTTGGGCTGATGATGAACAGTACAAGGGGAAGAACTGCCTCCCAAGGTTGAGGTGTTCTTGTGCTTGGTGAACTTGTGTGTGTGTGTGGATTTGATCAGCTCAGGCTTGCTTGCCTTCTACTGCGGTGGCTAGTCCTATTTATAGAGGCCCTGGTCCTCTCCCCAAATATTGAGCGGGAAGGGAGCCAACAACGGCCAATTCGAGAGGAGACAGCTAGTACAGCTTATCCTGACAAAAGTAGTCTTCGCCTACAAAAGGCTCTGGTGGTGACGCCGCCTTGGGCTCCATGGTGACCTCCGTCTTGCCGTCCTTCTGGTCCTGGTGTTGTTGCACCGATATGGAAACCTTTTCTTGATGCCTCGGTACTCCGCGCCTGCGCTTGCCTCCTTAGCTCCAAAGAGGAAACAAGGACGCTGCGCGCGCTGGCGCCCGCCTGGCACCCGCCTGGTGTCGATCGTCATGGCTCACGTCACAAGAGCCTCGCGAGGTTTGCCTTGCCTTGATCTCTCAACCCCTCGTGAGCCTGCCTGGCGAGGCCGCTCCTGAGGAGGTCTTGCGTCGTCCGCCTCGCGAGGCTTGGCCCCTCGCGAGGGTCTTGAATGCCTTGTTGATGAAGATGGGCCGTACAGGCCTGCTTGCACAGCCACGCCGTGGGCCGCAGGCAGGCAAGTCTGGGGACCCCCGTTCCCAGAACGCCGACAGTAGCCCCCGGGCCCAAGGCGCGCTCGGGCTTGGCTTTGAGGCGAAGCCAAAGGTCAAGCGCGAAGCGCCGCGGGCCCCAAAATCCTGCGGCCTCGGTTGACGCGTGGCGGTTGATTGGACGTGGGCGTCTCCGCTTCCCCACGCTACCTCAGCAACTGCCCAAATTGACAAGTCCCTGCGACATGCAAGGAAAACGATCATTACCTGTGATTGTGGGGGGCACTGGTTGGCCTTCTCCTGCTATAAATGAGGAGGGGGCGGAGCCCCCGTCCTCCACTTCTTCCCATTTCGCCTGCTTCTTCCTCCTCTGCTCCACCACCGACTCCAATGGCATCGTCGAAGAGGTTCTCTGCCGCAGAGAAAGGAAAGGCCCCTCGCAAGGGGCCCGGCTCCCCGGCGCCCAAGCGCGGACGCGGCCGTCCCCGTTAGCACACCTCGACTCCCGCCGTAGCCCCCCGCTCCCGCGGGGGCGCCGCTGCGCGTGGCACGGGTCGTTCCAGTCGCGGGAGCCCTATTGACGAAGGGAGACACGCCATGGTCGCGCGGCCTCCCCGGCCGCACTTCCATTCTGCAGAGGTGCTGCCGGAGTTCGTTGTCTGGTCGGAGGATCCGGCCGGCGGCTGGCTTCAGCTTCCGCGCTTCTTCGTCGACGAGAAGCCAGTCTCTGGTCTAGGCGGGCTCTAGCTACAGGCGGACGGTTGTTGCAGCAGGGCTTCTTGGGTCATGGTCGAGATCTCCGCCGTGGGCAACATAGCCCTAGCTCGCGGCTGGTAGACGTTCGCCCGGGCGCGCGGCCTGGGCACGCGGTGCACCCTCCATTTCAAGTATGATGGTGAGGCGACCCTCTACGTGAGGGTGTTTGGAGAAGATGGTCGCCGCGCGGGGTGCTGCCCCGAGGTGAATGACAGCGAGGAGGTGCTTGGTCTTGGCGACGGCCGGGACGAGGGGGAGGCCGAACCCGGCCTTGGTGTCGACCGCGTCTCGTGCAGCTACGGTGGCTCTTCCCTCGGCGACAGCTCCAGCAGCGGTGGCTACGACCAGCCGCCACGCCCGCTTGGAAGGTGGCAGCGGGTCGTCTCGTCGCCGCGTCTCCGTGAAGCGCGAGGCGGGGTCTGGCTGAGCTCAGGACGGCACCAGGAGCCTGCCTCAATGGACCGCTGTAGGGGCAGATGTCGCTTTATTTTGTTCTTCCTTTATTTTCTGCATCAAGAAGAAACTTGTTTGGGCCCCGGGGGGCGTGTATCGAACTATGCTTTCCAACCATTATGTCGTGTTTGCTGTTTCCGTGCTGTGCCCTTATGTTGTGTAGAGGTAACTGTCGGATGTGGAGTTCCGGCAAACCCTTAAGGTTCAAACACTGGGGTGCGTGCGAAGTCTTTCCCTCCTACCAATCTACGCCCTTGCTCGCTAAGATCTCGCGGACGGACTCGACGAACTCGCAACACAGAAAGACACGAGGTTTATACTGGTTCGGGCCACCGTTGTGGTGTAATACCCTAGTCCAGTGTGGTGGTTGTGGATTGCCTCTAGGCCTGATGATGAACAGTACAAGGGAAGAACAACCTCCTGAGGTTGAGGTGTTCTTGTGGCTAGGCTCTCGATCAGGTTGGATCAAGCTAAGATGAGAATCGATCCCCCTCTACTATGGTGGCTAGCTCTACTTATATAGGCCCTGGTCCTCTTCCCAAATATCGAGCGGGAAGGGAGCCAACAATGGCGGGCGAATTTGAAGAGGGACAGCTAGTACAAGCTATCCTGACAAAAGTGGTCTTCGCCTGCGAAAAGCTCTAGGGTGACGCCGTCTTGGGCTCCCCGATGACCTCCGCCTTGCCGTCCTTCTGGTCTTGGTCTCATTGCACAAATATGGCAACATTTGCCTGATGCCTCGGTACTCTTCGCCTGCGCTGGTGTCGCGACCGGTTTTTCAATAAAATATTTATTGAGAGACCAATCCCTTATTCGGACCAGTAAAGAAGAATTCCTTTTCACTGGTAGACAATATCTTGGTCAGAGAAGAAAAATACCAGGAGTACTGAATATAATACAAGGTTGAGCGGGGACTGCTCAACAATTTATTACATGCATGCCGATAGAACATAACGGCGGATAGGGTGGCATAACTACTAACTCACGATGACAACGATGGTGGAAATATCATCGCGAAGAGGGTGATATGACTCCTGAAAACTACAGCTCTTCGAGCGTCGGAGTGAGGCTCGAGGAGACTTATTGCGGGTGGCGGAAGCGTATATAATACAAGTGACCAATATCCGGGATCGCACAGGACTGACTGGGACTCCTCTAGGCGTCGGACGCGCTATCAAACTCTTCATCCAAGAGATCGCCTTCGTCAACATCTGGCCAAATCAACAAGCCAGGTGAGTAATATGAAAGTACTCGCAAGATAGTTCGGTCATAAGATATAACAAATGTAAACATGAAGCATATGAACAGGATAACAAGTGCGTTCAGGCATAGAGACAATATTGCATGGGAACAATAACAGAGAAGTCGGGCGGTAGTCCTCCCGAGATCCCAAAAATAAAATACTGGGTGCCAAACGAGGGTCTGAATGACTCCTCGAGAGGAAACTGCAAGAATAGTAATACTGGTGCCAAACGAGGGTCTGAATGACTCCTCGAGAGGAAACTGCGAGAATAATAAAACCACAGTCGGGCGTCGGGGCGACACCTCATAAAGGGCTTAAAACAGAAAATAAAGGCAGTGCATGCCACAGTCGGACGTCTGAGTGACATCACATAAAGGGCTTATATTGAAAGTAAGAGACAAAACATGCCACAGTCGGACGTCTGAGCGACATCACATAAAGGGCTTATAATGAAAGTAAGAGACAAAACATGCCACAGTCGGACATCTGAGCGACATCACATAAAGGGCTTATATTCATAACTTAGTAGTTCATGAATTATAAATCATATCAAGCGGATAAGCAGACATGAGGTAAACAACCGGGTTAGTCCATCCACAGGAATAACGTTCAGCCAAGTCCACTACTCAAGCTTGCTTACCGGAACGAAGAATATACCACGAGGTTATGACATAGACATGGATACGCTGATCACGATACTGGACTATGGATGCGAGGACTCGGAAGGATTTGACTCTGCAGAGTTTGTACTTTAACCACAGCCAACGGATTTTCAGTAGTCACGGGGACTAGTTCCGTCTACGGTGTTTTGGAAGAAACACATCTAACCAGTACACACCCATTCAACATTTCCGAAGCCAGGAATCACCCTCGGCAACGTTCAAGAAAAACCTTGAGACGGGGAGGCTACAACCTCGCGTAGCATGGGATCAAATTTCTATACGCGCGCTCTAAGGGGTGCCCCCCTCTCGGTCCCAACCGGAAACACCCATGCCCCCTGACCGGATGACTGGCTTTAATCCAGGGCCATGGAACCATCATCCCGGCCCCTCTGTTTGGTGTGTACACGGAAAGAGGTTACCAACTTACTAAACCGCATTCTGGCAGAAAACATGTGGTAGCACGGAAAGGGGAAGAACGATAACGTGACTCCGTCCACGTTAACGTCGGAATTTGTCGGATGACACAAGGCTGGCATGCTACAACAGTACCACCTTCCTGCCCTCCATGTCACCACATGGTTAGGCCATCTCTCATCAGAGATCATCGCAACTTTGGAACACGCGGGTAGTTGCCTCACAAGCAACGAGGTACTCACCGATACTCATATGCCACGCACAACCTCTCACGCGAACATGCAAAACACCTATCATATCAAAGGTTCAAACATGCTTGCCTGGTTCGGAGAAGTCGGAGTCCAGCTCGGCGAAGTTTGCGGCTCCGTCACCTCTTCCGGAACCTACGGCATAACGAAAACGGGCACTAACGTGAAAACCAACGCGTGCATAAAAACTTCTCCAAAAATTTTCCAAATAAATACTTAAAAAAACTAGACAAAAATACAAGACTGACAAAAAAAGAATCATTCAAAAATCACTTTTTATTAAAAATTTATAAAGGTTTCTGTCCAGGGACTCATCTGTAATGAAACAGAAAAGTTCCAGGGGCTAAACTGAGAAAACAGAAAACGCTTCAGAAAGAAACGCGCAAGCTCAAAAGGAAGACGTATTTGCCCGAAGGCGCCAACAGAAAACGTTTCGCGAGGGGAAACAGAAGAGAGGCTGACAGGGGGTCCCACATGTCAGGTTTAAAAACCTCGCCGGCGCCCGAAGGTTGCGGAGGTCGCCGGCGTCGAACCACGGCGAGACAGGGAGATCGGAGTGTACCAAGAGCTTCAGCGTGTCCTTCCACGTCGGTGGGTGGTGGACTCGACTGACGGAGAGCACCACGTCGACGGCCACACTTTCTCCGGCGGACGGCGGCTCGGGTGATGGTGGAGAACTCCGGTGGTCGCTGCAAACCTCGAATTGAAGCGCGGGTCAGAAGAGTAGATGCATAGGGAAGCTACTGGCAAGAGATGGGAGGCAGAGGTGCACGCACGGGAGCGAATCGAGCTGGATCCCGTGGCGGGTCGCGGCGGCCGGAGCTGGGGAAGAAGGCTCCCTCGGGGCTCTTCCAGTGGCTAGGCAGGGTCTTGGTGGAGTGCAGAGATGGTGTGGGTTCGAGTTCGAGCTCGGGGCCTCTATTTATAGGCGATTCGAGGGGATGGCCGTGAACGGGAAAACTCCGGCGAGCGATTACGGCGAGGCAGTGGTTGAGCAGGGGGTTTGAGTGGCCAGGCAGCATCAGTGAGGTGTACTGGTGCCGTTCCCCCGCAAATCTTGGTTGGTCTTGGTGTAATGGCGCCGGTCCACGGTGGGGTGGCCGCACGGGCACGACGGCGGCAGAGAGCGCGCTCCGCGCCCTGCGGTTCACAACGAGAGTGGCAGCGCGTTCTGGGGAGTGGAAGGCCACGCGGCGATCTCCGGTGGCTTGGGCGGCGCTGGGTGGCGCCGTCTGCGCCGCGCCTCTCTCTGGCGGCCGCAAAGCTGCCGCTGGCGTCGGTCACGGGGCGGCGCACCTCCTCCAGCTCGTCGCCGACATCCGCAAGTGTCCAGGCGCTCGTGCGGTGCAGGGACAAGGGGGAGGGGACGGGGAACACGGCGACAACGCGGCACTGTCGAGATCGACAACCGTTTCTGAAGAAAACGACAGTGTACTGAAACTGTTTCTGAACTTAACTGAACAATGACAGTAACAGTGTCCAGTAGGTGTTCGACAGAATGATTTGGCAAGGAGAAAATTTTTCCTGGGGCTGGGACTTGGTGAGGTGACCACTCAATGCACCCAGAGGCTGCCTGATTTTACTCAGAATTTTTGGAGAAAGATTTGAATGAATTTCACCAAATTTGACAAATCTGGTCCAAACTTGCAGCAAGTATAGTTTGAAAAATTTGAACTGAAGACTAGTGGATCTTCATGGATCTTGGTTGAGGGTTCAAAGGACTAGGAAGGGAAAAAGGTTTGGGGGCAAGAATCAAAACAGAAAGGGTAGTTCCTTTGTAAATCTCCAAGGGCTAGAATAGAAGACAGAAATTGTTTTGATAAGATTTAAATGGAAAATAAATATATGGGGAGGTTCAACTTGCTGGATTTGATACAAATCATGATCCAAAGATGAGGGAAGGTCTAGGAGAGTGGATTTGCACTAAGGCCATGGCAAGAGAGAATTGTTGAAAGTGGTAAAGGATTATTCCAAAAGCTATAGGGCCTTTTTCAAAGAAGTTTTCAAAAGGCATTTTTCCAAGATGAAAACATTTTGGTTTGAGTCCAAATAAAAGAGGAAAACCTCCAAGGCCAAAATCAAGTTTTGAGTGAATCCAAAAATGAAGCACTAGTCATAAAAGGAAATATGTTGAGAGGGGAAGTTCTTTTAGAAGGAAAATTCAAATCACTTCCCTCAAAACAAGAAAAAGTTTTGAAAAAGCCAAAAAAAAAATTGGGTGTCACAGCTGGCCTCCTTAGCACCAAAGAGGAAACAAGGATGCTGCGCGCACTGGCGCCCGCCTGGTGCCGTTCGTCATGGCTCATGTCACGAGAGCCTCATGAGGTTTGCCCCGCCTTGATATCTCCGCTCCTCATGAGCCTGCTTGGCTAGGCTACTCCAGAGGAGGTCTTGCGTCGTCCGCCTCGCGAGGGTCTTGGATGCCTTGGTGATGAAGATGGGCCGTACGGCCTGCTTGCTTAGCCACGCTGTGGGCTGCAGGCAGGCAAGTCTGGAGACCCCCGTTCCCAGAACGCCGACAGTAGCCCCCGGGCCCAAGGTGCGCTCGGGCTTGGCTTCGCAGCGAAGCCAAGGGTCAAGTTCGGAGCACCGCGGGCCCCAAAAGCCTGCGGCCTCGATCGACGCGTGGCGGTTGATTGAACGTGGGTGCCTCCGCTTCCCCACGCTGCCTTTGAATCCGCCTGGCTATGCGGCCCCTGTGGCCTACACAGTTATTCCTCCGTCGCCTGCGCCTTGCTTCCCCAGTTCCCCTGCTCCCTCGAGACTCTGCTTCTCTTCTCCAATCTGACTTGCGCTCCGCCCGCTCCATCGCCATGGCGCCGAAACAAGCTGAAAAGGGGAAGAGACCTCTACCTCTGCCTGCTACGCCTCCGTCCTTCGCGCCGGCGCTCGGCCGGTCTCGGGTGCTCAACGACGAGGCCATGGGCAAGGTGCGTCCGATGCTTGCTTCCAGCTTCAACGTGTGGGGTGAGATGGTGGCTTGGCCTGCGTCTCGCACTCGCACGGCTCTGGCGGCCATCGAGGTCCCAATCTTCATAGATGCCCTCTGGGCTGGCTTGGTTCCTCCCTTCTCCGCCTTGTTCAATGCGGTGCTTGAGCATTATCAGATCCACATGCTGCATCTCGACCTATAGTCCGTGACTCTTCTCGCCGTCTTCGCCTTCGTGTGCGAAGCCATGGCTGGCATAGCCCCTTCTGTGGCCCTCCTTCGCCATTTCTTCTCATTGCATCTGATCAACCCCCAACAAAGCTCGGGATGCGTGAGCTTCCGTGCCGTGGCTGCGACGGCGGGTGAGGGGATAGACTTCGAGCTTCCTCCACCCGCGAGCGAATTCCGGACACGATGGGTGTTCGTTGATGCCGGCGTGCTCAGTCCTCTGCTTCAGGCTCCGTCGAGGCCCACTGTTCCTAACTCCGGCTGGAGCCATCAGCGGCTCACGGGCCCCGGCCTTGCCCACGTCTGGCTCAGGTTGAGGTTGCTGAAGGATCGCGGCGTGACCGCGCCGATGGTGGTGAAGGAGTTCGTCCAACGCCGGGTCGCTCCGCTTCAGCGCCATTCTCGCCCAATGTGGACCTTGCTCAGAAGCCACGACCACATGAGGTTCCAGGAGTCCGGGCTCCTCCTCGGGACGCGGTAAACAGTGCTCAAGGTCCTAACGGGTGTCTTTTTGCCGGCCGAATTGCCTGGGAAGAACTGTTTGTTGTACCGTTGCAAGAACAAGGATGAATTTGTAGAGAACATGCCTTCCTTTGATGAATGGGGGCCGCGGCCGATCGGCCTGGAGGGGCCTCGTGGGAACCCCGTCGTCGTGGTTCCCTTCCTTGCCGCTGGTGCCGAGCTCGCCCCAAGCGACGGTGCAGGTGGGCGAGCTCCGGAGGAGGCCGGTGGCTCTAGTCCTGAGGAACGCCTGCCGAATGATGATCCTGGGGCGTCGTCTTCGGGGGCCTGCGACCCCCCTCCTGAGGCGCCGATTATTGAGGAGGCGCAGCACGCGGCTCCCGAGGCCAAGGCTCCAGGGGCCTCGGGAGGTTGTGGTGAAACGGTGCCCGGCTGTTTGCCGCAACCGGGCACCCCTGAAGATATCCTTCCGAGCTCTTCTTTGGTCCCACTGCGCACCGGCCGTCACGTCCAGCGTTTCAGTCGTCTTTGTGTGGACTTCGAGGAGCTCCGCAAGAGGAAAGGATCCCCCAGCGGCAGCAACATCTTTGGACCGCTGAACCGGAGGAAGTACATCGCCGTTGACGTGTAAGTATCGTACCGCTGTGACTCCCTGTATGCTGCTTTCTTCTCCTGGCGCCCGTCTTTCAGGGCTCCTTCTACCAAGGCTGCCGGGCCTCCTGAGAAACGGCCTCCTTCTTCCTTAACTCTTCCGCCGGCCTCGAGCGCTTCGTGTCCGCTGGTTGCCCCTGGAGCAGGGTTGGTTGAAGGGGCACTCATGCCTTCCTGGCGCGCTGAACCTGCGGCCTTGTCGTTCCTCCCCCTGGTCTGGCATGGAGCTTGGCAGGCGTGCCCAAGACTCCTCCGCTGGTCTTGGACGGCAATTTGTTGGCTTCGATCTTCGGCTCCTCTTCAAGCAACGAGCCCCGGTCAGCTTGGGCTGGTTGACGTCAGGCTCGGCGCCAGCCCCCAGCCCCCTGCCTGGAGGGGGCGCGCCACTTGGTGCCCTGCCCGCAGCCCCCGAGGCAGAGGACGAGGTGGGCAGAGCGTTCGAGCTCGAGCGCAGGCGGAGCATGGTTCGTCACGAGCTCTTCCAGGAGGCGATGGGCGTGATGCGTCGACTTGGTGAAGAGCTCGCGAGTGTCGATTCACGTCTTGAGGCTGAACGTCTCTGGTTGGAGGAGGAGCGGCGCAAGCTGAAGGTGGCCATCAACCTCGGCCACTATCAGCGTGACCTTGAGAATGCGAAGTCGAGGCGTCTCTGAAGGTTTCCCATGAAGCCCGCTCACGAGCCTTGGAAGAGGCTCGCGAGGCTGACCGCCGCTGCGAGGCTGCGGAGAGGCGTGCGTGGGAGCTCTAGCCTTGGAGCGCGTCTCTTGAGCAGCAGGTGGAGGCGCGCAGGGCCACTCTTGCGTCGCTGAGGGGGACGCCCACGGAGGAAGAGGAGGTCAGGAAGCGTGAGGAGGCGCTGGCCCTGGAGGCCGTGGAACGCAGCCTTGAGCTCGAGCGACTGGAGACGAGGGAACGTCAAGTCGCTCAAGCAGAAGATGCCATTGGGGCTCGCGAGGCTGGAGTTGAGGAGGAGGTGAACCGCCGGGTGGCCGAGGTTCGCGCGGACCTGGAGGGCAGGTACGACCTGAAGCTGAAGCTCGCGGGCGTGGAGGATGAGGGCAGGGCCGCTGCCCTCAGGCCCAGGTTGGACGAGGCTGAGAGGCGTGCGGAAGCCATGGCCGCCGCCCTGGTCACGGCGTAGGCGGACTTGGCCTCCGCCCAGCGCCGAGCTGCGTTCCCTCCGGAGGCGGGTTGATGACGCAGAGGCCGTCGCGAGGCAAAACACAAAGGAGGTGCTCCAGCAACGAACGGTGGAGGGCGAGCATGCCCCTATGCTTCAGGATCTCCGGAACAGGCCAATATCGCCCTGGGCCATATTTGCGACGTGGAGGCGCCGACCCCTCACTCGAATGATTATGCCAGCCACCTGTCCTTCTTCACCGAGGTGGTGACGCGCCTGGAGGCTCGATCTGCCAGAGCTTGCCAGCTTGTGGAGGAAAGGGGTCGTGGCCTGCTCGAGCGCGCTTTCTCCCGTGTCTTCAGCCACCTCCTGAACGCCGACCCCAACTTTGATTTCGACGCCGCTATCGCCCCCGTACAGACGGCGGTCCGAGGCGACCTAGCGCGTTGGGTTGAGGACAATGTGGACGCGTTGGTCAGGGCCTTCACTTCGGAGGATGACGCGGTGGTGGTCTTCGCAGATGAAGGCGACGTGGTCAACGACGGCGACGGGGGCGTCGCCGATGGCGGCGACGATGCTGATGAAGATGGCGATGATGCGAGCGACGCATCCGCGGATGACACAGCGAGCGACATTTCTGGCTGATCCCTTGTTCTCCTGTCATTTCACCCTGCGCACAAACTCGGGCGTGGCCCTTGGAAAACTTGTGAGAGCATTTTGAGAGGGGGAGCCCCTCATGTAAGCAAACTGCAGTTTTTACTTTCCTATGCAATGTGAGTTTGTGTCCTTGTGAGCTCATGAATCCGGGTGCGAATTCTCTGTCGTGGTTACCTTAGTCAGTGCCAGCTTTGAGCTGGGTCGCGATGCGTCGAGTTCCTGAGAACCCTGCGGAGCTCGTCGCCCCGGCAGAAGAGGCCCCACTAGAGCTTTGCACCAGTTGTAGTGCTTGTGCGCACTTGGCGTGCGCGCTTCGCGCTGTCCCGCTCGCGAGGGGCTCGTGAGGGGAAGGCAATGGACATGAGTCCCAGTCAAAACGAGATCCAGAAGGCAAGAAATTACTCAAACGAGAAAAGGCTCCCCCCGCGCGCATCAATAAAAATCCAACTTCAACTCAAATCCAGATCCAGAAAGCAAAGCTACTAAGAAAGAGATCCAAAGCAAAAGGCCGCGTCCGGCACCTAGTCTAGTCTTCTGGTCTTCAAGTCTTCTCACCAGCGCGGAGCTAAGTGCTGCCACTAGGCGTGGGAGGGAGCCCCAGGGCCTGAGGCCGGCACCCCTGAGACTCCGGGGCGTGTACAGCCCCAACTCATTATTACGTGAGAGTGTCATGGGCGGCGAGCTTCACAGGCACTGGGCCTTCTTCACAGGTACCGGCCTTGCTTCATATTGCCAGACGACGGCCCCGCCTTGCGCCACCCTCGACCTCCTCTGAGCTGACCGGTCACCAGGACGACACAAAGGAGGGAAAGAGGACGCCAGCGGTTCCCTCGGCGACCATAGGTCCTCTACCGGGGGAAGGGTTGGCGAGGCCTCCCCGGCAGAGGGCCTACCTCCGAGCGTCGCCAGGCGTCGCGCGCCGCGGGGAGGGGCCTTGCTCCTGGCTCCATCCCGGCGGCCCCCAGCGTGTCTCCCTTGTTGGAATGGGTGCCGCCGTGCCTGGGTCGTCGATCGACGCTGCAACCTGATTCATCTGTAGTCCATGGTTAGCATAAGCCTGTTCCTGAGAGACTAGCGGTACCCTGTAGTTGCCGTTGCCGGCGCGATCATTGTGGTGCTTCGTTGGTTCTTGGAAGGCTTCGGCTCCTAGCGCGCCCTCTCCCCAATCTTCTCCAATGAATGAGCCGAGGTCGTCCTCTGGTGCGTATCCTTGATCCATCATGCGGGGCACGTAGGCTTCCGGGGCCGTCACCCCGAACACCTCGCCATGGTGCCCCACGCTCCATGTTGCTTGGCCCAGGGTGGCGTCCTGAGGGTGGCAGCGTGGCATCCGGCTGGGACCATGAAGGGCGACGCTTGCGCTCGTGCTTGTCGCGGGTGGCATGGGGGAGTCGGAGCCCCCTACGCTACTGGTCGTGCTGATGTTGATGAAGCCCCCGGGCGTAGTTGATGGCACACGGATGTGGAGAGGTTCACCGCGCGGCCCTACAGTGGCCTGGGGAGGAAGTCGATAGCAGAAGGGTGGTGCTCCCGACGCCGCTGCATCCAGCAGCTCGGCAACACGCTCCAGCAATGTATCCCAGCCGCTCTCCATCAGTCTGCACCGCAGCAGCTCCCTTGCCATGGTGAGCGCTGCCCGCATGTTTGCTTGCTCCAGCCGCGAGTGCGGCGCCGTTGCTGCGGCATGGCTCGCCGCTCTGGCCGCGGCTCGTACTTGCCGTGTGGTGAGGGTGGATGACGCCTCACCGCGCTGTCCGCGCCCGGCGGAGTTTTGCGGCGCTCGCGCAGCCTGGAGTGCGGGGTCGAGATCTTCATGGGCAGGCGGCGCTGCCCGGGCTGGCCAAGCTACCCAGCGATCGGAGCGGTCCCTTGGGTCGCCGGACATCGTGGCTGTGGAGCGTCGGCGAGCTGGTGGGTGGAGAAGAAGCTCCGGCGCACCCCTACCTGGCGTGCCAAATGTCGGATGTGGGGTTCCGGCAAACCCTTAAGGTTTGAACAATGGGGTGCGTGCGAAGTCTTTCCCTCCTACCAATCTACGCCCTTGCTCGCTAAGATCTCGCGGACGGACTCGATGAACTCGCAACACAGAAAGACATGAAGTTTATACTGGTTCGGGCCACCGTTGTGGTGTAATACCCTACTCGAGTGTGGTGGTGGTGGATTGCCTCTAGGGCTGATGATGAACAGTACAAGGGAAGAACAGCCTCCTGAGGTTGAGGTGTTCTTGTGGCTAGGCTCTCGATCAGGTTGGATCAAGCTAAGATGAGATTCGATCGCCCTCTACTATGGTGGCTAACTCTACTTATATAGGCCCTGGTCCTCTTCCCAAATATCGAGCGGGAAGGGAGCCAACAACGGCGGGCGAATTTGAAGGGGGACAACTAGTACAAGCTATCCTGACAAAAGTGGTCTTCGCATGCGAAAAGCTCTGGGGTGACGCCGTCTTGGGCTCCATGATGACCTCCGCCTTGCCGTCCTTCTGGTCTTGGTCTCGTTGCACCAATATGGAAACCTTTGCCTGATGCCTCGGTACTCTTCGCCTGCGCTGGCCTCCTTAGCACCAAAGAGGAAACAAGGACGTTGCGCGCGCTGGCGCCCGCCTGGTGCCGTTCGTCATGGCTCACGTCACGAGAGCCTCGTGAGGTTTGCCCCACCTTGATATCTCCACTCCTCGTGAGCCTGCCTGGCTAGGCTACTCCAGAGGAGGTCTTGCGTCGTCCGCCTCGCGAGGCTTGGACCCTCGCGAGGGTCTTGGATGCCTTGTTGATGAAGATGGGCCGTACGACCTGCTTGCTTAGCCACGCTGTGGGCTGCAGGCAGGCAAGTCTGGGGACCCCCGTTCCCAGAATGCCGACATTAACTTAGCTTGGCATGCTTGGGGTAGCCTCCTGCTCGCGAAGGACTCTCTTCCTAGTGCCTGCGGAGGCCTTACTTGACTCGGCGGGTGTTAGGGAACTGCAAAACTCGTTAGGAAACTTGTTAGGAGCGTCGCCCGGAGGCTTGCCGCTTAGCCGAGCCTAGACCCAGCGCTTTGCATCGCGATGCCCAAGGGGCACGGATTAGGAGAGGTGCGCCAGTTTGTTGGCTCGAACGAGGGTACCTCGCGAGAAAGCAGATGGAAGGCAGAGAGAAGGAACAACACAGAAGGAAAAACGCTCGCGAGGGCACCTGCCTAGCCCCCTCGCGAGGTATGCGAGAGAGAGAACACAGGAAAACTAGAGTCGGGAACAGCGGCAAACGGCGACAGAACCAAATCAGCAAGGAACACCAGAAGCAAACTTTGATTAAAAGAAAGCGAGCCAACTACGGAAAGCAAATGAAAAGCCGTGACTGGCACCTAGTCTAGTCTTCAAGTCTTCTCACCAGTGCGGAGCTAAGTGCTGCCACTAGGCGTGGGAGGGAGCCCCCGAGGCCCGAGGGCGGCACTCCTGAGACTCTAGGGCGTGTACAGCCCCACTCATTATTACGTGAGAGTGTCACGAACGGCGATTCTTCATAGGCACCGGGCCTTCTTCACAGGCACTGGGCCTTTCTTCACAGGCACTGGGCCTTGCTTCATGGGTAGAACTTCCGGAGGTGCTGGATGTTCCAGGCGTTCTGGATGGGCACCCTGTCCTGTGTTTCCAGGCGCACGGCGCCAGGCCTGGAGACATGGACGACCTTGAACAGGCCCTCCCACATGGGTGAGAGCTTATGCAGCCCTTCCCTGGAGAGGACCCACCTCAGGACGAGGTCACCCGTCTCGAGCGTCCTGGAGCGGATGTTGCGGCAGTCGTATCGCTGCAGCGCCTGCTGGTACCTTGCCGCCCTTAGTGCAGCTTCGCAGCGGGTTCCTCCCCCAGCACGAGGTCCATCCCCCGCGTGGCGTCCTGCTGCGTTTCATCAAACGCCAGGACCCGTGCGGAGCGATGCTTGACTTCGTGAGGGAGGACTGCTTCAGCTCCGTAGACGAGGAAGAACGGGGTCTCGCCCATCGGCTTGGTGGCAGTGGTGCGGATGGACCACAACATGGACTGGAGCTCGTCGTGCCAGCCCCTACCACAGGCCTCGAGCTTCTTCTTGAAGGTCCTGGTCTTGAGGCCCCTCAGGACCTCTACGTTGGCGCATTCGGCCTGGCCGTTGCTCCTGGGGTGCACCACCAAAGCGTAGCATATCTGGGTTCCAAGGTTAGCACAGTATGTTTTGAAGAGGTTACTGGTGAATTGCGAGCCGTTGTCGATGATGATGCGGTTGGGGATCCCGAAACGGCTCACGAGGCCCTTGATGAACTTGACCGCGGAACCAGCTTGGATGGTGCGGACGGCTTCCACTTCCGCCCACTTGGTGAACTTGTCGATGACGACGTAGAGGTAGCGGTAGCCCCCTGGCGCTCGAGGAAATGGGCCCAAGATATCCAGCCCCCAGACCGCGAACGGCCATGTGAGTGGTATAGTCTGGAGGCCCTAAGCTGGCTGATGGATCTGCTTGGCGTGGAATTGGGAGGCTTCACAAGACTTCACCAGCTCGGCTGCGTCGTTGAGCACTGTGGGCCAGTAAAATTCACTGCGGAATGCCTTGCCGAGGGTCCGTGATGACGAGTGGTGCCCGCAATCCCCACCGTGTATGTCAGATAGCAACTCCTTCCCCTGGTCTCTGGAAATGCAACATAGTGAAACATCGTTTGGCCGCTTCCTATGCAACTCGCCGTCCCGGATGCAGTATGCCGTGGCCTGCCGGGCCACGCGCTCTGCGTCCTCCTCCTTCTCTGGCAATGTCCCTCGCATCAAGTATTCCTTGAATTCCTTGGTCCAGCATTCCTCCTGAGGCTCGAGCGCCAAGAGCAGGCGCGCTCCCGAAGTCGGGCCACAGGCTGGGGCTCCTGCGGCCGGCGGTTGCGGGAGCTCCTCCCGAGGCAGAGCTGTCCTCGACAGTGGTGGTGTTTCCGATGGATTAAAGAGCCGCTCCTCGAAGACGCCTGGTTCCTGGGGCTGCCGCTTGGATGCCCTCTTGGCGATGTCGTCACCTTCCTTGTTGGTTCCACGGGGCACGTGCTTTAACTCCAGGCCCAGGAACTGCTTCTCCATCTTGCACACTTCTGCGAGGTATGCCTCCATGTGCTCGTCCTTTGGCTCGTATACTTTGTTGGAGAAGTTGACGAGAAGCTGCGAGTCGCCCTTGACAGTGAGACGCTTCACCCCTAGTGTTGCCGCAGCTTTCAGGTCGGCTATCAGGCCTTCGTATTCTGCAATGTTGTTGGAGACCTTCTCACCCTGCTGAAAGCAAAGCTGAACGGCGTAGTAGAGCTTGTCTTGAGCGGGCGAGCCGAGTACTGCTCCGGCCCCCGCGCCTTGGTGCGCGAAGGCACCATCAAAATACATGACCCAGCCGTCGGGCGCCTCACTTCCCGGCAAGGTGGACCGGTCTTCGCCTATTTCCAGCGTTGGGGCGTCAGTCCGTTCCGCCATGAAATCAGTAAGTGCAGCTCCCTTGATGACACTGGTAGTGCTGAACTCCAACTGGAATGCCTGCAGCTCGATGTTCCACTCAGCGACCATTCCAGCAGAGTTGGGGCTCCTGAGCACTCTCTCCAATGGGTAGGCTGAGACGACCTTGATGGGGTGGCCCTGGAAGTAGTGATGCAACTTGCACGAGGCCACCAAGAGTGCGAGAAGGAGCTTTTGGGGCATGGGGTACCGTGCCCTTGCGTCCCGCAACACCGTGCTGACGAAATACACCGGGTGCTCGACGAGGGCTGGTGCATTGGTGGGGCTCGTGTCTTGCGAAAGCTGGGATATCTCCTGAGGCGATGGGATCTCCGGTGCCTGATCGCCGGCCTAGATCTCGGTAGCGTCATCCTGCCGAGCTTGGTTCCCAGTTGACGTCGCTGCTGCTCTTGCTGCGCCTTCTTGATCTTGCGTCACCTTGGCTGTAGCTTGGCACGGCGCGCCCTTGGCTTGGTGCTCTTCCCGAACCGCCACCAGCACCGTGCTGGCGGAGTACGGAGTGGTGGCAAGATAGAGTACTAGAGGCTCGAGAGGTCGTGGTGCCACCATCACCGGAGGGCTGGTCAGATATCTCTTGAGGTCTTGAAAAGCTCGGTCAGCCTCCGGGGTCCACATGAATGTGCCTTTCTTCTTCATCAGCTTGAAGAAGGGTAAGGCGCGCTCTCCCAGCTTGGAGATGAAGCGTCCCAACGCAGTCACCCGACCAGCCAGCTTCTGCATTTCCTTGAGGGTCTACGGTGGGCTCATGTCCTCAATGGCCTTGATCTTCTCTGGGTTCGCCTCGATCCCTCTGTGGGACACGAGGAATCCCAGCAGCTTGCCGGAAGGGACACCGAACACACACTTCTCTGGGTTAAGCCGCAAGTTCACCTGGTGCAAGCTCGCGAAGGTCTCTTCTAGATCTTGGATCAAGGTTCTTGCCTCCCGAGACATTACCACAATGTCGTCGACGTAGGCCTCCGTGTTTCTCCCGAGCCGCCGCCCTAAGGCGATGTGCATCAAGCGCTGAAAGGTCGCGCCCGCGTTGCGCAGTCCGAAGGGCATGCAGGTGTAGCAGTACACCCCACACGGGTCAAGAAGGCTATCTTCTCTACATCTTCTACCGCCATCTTGATTTGGTGATACCCTGAGAACGCGTCCAAGAAGCACAACAGGTCGCACTCGACGGTGGAGTCGACGATCTAGTCGATGCGTGGGAGAGGGAACGGATCTTGAGGGCACGCCTTGTTGAGGTTGGTGAAGTCGACGCACATTCGCTCCTTCCCGCCTTTCTTCGGTACTACGACGGGGTTTGCCAGCCATTCAGGTTACCGAACCTCGCGAATGGCACCCGCTGCCTCCAACTTGCGGGTCTCCTGGACGATGAAGGCCTGCTTCTCTGTGGATTGCTGTCTCGCCCATTGCTTGACAGGGCGCACATTGGGGCATACCCTTAAGTGATGCTGAATCACCTCTCTCGGGACCCCCACCAGCTGGTTGGGCTCCCATGCGAATATATCCTTGTTTGCGCGCAAGAATTTCACCAATGCTTCCTCTTGGCTTGGGTCGAGGCCGACACCTATGGTAAAAGTGGCTCCTGAGGACCCGTCCTCGTTGACCGGCACCTGCTTGATTTCCGCCTTGTCTTGGGTGAACAGCTGCTTCTTCTTGGTTGGTGCGGCCTCCTTGGCTTTGGGGGCACCGGTGCCGACGGGCTGCGCCGCCGCAGCGGTCTTGAAGGCAAGTTTGAGCACCGCCACGGCCTCCTTGGTGTCCCCCTTGACAGTGAGGACACCCTTGCTACCAGGCATCTTCATGAGGTTGTATGCTGGGTGGGTTGCCACCATGAACTGGGCCAGAGCCGGGTACCCAAGGATGGCGTTGTACGGGAGGCCGATGCAGGTGA
Source organism: Triticum aestivum (assembly GCF_018294505.1). NCBI lineage: Eukaryota > Viridiplantae > Streptophyta > Magnoliopsida > Poales > Poaceae > Triticum > Triticum aestivum. The sequence continues at coordinate 208,080,660 of NC_057796.1, forward strand.
TGTCAAAGTAGACCAGCTCGCGTGCCGAAGGTGACGGGGAGGCGTATTTGCCCCAGGGGGCGGGCAGCGCCGCCGCCAACTCCTGAGAAAGGCTTGCTGAGGCCGAGTCGCTCGGGCGGTACGTGAAGAAGGCTGAAGGCCTCCATGGAGAGCACATTGAGGCTGGCGCCGCCGTCGATGAGGGTCTTGGTGACGGCCATGTTGCATATGGTGGGCATGCAGAGCATCTGGAGCATGGATCCGGGGAGGTTGAGTAGCCAAGCGCGCGGCGCGCCGGTGAGGGCCATGGGGAACCAGTTGGCCATGACCCTGTCGTCGCCTCCGGCTTCGAGGACGGCCACCTCGTATGCCAGCAGGAAAGCCGTTGGGTCTGTCGCATCGTCGTAGCGCGGCGGCATCTCCGGCTTGAACTTAGGTGGCCACTGCACCTGCCGCAAGGCGGGGGCCAGGGCTCGGAGCCCCTGGCCTGGTGGTCAGCGCCGGCTGTCGAGGCTGGTGGTGGGGCGCCTGCCATGAGGGCGGAGCGCGGTGATGGCGGAGCGTAGATTGGCGGAAGGAGTCTACGGCGCACCCCTACCTGGCGGGCCAAATGTCGGATCACGGGTTCCGGCAAGACCCTCAAGGTTCAAACACTGGGGTTCGCGCGAAGATTTCCTCCCTACCGATCCACGTCCTAACTAGCTAAGATCTTAAGAATGAACTCGACGAACTCACAGCACAAGGGACACAAGATTTATACTGGTTCGGGCCACCGTTGTGGTGTAATACCCTACTCCAGTGTGGTGGTGGTGGATTGCCTCTTGGGCTAATGATGAACAGTACAAGGGGAAGAACGGCCTCCTGAGGTTGAGGTGTTCTTGTGCTTGGTGAACTTGTGTGTGTGTGTGGATTTGATCAGCTCAGGCTTGCTTGCCTTCTACTGTGGTGGCTAGTCCTATTTATAGAGGCCCTGGTCCTCTCCCCAAATGTTGAGCAGGAAGGGAGCCAACAATGGCCAATTCGAAAGGGGACAGCTAGTACAGCTTATCCTGACAAAAGTAGTCTTCGCCTGCAAAAGGCTCTGGTGGTGACGCCGCCTTGGGCTCCATGGTGACCTCCGTCTTGCCGTCCTTCTGGTCCTGGTCTTGTTGCACTGATATGGAAACCTTTGCTTGATGCCTCGGTACTCCGCACTTGTGCTTGCCTCCTTAGCACCAAAGAGGAAACAAGGACGTTGCGCGCGCTGGCGCCCGCCTGGTGTCGATCGTCATGGCTCACGTCACGAGAGCCTCGCGAGGTTTGCCTTGACTTGATCTCTCCGCCCCTCATGAGCCTGCCTGGCGAGGCCGCTTCTGAGGAGATCTTGCGTCGTCCGCCTCGCGAGGGTCTTGAATGCCTTGTTGGTGAAGATGGGTTGTACATGCCTGCTTGCACAGCCACGCCCTGGACCGCAGGCAGGCAAGTCTGGAGACCCCCGTTCCCAAAACCCCGACAAGTGTGGTGTGGTGGATTGCCTCTTGGACTGAGGATGAACAGTTACAAGGGAAGAACAGCCTCCTAAGGATAGGTGTTCTTGTGCTTGGTGAACTTGTGTGATTGAGAGAGAGCTCAATCATTCGTCCCCTCTATGGTGGTGGCTAGACCTATTTATAGAGGCCCTGGTCTTCTCCCCAAATATTGAGCGGGAAGGGATCCAACAACGACCAAATTTGAAGGGAGACAACTAGTACAAGTTATCCTGACTAAAGGTGGTCTTCACCTGCCAAAGGCTCTGGTAGTGACGCCGTCTTGGGCTCCATGATGACCTCCGTCCTGCCGTCCTGCTGGTCTTTGTCTCGTTGCACCGATATGGAAACCTTTGCCTGATGCCTCGAGACTCCTCACCTGCGCTTGCCCCTTTAGCACCAAAGAGGAAGCGAGGACACTGCGCGCGCTGGCACCCGCCTGGCTCCAGTTGTCATGGCTTGCGTCACAGGAAACTCGTGAGGTGTCCCTTGCCTTGATCTCTCCGCCCCTCACGAGCCAGCCTGGTGAGGCCATCCCGAGGAGGTCTTGTGCCGTCCGCCTCGTGAGGCTTGGCCCCTCACGAGTGTCTTGAGTGTTTGTTGGTGAATATGGGTCGTACAGGGCCGCTGGTGGAGCCACGTCGTGGGCCGCAGGCAGGCAAGTCTGGGGACCCCTGTTCCCAGGACGCCGACAACCGCATCATAGCCCACCCCTCGGGTCAGCGCTGCGCACGGCCTCCAGCATACTACAAACACCAGAAACTACTTGCAACTCCCGGACAAAGGACAGGGGCGGTTAATAAGTCGAGAGGGTCCATTGGTTTCGGGCCCAACGCGTGGTAGTAGTTGTTCATGGATCACAAACACAGAACTCAGTTCCTGAGGACGGTCTCAATGAGACAACTCACCATGTACTCCTACATGGCCTCTCACCGCTACCTTTACCAAATCGTGTTCACACACTTAGCTCACACACAGTAGGACATGTTCATCACCATTCCAATTCATCCCCGATGAATCAGACCTGCCTCAACTCTAAGCAGTAGCAGGCAGGACAAACAAGCATGAATGAGTAGTCACATCAGGGCTCAAACAACTCGTACTCATGCTAGTGGGTTTCATCTATTTACTATGGCAATGATAGGTCATGCAGAGGAAAAGGGGTTCAACTACCGCAGCATGTAACAGATGAATCATTGTTGTCCTAATGCAATAAAAGAGAGCAGGAGCGAGAGAGTGGGATTGTATCGGAATGGACAAGGGGGTTTTGCTTGCCTGGCACTTCTGAAGATGATAAAGCTCTTCATCGGTGTCATCGAACTCATCATCGGAACCACGTCTACTAAGAGGGGACAAACACCGGCAAACAAGCAAGAACACAATCAATGCAATGCAACAATATGATGCATGAATGTGGCATGGCAATATGCTGTGATTAGAGCTAATGCAGCTAACAATGATTTAAATGAAGTTGGTTTGAACCCTAGGTTCAAATTCAAACTCCACATGTGAAATTCAAATGCCATTTATTTGTTTTGTCCAATTCAACAACTTTAAGTTGTTCCAACATGCATGAAAATGGCACAGATGGATAGATTGGATTTTTCTGATCATTTTTCATATATCAATATTTTCATTCTGAGCTATAGATTAATTTCTGTGATTTTTGAAGTTTATAACAATTTCTAGAATTTCTGGTTATTTCGAAATTAAAACTAATTCCAGAAAAGATTAACTGCGTCAGCACTGCGCCACTGTGACGTCAGCAGGTCAACAGGGCCGGTCCAGGTCAAACCTGACGTGTGGGGTCCACACGTTAGTGACTAAACTAACTAATCAGGATTAACTAACACTAACCTAGTTTAGTTAGCCGGGAGGGACCCGCATGTCAGTGACCCAGGGGGGTCAAACCACCGGCGTTTAGACGCCGGCGAGGACCAGACGCGTTGGAGCGGTGCGGAATTCGCACTCCGACGACCAAATGACCGGAGGAGGCCATCTACGTGATGCTGGGGATGCGCCGCATCCAATGGTGGTTGGGGTCGGGGTGGCCGGAAACGTCGCCGGCGATGATGTTGGTGGGTGTCGGAGCTCGGATGAGCTTGGGGTCGTCGCTATGACAAGCGTGGAGGCGCCGGGTTAGCTCCTACATGCTCTACGCGTCGCGGGGAGCAAGATGGACATGACGGCCAGGCCGTTGCGTGGCCGGAGTCACGTCGGCAGCGAGCACAGGTGGCGGCGGGTGCGGGTGAGCTTGATGCAGTGCGTGTGGTGTGTGGCAGTGAGAGCGGAGAGGGGGAGGATGGTCAGCAGCTCACAACGGTCTCGACGAGCGGGTCAGCAGGGTCGGGGAAGAGCTGGAGCGGTCGGGGTGACGAAGGGGATCTCCGGCGATAGCGGATCGGGACGAGCTCGGTGCAGCATCTCTGGGGCGAGCGAGCGCTCGGGGCTCATTCTGCTCGATGAAGTGATCGACAGCATAGCTCGTGGACAGGGCGAGGCGACGAGTGGACAGCGGTGGCTGCGAGCTTCACGACGGCGCGGGCGCAGCTGCGTCAGCCATGGCGGGGGAGAACGATGGAGAGGAGCAGGGTGAAGGTGAGGTGTCCAGGGGGTTCGGGGCATCACCGTGGCGAGAGGAGGGGGCTCGGCAGCGCCTCGGTGGCAAGCAGGAGGTGGCCAGAGGCGAGCGCGCGGGCGACATGCAGCAGCCTGCCTGCTTTAGCGGGAGGAAGCAGGTGAGTGGCACGGGCCAGCGCAGTGCTGGGCCGACCAGTGGGCTGCCAGGTGGGCTGAGCCAGGTAAGTCTCCTTTTCACTTTTTCTTTCTGTTTTCTATTTCCTGCATTTGTTTTGTCTTTATTAAAAATGTTAGAGCATTTTCAAGAATCATGAAAATATTTGTGGGCACTGTTTGGATTATTTCCAACAGCCCTCATTTCCTTTCATGATTATTTGGGCATTTAAATTTATTTATAGCATTTGAATGCCCAAATGCAAATAGCTTATGATTTAAATTAGTGACCCAAGGTGACCTAGAAAAATGTGAACCATTTTTGGCAGAGGTTCTAGACCAAGACATTTTTGAAGGGCATTTTAGGTTCATTGAAAAATATTTTAGTAAACCCTAGTTGGTTTAAGTGGTGTTGGGGTTTATGCCATTCCCATTTCAAGTTTCTCAAAAAATTAAACATGATGCATCACTCTAATGCAAGCACTAACTAGGGTTGTGACAACTCACCCCCACTAAACAAGAATCTCGTCTCGAGATTCAAGCGCAGGGTAAAAGGAAGAGGGGACTCAAACTATTACAATCTTCATGATCCAACTACACTTCACAGGAATGTTGATTCCTTGCTTCATGTTGATCTTGACATCTTTGCTTTCGAGATCTTCATCCAATCATGATGATGACAGAAACAAACTATACAGGAATCAATCTCCTCGAAGATCAAGCACTCAAGATGAACGCATGGTGTGAGACGTAAGAGCATCTCTTGAGCTGAGGCATAAAACACACATCAAGAGCAATGGAAAGAGGTAGATGACAAGGTTCAATTGGGTAGGCAAAAATTTCACGCTGAAGAGGATGGTGCATGACTTCAGGATAGCGATGAAATAATTGCCATGATTCCATAGTGGGGCACCCTAGAAGAGGTGACTCATAGAATATTCTCGGGCTAGGATGGATGATGTGGACTACCTTGTTGAAGACTACGGAAAGGATGATTTTTGCTTATCATCGGTAATGGATGGGACCCATGGTAGGACCACTTTTGAAGATGATCCTGGATTGCAATTACTGAGAAGGGCAGCCCCTGGGAAATTGGCACAATGGCGGTGCAAGCTGGGAACAAAATGCAAATACTAGGAATGTTTCTAGTAACTCGGGAAAAACTCAACAGTCGAGAGTGATTCCACTGTTTGAATGGCTATGGCATAATCGAGGAAACTGAGAGCAAATCCCAATTAATACCGATGATAAAACCTAATGCTTGCGCGTGCTCTCAAGAACTTGAGCATTTCCATATCCATCATGGTTTTACCAACATCCGTGCTAAGGATCCTGGCAACACAACATACTACCATGATGAATAATGATGGACGATGCAGATGCTGAGGAAAATAACACTTTCTCAGATTTTACCTTGACGACGTCAAGGAAACAAAATCTGGATGATCGACCGAGAGACATTTAGCACTCCGCTTCTAATGTTCTCCTTGATGTGCTAGCGCAACCCATTTATAGATATGGTTTGGTATCTAGAACATCAAGTAAAGTCAGACTTCGGAAGCACAAGAATCCATAAGGAACAACTACTGGGGTAAAACCTATGAAATCCTTATGGGGAGGTGGCCAACTTCCTCAATCAAGAAATACAATAATAGGTCTTCCGGCTGGGTGTGTTGGCCACGACTTCCACCTTACCAGTTTAGAAACACCAACATTATAAATCCTGGGAAATGGTCCAACCATCATATCTGCCTGAGATTCAGATCTGGTTGGTGTCAGGATATTCCAGACTCACCAAGTCTAGAAAGAAAAATGAAAGTTTGCAACACAAATCGATGAGATGGTGTTGCGAGATTCTCGGGGAATGAACTATGATAGCAAGCTCCAAAACATGAGCTGGTTCTGCTACACACATGTGAACACGCTGTCCCAGACAAGCATGACCACGTAGTAGTCTTACAACAAAACACTACCGAGTTCGGTTGGGAACCATCATCGAGGATAGCAAAGTTCTTACTTAAGTCATGATTAGATCTTAAGAAGGAACTTCTTCTCCTTGAACAAGTCAATCAGTGGCTTGACGTACTAGGAAACACATATGGAATGGAGGCGGCTAACCTATCAAACCATAGAGTACTTCTCACATAGGCATGACTAACTTGGGACGATTTCAGAGGAAGCAAAAACAATCTTTCTCGGATCCACGGCAACAACTTACATCAAGTGCACGTGAATTAAAGAAAGTCACTTCTTTCATCCAAACATATAACTCATGAATGGAACACGAAGACATTGTTTACAAAGTTTCTAACACTAGCTTAATGTTCAACATGAATCGTGGAGAAGATAAGGATGTTGTCGATGGGCTCAACTACAATTTATCGAGATTTCCATATAGATGGAATTCCATAACTATGTGAACAAAGTGATAGCATTGGTCAGACCAACAGAATATAATGATGTATGCTCGAGGGGTCAACCACGAGTAAGACAACATTACGAACAACGTTGGTTCTGATTTGATTTGACTATAGCCCACACTCAAATCAAAGATCAGATAAGACAATGACACCGACAACTAATCACGAGGATCAATCAATGAAGATATCATCTTTCTTTAACACACACACACAAGGATATCCCTTTGGAATGAACTGAATCAGATAAAGCTTTTATCTTCCAACTCTCCAAATTATTGTTTAGCTTAACCAACTAGCTCAGGGGTAACCAACACAGATTCTTGGAGAAGGTTGGTTTATAAGAAAAACCAACCTGATCACGAACTCAACATAACGGTCAGGGGACAACCTGGTGATACTTCCGAGAAAATATTCGGAAAATCCCGAACCACCGATATGTTACTAAGCTCAGGAGCAATCTTGCTTTCGAGACAAGATGATGTGATCAAATAAGCAAGGGGTTGACACAATCCTAACTCCTTGATCAAAAGTGCACCAGGAAAATGGACTAGGTAACACAATCTATCTTAGAATGATGGTTCAATAACCAACATGCTAAGAATGAAATTACTGTCCTTTAACTACCAAGCAACGGGGTTGCTAGGAGTATTGATTTCACACATCACAGTTCACTTGTCGGTATTTCGGTTGTGACAACACAGGCTTGAGGAATGAATAATGATGGCGAGAAATATAATTGTATTAAGAGTTCATAGGATGATATGCAACTCCAATGATATTCTTGATATAAATATGGTAATACTCCAGGGTAGAACAGAACAAAAGCTGGATTGCATCTTGATCTGCGGAACACAACTTCTTTGACCCAATCCTGGATATGGATGAGGTACTGGAGTTTGTTTCTCCTAGTCATTCTGAATAGAATGGCTTGGCAGGCCATAAGAATAATGGGCGTCGATGAACATGAATGCACACATACTCTTGACTATCAATTGATAGACGAAGGTCGGGAAAACAACTAAAAAGGGATAACTCAAAGGAACATATGATTTTCTGAGTTGTGGATGCATAGATTAGCACGTCGAACGATTTCAACATATTTCTTCCGGGTAACCCATGCAAAAAGGTAGAACTGGCAGAGTCACAACATAGAATCGAGAACTCATCAAGAGCATTCTGGTTGTGATCTTTCGGTTCAACGGGAAACTCTACCATAAGTAGTTCATGGTATTTGGAAGAAAGAAATACCACGGACATCGAGGTCTATCGCAAAGGTTACTAATATCCTAAAGGAACTAGCAAACACTATCAACATGAAGTAAGTAGAGTGATTCTCAGGTTCAAAACCCAGGAGTAGAATACCTACCAACTAAATGGCATCACGAGATGCTTTCGAGAATGATGGCCAGAATCATCACACTGGGGATACAAAGCATTGCTAGATTACTGAGTGGTTCTCTAAGACGCCTAGGGTCATAATAATGGTTTCAACATATATGCCGAGGCAACAGAATACCTCAACTTGGCGATTAGTGTGGTTAATCTGGCCCAAAGGAACATCGAAAACGGAAAGAAGGGATTTGCAAATGCATCAAACTACTTAGAAACCTGGGATGACTCGGAGAACATAACGGTTGTAAATGCTCAAAAGATTTTAGAGATCCTGCAAAATAGTGGCATGACCACTCAACATCACAATATCAAGGTTCTGAGGCCAGGTATGAACATACGGAAGTAGTAGAAACCGAACTGAGACTTGAATCCATCAATCCTATAAGTCTATGGATTAGTAACACATGATCCTGATAGAAAGAATAGAAAGCCTAGTTCCTTAACCCCGTAGAAGAGAAGAGGATGACTCAGATCAGAAGGACATAAGGTAAAGGAGTAAAAAGAGCCTTACATTCCCTTCCACACTCAATTCCCTTATATAACTAAAGCATTTCTAGACTCGACTTCGACCAGTTTGGCTTGGTAATCCTACAGGCAGTCAGGCTCTGATACCAAAGCTGTCAGGACCCCAATCCTAAGTCACACTGATCTAGCATGTAACACATCATATCACTTTGCGGCCTCACGCACGGTATTCCCACGGGTGCCACCTTACCTGGCCCGGGACCATTTGCGTCTTTTGGCTCACGTATATGATAGTGTCGCTAGCATCCATACGACAAAGAACCCGAGCCGACATGACTAGTCGTAAACCCAAGGTGGCGCTAACTTACAGGGACATGCATACATGACCCAGCAACGAACGTGTCGATCGTCAATGTATGAACCCAAGTCGTAGCAAGCTCCAAGGACTTAAAGGAGCAACGCGTGACATTTCCCCGAATGGACAGACACATGAACAAAGAAGGATACATGCCGGCCAGACTAAGTGTTCCGGAGCAGTAGCAAGCTACCATGGCTCAGTGGAAGCACTAGGAGACATTTCCCGGTAAGAGAGGCTACCAAGAATAAACAACTAGGTTGTCGGATCCCACACATACCAAGAATTTCAATAACATACACACAATATGCCCGATATGTGCAAATACAACATGGCATCACAACAATACTGTCGGATGTGGGGTTCCGGCAAAACCCTTAAGGTTCGAACTCTGGGGTGCGCGTGAAGTTCTTTCCCTCCTACCGATCTACGCCCTAGCTCGCTAAGATCTCGCGGATAAACTCGATGAACTCACAACACGGAAGGACACGAGATTTATACTGGTTCAGGCCACCGTTGTGGTGTAATACCCTACTCCAGTTTGTGGTGGTGGATTGCCTCTTGGGCTGATGAAGAACAGTACAAGGGGAATAACAACCTCCTGAGGTTGAGGTTTTCTTGTGCTCTGTGGACTTGTGGGTGAGAACTCGATCGGATCCCCCTCTACTGTGGTGGCTAGCTCTACTTATATTGGCACTGGTCCTCTCCCCAAATATCGAGCGGGAAGGGAGCCAACAACGGCGGGCGAATTTGAAAGGGGACAGCTAGTACAAGCTATCATGACAAAAGTGGTCTTCGCCTGCAAAAGGCTCTGGTGGTGACGCCGTCTTGGGCTCCACGGTGACCTCTGTCTTGCCGTCCTGCTGGTCTTGGTCTCGTTGCACCGATATGGAAACCTTTGCCTGATGCCTTTGTACTCCGCGCCTGCGCCTGCCTCCTTAGCACCAAAGAGGAAACAAGGACGCTGCGCGCGCTGGCGCCCGCCTGGCGCCCGCCTGGTGCCGGTCGTCATGGCTCACGTCATGAGAGCCTCGCAAGGTTTGCCCCGCCTTGATATCTCTGCTCCTCGCGAGCCTGCCTGGAGAGGTCGCTCCTGGGAGGTCTTGCGTCGTCCGTCTCGCGAGGCTTGGCCCGTCGCGAGGGTCTTGAATGCCTTGTTGGTGAAGATGGGCTGCATAGGCCCGCCAGCATAGCCACGCCGTGGGCCGCAGGCAGGAAAGTCTGGGGACCCCCGTTCCCAGAACGCCGACAGTAGCCCCCGGGCCCAAGGTGCGCTCGGGCTTGGCGAAGCCAAGGGTCAAGCACGGAGCGCCGCGGGCCCCCAAAGCCTGCAGCCTTGATCGACGCGTGGCGGTTGATTGGACGTGGGCTCTCCACTTCCCCACGCTGCCTTTGAATCCGCCTGGCTATGCGGCCCCCGCATCCTACACAGTTATTCTTCCTTCGCCCACGCCTGGCTCCCCCAATCTCCCTGCTTCCTCGAGACTCTGCTTCGCCCTTCCAATCTGACTTGCGCTCTGCCTACTCCATCACCATGGCGCCGAAACAGGCTGACAAGGGGAAGAAACCTCTGTCTTCGCCAAGTGCGCCTCCACCCTTCGAGCCTGCGCTCCGCCGATCTCGGGTGCTCAACGACGAGGCCATGGACAAGGTGCACCCCATGCTTGCCTCCAGTTTCAATGAGTGGGGAGAGACGGTGGCTTGGCCCGCGTCTCGCACTCGCATTGCCCGGGCAGCCACTGAGGTCCCAATCTTCATAGATGCCCTCTGGGCTGGCCTGATTCCTCCCTTTTCCGCCTTCTTCAACGTGGTGCTCGAGCATTATCAGATCCACATGCTGCATCTCGACCCCCAATCTGTGACTCTTCTCGCCGTCTTCGCCTTTGTGTGCGAAGCCATGGTGGGCGTCGCTCCTTCTATGGCCCTCCTCCGCCATTTCTTCTCATTGCATCTGACTAGCCCCCGGCAGAGCTCGGGGTGCGTGAGCTTCCAGGGCGTTGACGCGACAGTGGGCGCGGGGATCGACTTTGAGCTGCCTCCATCCACGAGCGAGTTTTGGACACGATGGGTGTTCGTTGACGCCGGCGTGCTCAGTCCTCTGCTCCATGCTCCGGCGGGGCCTGCTGTTCCAAACCCCGGTTGGGGCCATCAGAAGCTCACGAGCCCCCGCCTCACCCCCGTCTGGCTCAGGCTGAGGAGGTTGAAGGACCGCGGCGTGACAGCGCCTATGGTGGTGAAGGAGTTCGTCAACCGCCGAGTTACTCCGCTTCAGTGCCATTCCCGCCCAATGTGGGCCTTGCTCAGCAGTCAGGACCATATGAGGTTTCAGGAGAAGGGGCTTCCTCTTATGACGCGGCAAACGGTGCTTACGGTCCTGTCGGGTGTCCCTTTGTTGGATGACATGCCCAGGAAGAGTTGTCTGCTGTATCGCTGCGAGAACACGGCCACATTTGCCGCGAGCATGCCCTCCTTTGATGAGTGGGGGCTGCGCCCAATCGGCCTGGTGGGGCCCCGCGAGAACCACGTCATCGTGGTCCCCTTCCTTGCCACTGGTGCCGAGCTCGCCCCGAGTGAGGGTGCAGGAGGGCGAGCATCGATGGAGATCAGTGGCCCAAGCGCTGAGGAGCACGTGTCGCGTGGTGATCCTGGGGCGTCGTCCTCGGGAGGCCGCGATCTCTCCCCTGGGGGGTCGGTTACTGAGGCGATGCAGCATGTGGTTCCCGAAGTCAAAGCCCTCGAAGCCTCGAGAGGTCGTAGCGAGGCGGTGCCCGACTGTTCGCCACAGCCAGGCACCCCTGAAGTTGTCCCTCCAAGCTCTTCTTCGGCCCCGCCTCGCACCGGCCGTCACGTCCAGCGCTTCGGTCGACTTTGCGTGGACTTCAAGGAGCTCCACAAGAGGAAAGGATCCCCGAGCAGCAACAGCATCTTCGGGCTGTTGAAGCGGTGAAAGTACTTTGCTATCGACGAGTAAGTACTGCACCTTGTGATTCCTTGATTGCTGCTTTCCTTCCTGACGCTAGCTCTTCAGGACCCCTTCTGCCAGGGCCGTTGGGTCCCTCGTGAAGCAATCCTCGCCTTCCTCGGCACCCCCGCTGGCCGTGTCCACCCCGAGCCTGCACACTGTGCCCGGAACCGGGTCGGCAACGGGGGTGCGCTCGCCTTCATGGAGCCTTGAATCTGCGGCTTCGCCGCCCTTCCTGCGCGGGCTGGCTTGGAGCCATGCGGGCGTTCCCCGATCTCCTCCTCTGGTTATGGACAGCAACTGGTTGACTTCGACCTTCGGCTCCTCCTCAAGCAGCGGGTCGCGTCCGGCCGGAGCTTCTCATGAGGTCGGGCCGACGCCCGGAGCGGCTCCAGCCCCCAACCCCCTGCCGAGAGGCGGTGCGCCACTTGGTGTTCCGCCTGCAGCCCCCGAGGTGGAGGACGAGGTCGGTCGTGCGTTCGAATCCAAGCGCAGGCGAAGCATCATTCGCCACGAGCTCTTCCAGGAGGCGATGGGCGCGATGAGCCGCCTTGGCGAAGAACTTGCGGGCGTCGACTCACGCCTTGAGGCGAAGGTCTTCGCCTAGTGGAGGAACGACGTAAGCTGAGGGTGGCCATCAATCTTGGTCGCTATCAGCGTGATCTCGACAATGCGAAGGCCGAGGCATCCCTCAAGGTTTCCCGCGAAGCTTGCTCCCGAGACTTGGAGGAGGCTCGCGAGGCTGACCGCCGTCGCGAGGCTGCGGAGAAGCGCGCGTGGGAGGTCCAGGCCTGGAGTGCGTCCCTCGAGCAACAGGTGGATGCGCGCAGAGCCACCCTTGCATCGCTGAGGGGGACGCCCGCAGAGGAAGAGGAGGTCCGGAGGCGTGAGGAGGCGCTGGCTCTGGAAGCCCTGGAGCACAGCCTTGAGCTCGAACAACTGGAGACGAGGGAGCGCCAAGTTGCTCAGGCGGAAGATGCCGTTGAGGCTCGCGAGGCCAGGATCCAGGAGGAAGTCGACCGCCGGGTGGCCGAGGTTCGCGCAGACCAGGAGGGTAGGTATGAGTTGAAGTTGAAGCTCGCTGGAGCGGAGGATGCGGGTAGGGCCGCTTCCCTCGGGCCCAGGTTGGAGGAGGCGGAGAGGCGTGGGGAGGCCACGGCTGCCGCCCTGGTTACGGCGCAAGCGGACTTCGCCTCCGCCCGTGCCGAGCTGCTTTCTCTTCGGAAGCTGTTTGATGACGCCGAGGCCGTCGTGCGGCAAAACAGGGAGGTAGTGCAAATACCGCCCCCATGCTTCAGGACCTCCGGAACAGGGCAAATACCACCCTGGGCCACATCTGTGACGAGAATCCACCGCATCCCCACTCGAACGACTAGGCCAGCCACCTGATCTTCTTCACCGATGTGGTGACGCGCCTGGAAGCCCGGTCCAACAGGGCTCGCTGGCTTGTGGAGGAGAGGAGCCGGGGCCTGCTCGGGCGCGCATTCTCCCGCGTCTTCAGCCACCTCAAGAACACCTTCCCTGACTTTGACTTCGACGCTGCCATTGCCCCCGTACCACAGGCCGTCCGGGGCGACCTCGCGCGGTGGGTGGAGGACAACGTGGATGCGTTGGTCAGAGCCTTCACTTCGGAGGACGACGCGGTGGTAGTTGCCGTAGACGGGGGCGACATGGTCGATGATGGGGACGCCGGCGCTGGTGATGGTGGCGGCGGCGACGACCACGACGTCAGCGATGCGAGCGGTGCGTCCGAAGATGACGCGGAGGAAGCGGCAAGCGACATATCCGGCTAATCCCTCGTCCCTTTACTGCTTCACCCTGTATGCAAAAACTCGGGCGTGGCCCCTGAAGATTGTGAGATCATTTTGGGAGGGGAAGCCCCTCATGTAAATGACTTATGATTTCTATTTCCCGGTGCTGAATCAAGGGTGCATTTTGGCCGGCCACGAGTTTGATGGCAAGTCTTGCCGCTGCAGTTTACCTTAGCTGGGGCAGGCCCTGAATCGTATTGTGAGGTCGAGAGTCGCCGCGGGGCTCCTGGAGGGTCTGCTGGCCTGCCCGAGAGGGCCTCGTGAGGTTCCTGCGCCGAGCGGCGCGCGCATCGCGCAAGCTGGGCCCAGCCCCGCTCACGAGGGGCCCGCGAGGGGGAGGCGGCGAGCGTGAGCTCGAGAACAAGGTAAGAACCAGATGGCAAGAAATTGCTTTGAACGAGAAAATGCACCCCCCGCACACATCGATAAAAGCTTGACTTCAACTTAAATCCAAATCCAGAAAGCAAGGCTACAGAAGAAAAGATCCAAAGCAAATGGCCGCGTCCGGCGCCTAGTCTAGTCTTCAGGTCTTCAACTCCTCTCACCAGCGCGGAGCTAAGTGCTGCCACTAGGCGTGGGAGGGAGCCCCAGGGCCTGAGGCCGGCACCCCTGAGACTCCGGGGCGTGTACAGCCCCACTCATTATTACGTGAGAGTGTCACGGGCGGCGAGCTTCATAGGCACTGGGCCTTCTTCACAGGAACCGGCCTTGCTTCATATCGCTAGACGAGGGCCCCGCCTTGTGCCTCCCTCGACCACCTTTGAGCTGACTGGCAACCTGGACGACACAAAGGGGGGAAAGGGGACGCCAGCGGTGCCCCCGGCGACCACGGGTCCTCTGCCGGGGGAAGGCTCGCCGGCACCTCCCCGGCAGAGGGCCTACCTCCGGGCGTTGCTTGGCTTCGCGTGATGTGGGGAGGGGCCTTGCTCCTGGCTCCCCCTTCGTGGCCCCCCGCGTGATTTCCCCGGCGGGAGGGATGCTGCTGCGCCGGGGTCGCCGACCAATGTCGTGACCTGATTCACTTGCAGCCCATGGTTAGCGTAAGCCTGCTCCTGAGAGATTAGTGATACCCTGTAGTCGTTGTCGCTGGCACGATCGTTGCGGTTCTCCGTCGGTTCCTGGAAGGCTTCAACTTCCAGCGTCCCTTCTTCCCACTCTTCTCCGAGGAACGAGCCAGGGTCATCCTCCGGTGCGTACTCCTGGTCCATCATGCGGGGCACATAGGCTTCCGGGGCTGTCACCCCGAACACCTCGCCGTAGTGCCCCACACTCCATGTTGCCCGGCCCTGCGCGACGTCCTGAGGATGGTAACACGGCATCCCACTGGAACCGTGGGGGTGACGCTTGTATCCATGCTCGTCGCGGACGACATGGGGGCGGTGGAGCCTCCGGCGCCGCCGGCCATGCTGGTGTTGGCGAAGCCCCCAGGCGCACCTGATGGCGCGTGGTTGCGGCGAGGCCCGCCGTGAGACCCCGGCGTGGCTTGAGAAGGAAGCTGATAGCAGAAGGGCGGCGCTCCCAATGCCGCCGCATGCAGCAGCTCGGCAACGCGCTCCAGCAGTGCATCCTGGCCGCTCTCCATCAGCCGGCGCCGCAACAGCTCTCGTGCCACCGTGAGCGCTGCCCGCATGTTTGCCTGCTCCCGCCGTGAATGCGGTGCTGTCACTGCTGCATGGCTTGCTGCCCTTGCAGCGGCTCGCACTTGCCGTGGGGTGAGGGTGGACGACGCCCGGCCGCACCGCCCGTGCCCCGCATCACTGGATGGCGCTCGCGTCGCCTGGAGCGCGGGGTCGGGGTCTTCATGGGCAGGTGTCACCGCCCGGGCTGGCCAAGCTGCCCAATGGTCGGAATCAGCCCTTGGGTCGCCGGACATCGTGGCCACGGAGCGTCGGCAAGTTGATTGGCGGAGAAGAAGCTCCGGCGCACCCCTACCTAGCGCGGCAGATGTCGAATGTGGGGTTCTGGCAAAACCCTTAAGGTTGGGGTGCGCGCGAAGTTCTTTCCCTCCTACTGATCTACGCCCTAGCTCGCTAAGATCTCGTGGACGAACTCGACGAACTCACAACACGGAACGACAAGAGATTTATACTGGTTCGGGCCACCGTTGTGGTGTAATACCCTACTCCAGTTTGTGGTGGTGGATTGCCTCTTGGGCTGATGAAGAACAGTACAAGGGGAAGAACAACCTCCTGAGGTTGAGGTGTTCTTGTGCTCTGTGGACTTGTGGGTGAGAACTCGATCGGATCCCCCTCTACTGTGGTGGCTAGCTCTACTTATATTGGCCCTGGTCCTCTCCCCAAATATCGAGCGGGAAGGGAGCAAACAACGGCGGGCGAATTTGAAAGGGGACAGCTAGTACAAGCTATCCTGACAAAAGCGGTCTTCGCCTGCAAAAGCCTCTGGTGGTGACGCCGTCTTGGGCTCCACGGTGACCTTCGTCTTGCCGTCCTGCTGGTCTTGGTCTCGTTGCACCGATATGGAAACCTTTGCCTGATGCCTTGGTACTCCGCGCCTGCGCCTGCCTCCTTAGCACCAAAGAGGAAACAAGGACGCTGCGTGCGCTGACGCCCGCCTGGTGCCGGTCGTCATCGCTCATGTCACGAGAGCCTCGCGAGGTTTGCCCCGCCTTGATATCTCCGCTCCTCGCGAGCCTGCCTGGAGAGGTCGCTCCTGAGGAGGTCTTGCGTCATCCGCCTCGCGAGGCTTGGCCCCTCGCGAGGGTCTTCAATGCCTTGTTGGTGAAGATGGGCCACACAGGCCCACCAGCATAGCCACGCCGTGGGCCGCAGGCAGGCAAGTCTGGGGACCCCCATTCCCAAAACGCCGACAAAGACTCTACGACTCAAAGTATTTATTCATTAGGCTCCGAGGAGCCAAATATTACAAACATAGGTCTGATGACCCAGCATTCAAGTCATACAAGCAATAAGCACATGCGGAAGCTTAACTTGTCTGAGTATAGACAACTACAAATGAAAAAGGCTGAGAAGCCTGACTATCTACAAGACCCTGCCAAGGGTACAAGATCGTAGCTGAGGTAACAAGCTAAACGTCAAAGTCCACGCAGAACTACTAGTGAGACTGAAGTCTCTCTGCAAAAACATAAATTAAGCAAACATGAGTACAAATGTACCCAGCAAGACTTACATCAGAACTAGCTACATATGCATCAGTATCAACAAAGGGGTGGTGGAGTTTAACTGCAGCAAGCCAGCTTTGACTCGGTGGCTATCCTAAACTACGACTGCAAGTAACTCTTTTGAGGTGGCGCACACGAGTCTACATATTCACCATATAAATACACCACTATGGATCCGCTCCCGTGTCCCTACGAGAACACCATCCGTAGCACTCACGCTTATCTTGCGCATTTTAGAGTATCCACTTTCACTTGTCTATGAACTGTATAGGCAACCCAGAGGTCCTTTACCGCGGACGCGGCTATTCGAATAGATGATGTTAACCTTGCAGGGGTGTACTTCTTCACACACGCTCTCGCCACTGACCGCCATGTACACGTTATGTATCTCGGCAACCTTCAAGCAGAAGCCTGGCGAGGGTGTCGGCCATGACCTGACTAACCACACAAGTCCCTACTCCAGGTTTATCGCCTATTCAGGTTCCATCCGCAGGGAGTCCGGCCGAGGTTTCCACATATGGCCCTGAATGATGTGTGCAGGGTTCTCAAGGCACCAAACGGGCGTCCCGGTACACTGTGCCACGTGCCTACCGCATCACAGCCCACCCCTCGGGTTAGCACTACGCACGGCCTCCAGCATACTCCAAACACCAGAAACTACTTGCAACTCCCGGACAGTGGACAGGGGCGGTTAATAAGTCGAGAGGGTCCATTGGTTCCGGTCCCAACGCGTGGTAGTAGCTGTTCATGCATCACAAACACAGAAGTCAGTTCCTGAGGACGGTCTCAATGAGACAACCCACCATGTACTCCTACATGGCCTCTCACCGCTACCTTTACCAAATCGTGTTCACACACTTAGCTCACACACAGGAGGACATGTTCATCACCATTCCAATTCATCCCCGATAAATCAGACCTGACTCAACTCTAAGCAGTAGCAGGCAGGACAAACAAGCATGAATGAGTAGGCACATCAGGGCTCAAACAACTCCTACTCATGCAAGTGGGTTTCATCTATTTATTGTGGCAATGACAGGTCATGCAGAGGAAAAGGGCTTCAACTACCGCAACATGTAACATATGAATCGTTGTTGTCCTAATGCAATAAAAGAGAGCAGGAGCGAGAGAGTGGGATTGTATCGGAGTGAACAAGGGGGTTTTGCTTTCCTGGCACTTCTGAAGATGATAAAGCTCTTCATCGGTGTCATCGAACTCATCGTTGGAACCATGTCTACTAAGAGGGGACAAATACCGGCAAACAAGCAAGAACACAATCAATGCAATGCAACAATATGATGCATGAATGTGGCATGGCAATATGCTGTGATTAGAGCTAATGCAGCTAACAATGATTTAAATGAAGTTGGTTTGAACCCTAGGTTCAAATTCAAACTCCATATGTGAAATTCAAATGCCATTTATTTTTTTGTCCAATCCAGCAACTTTAAGTTGTTCCAACATGCATGAAAATGGTACAGATGGATAGATTGGATTTTTTTGATCATTTTTCATATATAAATATTTTCATTCTGAGCTATAGATTAATTTTTGTGATTTTTGAAGTTGATAACAATTTCTGGTTATTTCGAAATTAAAACTAATTCCAGAAAGACTAACAGCGTCAGCACTGCGCCACTGTGACATCAGCAGGTCAACAGGGCCGGTCCAGGTCAAACCTGATGTGTGGGGCCCACACGTCAGTGACTAAACTAACTAATCTAGATTAACTAACACTAACCTAGTTTAGTTAGCCGGGCGGGGCCCGCATGTCAGTGACCCAGGGGGGTCAAACCCCTGGTCAGCAGGGTCAAACCACCGGTGTTTAGACGCCGGCAACGACCAGACGCAGCGGAGCGGGGCGGATTTCGCACTCCGGCGACCAAATGGACAGCGGAGGCCATCTACGTGATGTAGGGGATGCGCCGCATCCAGTGGTGGTTGGGCTCGGGGTGGCCGGAAACGTCGCCGGCGACGACGTTGGCGGCTGCCGGAGCTTGGATGAGCTTGGGGTCATCGGTACGACGAGTGTGGAGGTGCGGGGTTAGCTCCTACGTGCTCTATGTGTCGCGGGGAGCAAGATGGACATGACGGCCAGGCCGTTGCATGGCCGGAGTCACGTCGGCAGCGAGCACAGGTGGCAGCGGGTGCGGGTGAGCTCAATGCAGTGCGTGTGGTGCGCGGCAGCGAGTGCGGAGAGGGGGAGGATGGTCAGTAGCTCACAGCTGTCTCGACCAGCGGGTTAGCGGGGTCGGGGAAGAGCTGGAGCGATCGGGGCGGCGAAGGGGATCTCCGGCGATGGCGGATCGGGATGAGCTCGGTGCAGCGTCTCTGGGACAAGAGAGCGCTCGGGGCTCGATCTGCTCGATGAAGTGATCGACAGCATAGCTCGTGGACAGGGCGAGGCGACGAGTGGACAGCGGTGGCTGCGAGCTTCACGATGGCGCGGGCACAGCTGCATCAGCCATGGCGGGGGAGAACGATGGAGAGGAGCAGGGTGAAGGTGAGGTGTCCAGGGGGTTCGGGGCATCACCGTGGCGAGAGGAGGGGGCTCGGCGGCGCCTCGGTAGCAAGAAGGAGGTGGCCAGAGGCGAGCACGCAGGCGACAGGCAGCAACCAGCTGCCTGCTCTGGCGGGAGGAAGCAGGTGACTGGCATGGGCCAGCACAGTGTTGGACCGGCCAGTGGGCTGCGCCAGGTAAGTCTCCTTTTCACTTTTTCTTTCTATTTTCTATATCGTGCATTTGTTTTGTCTTTATTAAAAATGCCAGAGCATTTTCAAAAATCATGAAAATATATGTGGGCACTGTTTGGATTATTTCCAACAACCCTCATTTCCTTTCATGATTATTTGGGCATTTAAATTTATTTTTAGCATTTAAATTCCCAAATGCAAATAGCTTATGATTTAAATCAGTGACCCAAGGTGACCTAGAAAAATGTGAACCATTTTTGGCAGAGGTTCTAGACCAAGACAAAAATGATGAACATTTTTGAAGGGCATTTCAGGTTCATTGAAAAATATTTTAGTAAAACCTAGTTGGTTTAAGTGGTGCTGGGGTTTATGCCATTCCCATATCAAGTTTCTCAAAAAATTAAACATGATGCATCACTCTAATGCAAGCACTGACTAGGGTTGTGACACCCATCTTCATCACCAAGCACAAGGGGGCTACAACATCATCACCATTGTCATCACTTATGCGGAGCATCCTTCCATCATCCACATGGACGCTACACCAACTCATCAAGCACCACATGGACCCATGACAAGAGCTCGAGCATGTGCAATTGAAACCGAGGTGAAGTCACTCCTACTTGAGAAAGATATGGACATGAACGAGACTTGGTTGCTGATGGAAATATGCCCTAGAGGCAATAATAAAGTTGTTATTATTATATTTCCTTATTCATGATAAAGGTTTATTATTCATGCTAGAATTGTATTGCGGAAACTTAAATACATGTGTGGATACATAAACAAATACCGTGTCCCTAGTGAGCCTCTACTAGACTAGCTCGTTGATCAAAGATGGTTAGGGTTTCCTAACCATGGACATGTGTTGTCACTTGATGATGGGATCACATCACTAGGAGAATGATGTGATGGACAAGACCCATCTGTTAGCTTAGCATATGATCGTTCAGTTTATTGCTACTGCTTTCTTAATGTCAAATACATATTCCTTCGACCATGAGATCATGCAACTCCGAGATACCAGAGGAATACCTTGTGTGCTATCAAACGTCACAACATAATTGGGTGATCATAAAGATGCTCTACAGTTATCTCTGAAGGTGTCTGTTGAGTTGGCATGGATCGTAATTGGGATTTGTCACTCCATGTATTGGAGAGGTATCTCTGGGCCCTCTCGGTAATACACATCACAAGAAGCTTGCAAGCAAAGTGACTAAAGAGTTAGTTACGAGATGATGTATTATGAAACGAGTAAAGAGACTTGCCGATAACGAGATTGAACTGGGTATGAAGATAACGACGATCGAATCTCGGGCAAGTAACATACCGACAGACAAAGGGAATTATGTATGTTGTCATAAAGGTTTGACCGATAAAGATCTTCGTAGAATATGTAGGAACCAATATGGAAATCCAGGTCCCGCTATTGGTTATTGACTAGAGAGGCGTCTCGGTCATGTCTACATCATTCTCGAACCCGTAGGGTCCGCACGCTTAACATTCGTTGACGATATAGTATTGTATGAGTTATGTGAGTTGATGACTGAATGTTTTTCGGAGTCCCGGATGAGATCACGGACATGACGAGGAGCTCCGGAATGGTCCTGAGGTAAAGATTAATATATAGGACGATGCCATTTGGTCACCAGAAAGGTTTGGGGATGTACCAGGTATTCATCGGGTCATCGGAAGGGGTTCCGAGAGACCTACGGGGAGTATATGGGCCTAATGGGCCAAGGGGAGGCACACACCAGCCCACAAGGGGCTGGCGCACCCTCTCCCTGGCAGTTGGCCCTATGGAAGGAAAGGGGGAGGTCTAGCCCCTCCTGCCTTCCCCTCATGGGAGAAAGGAAAGGGGGGCGCCACCCTCCCCTGCCTTTCCCCGCGCGCCTAAAAAAAGCAAGGGGGCGCGTCTAGGGCAAGGCCCAAGCTGGTCGCCGGCCCCTTGGGGGAACCCTAGGCTGCCTCACCTCCTTCCCCTGCCTATATATATGTGTGTGGAGGGAGAGGGGCAACACACACTACGATCCCCAAGCTGTGTGCGGCGCCCCTCTCCCTCTAGTTCATCCTAGATCATATTTTCGTAGTGCTCGGCGAAGCCCTGCGGAGATAGTTGTATCACCACCATCACCACGCCGTCGTGCTTCTGGAACTCATCTACTACTTCGCCCGTCTTTCTGGATCAAGAAGGCGAGGACGCCATCGAGCTGAACGTGTGCTGAACGCGGAGGTGTCGTACGTTCGGTACTTGATCGGTTGGATCGCAAAGGTGTTCGACTACATCAACCACGTTGATGAACGCTTTCGCTTTACGGTCTACGAGGGTACATAGACATACTCTCCCCTCTCGTAGGTATGCATCTCCATGGATAGATCTTCCATGTGCGTAGAACAAAATTTGTTTTCCATGCAACATTCCCCAACAGTGGTATCAGAGCCAGGTCTATGCGTAGATGATATGCACGAGTAGAACATAAAGGAGTTGTGGGCGGTGATGGTCATACCGCTTACCACCAACCTTATTTTGATTCGGCGGCATTGTGGGAGGAAGCGGCCCGGACCAACCTTACATGTCCACGCACATGAGACCGGTTCCGCAGACTGAGATGCAACTTGTTTTGCATAAATGTGGCTGGTGGGTATTTGTTTCTCCTACTTTAGTTGAATCGAATTTGACTACGGCCGGTCCTTGAAGAAGGTTAAAACAGCAAACTTTATAATCACCATTGTGGTTTTGCGTACGTAAGAATGGTTCTTGCTAGAAGCCCGTAGCAGGCACGTAAAACTTGCAACAACAAAGTAGAGGGCGTCTAACTTGTTTTTGCAGGGCATGTTGTGTTGTGATATGGTCAAGATGTGATGTGATATACGTTGTTGTATGAGATGATCATGTTTTTGTAATATCAACAACCGGCAGGAGCCTTAGGGTTTTCTCTTAATTATTGTATGAAATGCAAACGCCATGTAATTGCTTAACTTTATCGCTACGCGTTAGCAATAGTTGTAGAAGCAATAGTTGGCGAGATGACCCCGACGCAATGATGGAGATCAAGAAGTCGAGCTGGTAACGATGGAGATCATGATGATGCTTTGGAGATGGAGATCAAAAGCACAAGATGATGATGGCCATATCATGTCACATATTTTGATTGCATGTGATGTTTATCCTTTATGCATCTTATTTTGCTTAGAACGGCGGTAGCATTATAAGATGATCCCTTCACTAAATTTCAAGATAAAAGTGTTCTCCCTGAGTATGCACCGTTGCCAAAGTTCGTCATTTCGAAGCACCTCGTGATGATCGGGTGTGATAGACTCTACGTTCACATACAACGGGTGTAAGACAGTTTTGCATATGCAGAATACTTGGGTTAAACTTGACGAGCCTAGCATGTACAGACATGGTCTCGGAACACTAGAGACCGAAAGGTCGAACTTGAGTCATATAGTAGATATGATCAACATAGAGATGTTCACCATTGATGACTACCCCATCTCACGTGATGATCGGACATGGGTTAGTTGATTTGGATCATGTATCACTTAGATAACTTGAGGGATGTTATTTTAAGTGGGAGTTCATTACTAAGTTGATTAATTGAACTTAATTTATCATGAACTTAGTCTTAATAGTTTTTGCATATCTATGTTTTAGATCAATGGCCCGTGCTACCGTTCCCCTGAATTTTAATGCGTTCCTAGAGAAAGCTAAGTTGAAAGATGATGGTAGCAACTACATGGACTGGGTCCGTAACTTGAGGATTATCCTCATTGCTGCACAACATAATTATGTCCTTGATACATCGATAGGTGACACACCTGCTGCAGGAGCTACTACGGATGTTATGAACGTCTGGCAGGCTCGACATAATGACTACTCAATAGTTTAGTGTGCCATGCTTTACGGCTCAGAACTGGGACTTCAAAGACTTTTTTGAATGCCACGGAGCATATGAGATGTTCAAAGAGCTAAAGTTGATATTTCAAGCTAATGCCCGGGTTGAGAGATATGAAGTCTCCAACAAGTTCTATAGCTGCAAGATGGAGGATAACAGTTCTGTCAGTGAACACATACTCAAAATGTCTGGGTATCATAACCACTTGACTCAGTTGGGTATTGATCTTCCAATTGAGAGTGTTATTGACAGAGTTCTTCAGTCACTGCCACCAAGCTGCAAAGGCTTCGTGATGAACTATAATATGCGAGGGATAACGAAAACGATTCCCGAGCTCTTCGCAATGCTTAAGGCCGCGGAGGTAGAAATCAAGAAGGAGCATCAAGTGTTGATAGTTAACAAGACCACTAGTTTCAAGAAAAAGGGCAAGGGAAAGAAAGAGAACTTCAAGAAGAATGGTAAGCAAGTTGCCACTCCCGTGAAGAAGCCCAAAGCTGGACCAAAGCCTAAAACTGAGTGCTTCTACTACAAAGGGAATGGTCACTGGAAGTGGAACTGCCCCAAATACTTGGCGGATAAGAAGGATGGCAAAGTGAACAAAGGTATATTTGATATACATGTTATTGATGTGTACCTTACTAATGCTCGTAGTAGCGCCTGGGTATTTGATACTGGTTCGGTTGCTCATATTTGTAACTCGATACAGGAGCTGCGGAATACCCAAAGATTGGCTAAGGATGAGGTGACGATGCGCGCGGGAATGGTTCCAAGGTCGATGTGATCGCCGTTGGCACGCTACCTCTACATCTACCTTCGGTATTAGTTTTAGACCTCAATAATTGTTATTTGGTGCCAGCGTTGAGCATGAACATTATATCTGGATCTTGTTTATTGCGAGATAGTTATTCATTTAAATCAGAGAATAATGGTTGTTCTATTTATATGAGTAATATCTTTTATGGTCACGCACCTTTGATGAATGGTCTATTCTTGTTGAATCTCAATCGTAGTGATACACATATTCATAATATTGATGCCAAAACATGCAAAGTTGATAATGATAGTGCAACATACTTGTGGCACTGCCGTTTAGGTCATATTGGTGTAAAGCGCATGAAGAAACTCCATGCAGATGGACTTTTGGAATCACTTGATTATGAATCATTTGATACTTGCCAACCATGCCTCATGGGCAAGATGACTAAAACTCCATTCTTCGGAACAATGGAGCGAGCTAATGACTTGTTGGAAATAATACATATTGATGTATGTGGTCCGATGAGTGTTGAGGCACGCGGCGGGTATCGTTATTTTCTAACCTTTACAGATGATTTGAGTAGGCATGGGTATATCTACTTAATGAAACACAAATCTGAAACATTCGAAAAGTTCAAAGAATTTAAGAGTGAAGTAGAGAATCAACATAACAAGAAAATAAAATTTCTACGATCTCGTGGTGGTGAATATTTGAGTTACGAGTTTGGCCTTCATTTAAAACAATGGGGAATTGTTTCACAACTCACGCCACCTGGAACACCACAGCGTAATGGTGTGTCCGAACATCGTAACTGTACTTTATTAGATATGGTGCGATCTATGATGTCTCTTACCGATTTGCCTTTATTATTTTGGGGTTATGCATTAGAGACAGCCGCATTCATGTTAAATAGGGCACCATCTAAATCTGTTGAGACGACATCCTATGAACTGTGATTTGGCAAGAAATCTAAGCTGTCATTTCTTAAAGTTTGGGGATGCGATACTTATGTTAAAAGGCTTCAGCATGATATGCTCTAACCCAAATCAGAGAAGTGCGTCTTCATAGGATACCCTAAGGAAACTATTGGGTACACCTTCTACCACAGATCCGAAGGCAAGATCTTTGTTGCGAAGAATGGATCTTTTCTAGAGAAGGAGTTTCTCTCGAAAGAAGTGAGTGGGAGGAAGGTAGAACTTGATGAGGTAATTGTACCTTCTCTCGAATTGGAAAGTAGCACATCAGAGAAAACCATTCCCGTGATGCCTACACCAACTAGAGAGGAAGCTAATGATGATGATCATGAAACATTGGATCAAGTTACTACTGGACCTCGTAGGTCAACCAGAACACGTTTCGCACCAGAGTGGTATGGTAATCCTGTCCTGGAAGTCATGTTATTAGACCACGGCGAACCTACAAACTATGAAGAAGCTATGATGAGCCCATATTCCGATAAATGGCTTGAGGCCATGGAATCTGATATAGGATCCATGTAAGAGAACAAAGTGTGGACTTTGGTGGACTTGCCCAATGATCGGCAAGCCATTGAGAATAAATGGATCTTCAAGAAGAAGACGGACGCTGATGGTAATGTCACTGTAATTAAGTCACAAACCAGATACGTGTTTATATTGAATGGTGGAGCTATCAGTTGGTGCAGTTCCAAGCAGAGCGTCGTGGCGGGATCTACGTGTGAAGCGGACTACATAGCTGCTTCGGAAGCAGCACATGAAGGAGTCTAGATGAAGGAGTTCATATCCGATCTGGGTGTAATAACCAGTGCATCGGGTCCAATGAAAATCTTTTGTGACAACACTGAAGCAATTGCCTTAGGGAAGGAATCTAGGTTTCACAAGAGAACCAAACACATCAAGAGACGCTTCAGCTCCATTCGTGAAAAGGTCAAGGATGGAGACATAGAAATTTGTAAAGTACATACGGATCTGAATGTAGTAGACCCATTGACTAAACCTCTTCCGCGAGCAAAACATGATCAGCACCAAGACTCCATGGGTGTTAGATTCATTACTATGTAATCTAGATTATTGACTCTAGTGCAAGTGGGAGACTGATGGAAATATGCCCTAGAGGCAATAATAAAGTTGTTATTATTATATTTCCTTATTCATGATAAAGGTTTATTATTCATGCTAGAATTGTATTGATCGGAAACTTAAATACATGTGTGGATCCATAAAGAAATATCGTGTCCCTAGTGAGCCCCTACTAGACTAGCTCGTTGATCAAAGATGGTTAAGGTTTCCTAACCATGGACATGTGTTGTCACTTGATGACGGGATCACATCATTAGGAGAATGATGTGATGGACAAGACCCATCCGTTAGCTTAGCATATGATCGTTCAGTTTATTGCTACTGCTTTCTTAATGTCAAATACATATTCCTTCGACCATGAGATCATGCAACTCCCGGATACCGAAGGAATACCTTGTGTGCTACCAAACACCACAACGTAACTGGGTGATCATAAAGATACTCTACAGGTATCTCCGAAGGTGTCTATTGAGTTTGCATGGATCAAGATTGGGATTTGTCACTCTGTGTATCGGAGAGGTATCTCTGGGCCCTCTCGCTAATACACATCACAAGAAGCTTGCAAGCAAAGTGACTAAGGAGTTAGTTACGAGATGATGTATTACGGAATGAGTAAAGAAACTTGCCCGTAGGGTCCGCACGCTTAACGTTCGCTGACAATATAGTATTGTATGAGTTATGTGAGTTGATGACCGAATGTTGTTCGGAGTCCCTGATGAGATCACGGACATGACGAGGAGCTCCGGAGGTAAAGATTAATATATAGGACGATGCCATTTGGTCACCGGAAAGGTTTTGGGATGTACCGGGTATTCATCGGGTCACCGGAAAGGGTTCCGGGAGACCTGCGGGGAGTATATGGGCCTACTGGGCCAAGGGGAGGCACACACCAGCCCACAAGGGGTTGGCACGCCCTCTCCCTGGCCGCCGGCCCTAGGGAAGGAAAGGGGGGAGGGCTAGCCCCTCCTTCCTTCCCCTCCTCATGGGAGAAAGGAAGGGGGTGCCACCCTCCCCTGCCTTTCCCTGCGTGCCTAAAAAGGCAGGGGCGCACAGCTAGGGCAAGGCCCAAGGTGGCCGCCGGCCCCTTGGGGGAATCCTAGGCTGCCTCCCCTCCCCCTCCCCTATATATATGTGTGGAGGGAGAGGGGCAACACACACCACGATCCCCAAGCCGTGTGCAGCTCCCCGCTCCCTCTAGTTCGTCCTCGATCGTATTTTCGTAGTGCTCGGCAAAGCCCTGCAGAGATAGTTGCTGAAGGAAATATGCCCTAGAGGCAATAATAAAGTTGTTATTTATATTTCCTTATATCATGATAAATGTTTATTATTGATGCTAGAATTTATTAACCGGAAACTTGATACATGTGTGGATACATAGACAAAACACAGTGTCCCTAGTAAGCCTCCACTAGACTAGCTCGTTAATCAAAGATGGTTAAGTTTCATAACCATAGACAGGTGTTGTCATTTGATGAACGGGATCACATCATTAGGAGAATGATGTGATGGACAAGACCCATCTGTTAGCTTAGCATAATGATCGTTAAGTTTTATTGCTATTGCTTTCTTCATGACTTATACATATTCCTCTGACTATGAGATTATGCAACTCCCGAATACCGGAGGAACACCTTGTGTGCTATCAAACATCACAACGTAACTGGGTGATTATAAAGATGCTCTACAGGTGTCTCCGAAGGTGTTTGTTGGGTTGGCATAGATCGAGATTAGGATTTGTCACTCCGATTATCGGAGAGGTATCTCTGGGCCCTCTCGGTAATGCACATCACTATAAGCCTTCCAAGCAATGTGACTAATGAGTTAGTTACGGGATGATGCATTACGGAACGAGTAAAGAGACTTGCGGTAACGAGATTAAACTAGGTATGATGATACCGACGATCGAATCTCGGGCAAGTAACATACCAATGATGAAGGGAATAACGTATGTTGTTATTGCGGTTTGACCGGTAAAGATCTTCGTAGAATATGTAGGAACCAATATGAGCATCCAGGTTCCGCTATTGGTTATTGACCGGAGATGTGTCTCGGTCATGTCTACATAGTTCTCGAACCCGTAGGGTCCGCATGCTTAATGTTCGATGACGATTTGTATTATGAGTTATGTGTTTTGGTGACCAAAGTTTCTTCGCAGTCCCGGATGAGATCACGGACATGACGAGGAGTCTCGAAATAGTCGAGAGGTAAAGATTGATATATTGGAAGGTGGTATTCGGACATCGGAATGGTTTCGAGTGGTTCGGGTATTTTACCGGAGTACCGAGGGGGTTACCGGAACCCCTCGGGGGAAGTCATGGGCCTCATGGGCCACGGGAGAGAGAGATGGGATAGCCCACAAGGGGTGCCCCCCATGGGAGTCCGAATAGGACTAGGGGAGGGGACGGCGCCCCCCTTTCCCTCTTTCCCTCTCCCTCTCCCACTCCTTCCCTTTCCCTCTGATGAAGAAAGGAAAAAGGGGGGCCGAATCCTACTAGGAGTGGAGTCCTAGTAGGACTCCCCCCCATGCCGCGCCCCTCTTGGCCGGCCGCCTCCTCCTCCCCTCCTTTATATATGGGGAGGGCCACCCCAAAGGACAACAATTGTTCTCTTAGTCGTGTGTGGTGCCCCCTCCACAGTTTACTCCTCCGGTCATAGCGTCGTAGTGTTTAGGCGAAGCCCTGCGCAGATCACATCACCATCACCGTCACCACGCCGTCGTGCTGACGTAACTCTCCCTTGACCCTCTGCTGGATCAAGAGTTTGAGGGACGTCATTGAGCTGAACGTGTGCTGAACTCGGAGGTGCCGTACATTCGGTACTAGATCGGTTGGATCATGAAGACGTTCGACTACATCAACCGCGTTAACCTAATGCTTCCGCTTTCGGTCTACGAGGGTACGTGGACGCACTCTCCCCCTCTCGTTGCTATGCATCTCCTAGATAGATCTTGCGTGATCATAGGAAATTTTTGAAATTGCATGCTACGTTCCCCAACAGTGGCATCTGAGTCAGGTCTATGCGTAGATGATATGCACGAGTAGAATACAATGAGTTGTGGGCGATAATAGTCATACTGCTTACCACCAACGTCTTATTTTTATTCGGCGATATTGTTGGATGAATTGGCCCGGACCAACATTACCTGACCACGTTCATGAGACCGGTTCTACCGACGTGCTTTTGCACACAGGTGGCTGGCGGGTGTCTGTTTCTCCAACTTTAGTTGAATCGAATTTGACTACGGCTGGTCCTTGTGAAGGTTAAAACAACACACTTGATGAAAAATCGTTGTGGTTTTGATGCGTAGGTAAGAACAGTTCTTGCTAGAAGCCCGTAGCAGCCACGTAAAACTTGCAACAACAAAGTAGAGGACGTCTAACTTGTTTTTGCAGGGCATGTTGTGATGTGATATGGTCAAGACATGATGTGATATAAGTTATTGTATGAGATGATCATGTTTTGTAGAAGTTATCGGCAACTGGCTGGAGCCTTATGGTTGTCGCTTTATTGTATGAAATGCAATCGCCATGTAATTGCTTTACTTTATCACTATGCGGTAGCGATAGTTGTAGAAGCAATAGTTGGCGAGACGAAAACAATGCTATGATGGAGATTAAGGTGTCAAGCCGGTGACGATGGAGATCATGACGATGCTTTGGAGATGTAGATCACAGGTACAAGATGTTGATGGCCATATCATGTCACATATTTTGATTGCATGTGATGTTTATCTTTTATGCATCTTATTTTGCTTAGTACGGCGGTAGCATTATAAGATGATCCCTCACTAAATTTCAAGGTGTAACATCCCAAATTTTCAATTTGGATGTTATACATAGGTCATCATATATCATATTTTATTTGCATTTTGGTAGTGATCCTAGAAATCTTAAGCAACTCAAGGACCCACGAAGAGAGTTGGGGATTTCATGATTTTCATATTTGAATTGTCTCAAATTTGAAAAGAGGATCGTTTTGGTTTTAATTTTTTTCTCTCCGCATATTTCAAATATCAAAATAAAAGAGAGAAGATAATATAACTTCTTCAAAAAGAGAGAAATACTGGATGAATTTTTTTAAATCAAATAAATATTTTATTTGGATTTTATTCGAGGTTTTATTTGAACTAGAAAAAAAATGTATTTTTCAAAATTGCATTCTTAGGCCAGAAAAATGTTCACTTTGTTCTAAATATTTTATTTAGACGGTGAAAATTGTTTTTGGCATTTTTAGAATTTTTTTTATATTTTAATATGATTTTTCTTCGGCGGAATTTATTAAAAAAAATAAAAAATTCCGGACCGACTGGGCCGAAGCCCAGCCGATCCACTCCCGCGCGCCGCCGCCGTGCAGCGTACGGACGCCGAGGGGAGTCCGAGCCGGACTCCTCCCCGGGCCGGCCCCCTCCCCAAGCAAGCCGCCACCCCCGCCCACTTTATAAGCCGTTGCCGGAGCCCCCTCGCCTCCCCACTTCGCCCCGCCGCCCGCGCTAGCCGCCGCCGACGCCGCCGTCGCCCGAGGCCCCACGCCGACGCTGCCGCCGCCCGTTGTCGTCGCCACCGTTTGGATCTGCCGCCGCCGCCGACAGCTTTTTGTCCGGTTTTCGTCGATTTACTTCGGTAAACCCTAGATCTATTTAGTTTTTTTTAGATCGGTTTTTCTCGGTTTTCTTTCGGTTTAGATCTATTTTGCGAACGTTCGTTCGTTTAGGTCTAGTAACGAACCGATTCGTTCGGTTGTCTCTGTTAGCGGACGTTCGTCCGATAGATTTTTCTTTTTCTGTTTTTTCGGCCAGGGACCTATCCGCGATTATTTTTATCGCAGATTAGCCCCTGATCTTCAAACCCTGGCAACTTTTCAACCGTTCGTCCAAATCCAGTGAAACCAACGCCAAAATCTTCGTCTTGAACCCCTCTTTCCTGTTAAACAACATGAACATGATTTTGACAATTTAAATATTGGTTTCAAGCAGATTTGAATTTGAACTTCTTTTGATCGTAGTTTGAGTTTCGTAGCTCCGATTCGAATGATTCTTTTTGCAAATCGAAGCTCTTCAGTTGAACTTTCAGTTGGGATCTTTTATTATTTGAGTTTTGCAAATCGAAGGATCCGTTTAACATGTGGGTTTTGGGAAGTAGTTGATGAGGTAGAACCTATTGCCTTTATATCAAAACCCTGGGAGTTACTTCTACGTTATGCTTATATTGCTATGCTATGCTCGTAGACGTGGATTGGTATGTGAGATTCATGGAAGTTCAGAGAGATATAATAACTAAGGGAAACTTAAGGTGGCTACTTTAATACACATCTGGGTGGATTGGTTGGGGCACCCTGGAGCACCCAGTGGTTTGCCCGGGCACCTGGAGAACCCAATGCTTGCCCAAGGAGATCCCGGAGTACCCGTGTGATCATCCTATGGACTGCCACCCAGGCTCAAAGGGATCATAAGATTATTAAAGCTAGAAACTTTCATGAGCAGCCACAAGCCATTATGGGCTCTGGCATAGTTGAGTATGTTGTGTGACCTCTTTCAGTGGTAGGCTAGCAGATGTATGGGAAAGTAGGTGGTACTGTCTACCTAGAGTAAAGAGTTAATGCTTTGGAAAGACTGTGTCTCGATCATCCCTTTCTCAAACATCATGTAGTGCGAGAAATTCAACAGAGGAGATCGAGTCTTGTGGGAAAAGTGCGCAAACCACTGCAGTGTGTACAAACTAATCATGATTAGCCGTGTCCCCGGTTATGGACAGCTTGAGTATCTGGTACTTGAATTATTGATTTGATCTCATCACTCTAAATTAATTTGTTGGGTTATTAATACTATTTAATTGGGATTGAGTTGGAGGAACCTTCTCAATGTTTATCAACCACAATGATAGTTAAATAAAATATATTCCTTTGTTGTAGGGAAAAATTGGCTTTTCGCAAAAACATAATAACCATAGAGCCTCCCCGGCCATATATGCATGTAGTGTTAGCCGTTATCTTGTTCATTGCTCTACAGTGTTATTTTGCCAGCATATTCCATGTGCTGACCTGTTTCGGGCTGCAACGTATTATGTTGCAGACTTTTCAGACGAAGAGTAAGGTGCGCTATGTCGTTGTCGTGCACTCAGCTATGTCGTTGGAGTTGATGGACTCATTTACCTTCGATGGTTCTGTAGTTATTTTTTTAGATGGCCTTAAGCCATATTATTGTAATAAGTTCTGTTTTGAGACATTTCGTTGTAATAAGTGTGTGATTGCACTCTGTTATAAATCCTTCAAGTACTGTTTGTGTCAGCATTACCGATCCAGGGATGACCCTTATACACAGAGATTTGACCGTCTGAGGTCGGATCGCTACAAGATGGTATTAGAGCACACGTTGATTGTAGGACACGGCCACTAAGATAAGACATAGGTCACTCTTGTCTACTCATTTCTGACTCCTCTCCAATTTTCACTGTATAGATGGCGGATCCAAGGAACAAGTTTGCTCAACCAGATGAAGACACACCCTTTGGACGACACTTGAAGGAAGTCACTAGGTACCTGAACATCGGAATACCAAGCTTCACCAAGACCTACACCGCCACTTTACCAGAAGAGGAGCATTGGATGATTCGAGTTCATGTTCCAGGAAGGACATTCACGCCAGTTACTGAGCCCATAGAGTTTTCCTTTGATGCACCAACCTGGAGTCTAGGAAAAGCATGGCAGCTCACATCGCCATGGGACGCATCGGCGAAGTTTATTCACAAGGATCTTAAGGACACCATCTACTAGATATGTGGGTGCCGAGATGAGCAATGGGAGATGATTAGCACCAGGAGGGACAAGTCCATTGCAGCTTTCACCCAGGAGTTAAACCAGCACATTCGTCGCCAGGAGAACCAAATGTGCGCAAGGATGATAGATCTAAAGAAGGTGATGACTAGGAACATGGAGCTTGAAGAGGAACTCAAGTCTACACGCGACGGATACAAGGAGGAAATCGCAGTGCTAGTAGAAAAGAATGATGACCTGACGAGGAAGCTAGGAGTATTCATGGGAGACCCTGCGCCAGGAGGAGATGACGACCATCTTGAGGACTACATCATCATCGACGACACTGATTCCGACCCCGACAGTAGTGATGATGATTACGAAGACGAAGCTGGAGCGGATATCATGGAGTCTTCCACCGATCAAAACTTCTAGATGACCACCATACTATCAGTAGAGTTTTCCCCATGTACATAGTAGTAGTCTGAGTTTTGTAACAGTAGCTAGATCGATTGTATGCCCTTGTTTGAATTGAGTGGTGTGATATGAATGTGTTTGTCTCATGTGCATATGGGTAGTGTTTTCTCCTTAGACCTTATTCTATTCTAATCTCTTCCCTCTAAACCCATCAGATGCCTCCGAGACGTGACTCCGGATTTGTCTTCCCACCGGAGCTCACTCAGTTGATCCAACAGCAGAATGCCTTGATGTAGCTGCTAGTCCAGAACCAAGGCAACAACAACAACCCACCGCCACCACCTCCAGTTGACAACTTAGCCCGTTTTCTGAGGCTGAATCCGCCGGTGTTTTTTAGTAGCACCGAGCCGATTGTTGCTGATGACTGGCTATGCAGGATTGGAAGGGAGTTGACCACCGCAGGTTGCACAGATGCTGAGAAGGTGCGTTTTCCCGCACACCAACTGGATGGACCCGCAGCCTCATGGTGGGAGAATTACACAGCCACTTTCCCTATAGCCAATGTCACCTGGGATCAGTTTCAGCAAGCTTTCCACACTGCACATGTCTCAACTGGAGCTATGAGCATGAAGAATCGTGAGTTTCGCAACTTACACCAGGGAAATCGTACTATGGGGTAGTACGTGGATGAGTTCAGTAAGTTAGCTCGTTATGCCCCGGATGATGTGGCCATAGATGCCGCGAAGCAGGAGAAGTTTATGGAAGGGCTGAATGATGAGCTGAGCATGCAGTTGATGGTGGCAACATTTGCTAACTACCAGGAGTTGGTAGACAGGGCCCTTATGATTGAAGGGAAGCAGCAGTAGATAGAGAGCCGCAAAAGGAAATATGGACAAGGGAAGTACAATTCAGGAGCTCAGCAGAGACCTCGTTTTACCCCGAACTCGGGAGGACACACCCACCACAACCATGGAGGCCACACTCACAATGGAGGAAGTTCGCATAATCACAATGGCCCCAAGAATGGGAATGGGAATGGAGGAAGCAGCAGCTAGAACCGTTCCAACCCAGCAACACCTGCCAAGAAGGATCTAAGTCACATTACTTGTTTCAAGTGCGGGAAGACTGGACACTATGCCACCGAGTGTTCTGAAGCAAAGAATGGAAATGGCAATGGAAGCTCTGGGAAGAAGCCAAACCCTTTCAACAGGGGACAGGTGAACCACGTTAACGTGGAGGAGGTTGAAGAACAGCCAGATGCAGTTATAGGTAAGTTTTTGGTTAAGTCATTTACTGCAATCGTTCTTTTTGATACTGGTGCATCGCATTCATACATTTCGAGGGGATTTGTGGATAAGTATAAGTTGCCCACCAAAGTTCTAAAGACACCTATGTTAGTAAGCTCGCCAGGAGCGGAGTATATGGCAAGCAAAGGATGTTTTTAGATGCCATTGACCATAGGTAGGCATGTTTTCCCCTCAGACCTAATAATTCTAGAGTCACAAGGATTGGATGTGATACTAGGCATGGATTGGCTATCGATGTATGGGGGAAACATCGATTGCGCCAGTAAGTCAATTCTGCTCACCACCCCAGAAGGAAAAAGGATTAAGTATGTATCCAGGCATGCGCCAAGGAGGACCCAAGTAAATTCCCTCTCAGGAGTTGTTCAGGAGGAAGTGCCTGTAGTGAAGGATTACCCAGATGTATTTCCATAGGAATTACCAGGCACGCCGCCAGATCGAGACATAGAATTTTTGATAGAGTTGTTGCCAGGCACCGGACCAATATCGAAGAGGCCATACCAGATGTCCGCAAATGATCTGGAGGAAATTAAGAAGCAGATTAAAGAGTTATTGGAAAAAGGTTACATTCGACCAAGTTCGTCACCGTGGGGAGCCCCAATGCTCTTAGTTGAGAAGAAGGATGGATCTTTGAGAATGGTTGTTGATTATCGCGCATTAAATGAAGTGACGATCAAGAATAAGTACCCCCTACCGATGATCAATGATTTGTTTGACCAGCTGCAAGGAGCTAAAGTATTTTCCAAGATCGATCTGCGATCAGGACACCACCAGCTGAAGATCCGAGAACAGGATATACATAAGACAGCTTTTACCACAAGGTATGTGCTATATGAGTACACGGTAATGTCATTTGGATTGACAAAGGCCCCTGCCTATTTCATGAGTATGATGAATAAGGTGTTCATGGAGTTCTTGGATAAGTTTGTTGTGGTATTCATTCATGATATTTTGGTGTACTCGAAGAATGAAGAGGAGCACAAGGAGCATTTGCGCTTAGTTCTCGAGAAGCTCAGGGAACATCAGTTATATGCCAAGTTCAGCAAGTGTGAGTTTTGGTTGAAGGAAGTTGGATTTCTTGGACATGTTATATCAGGAGAAGGTATAGCAGTAGACCCTACCAAGGTTCAGTCAGTCACTAAGTGGTTGGCACCCACCTCAGTCGGAGAGATCCGCAGTTTTCTAGGACTCACGGGATATTACCGGAGATTCATTGAGAATTTTCCAAGATTGTGAAGCCCATGACGGAGTTGTTGAAGAAGGACACTAAGTTTAAATGGATAGATGAATGTGAGGCAAGTTTTCAGGAGTTGAAGAAACGTTTGGTTACAGCCCGAGTGCTGATTCTACCGGATATACGCAAGGATTTCCAAGTGTATTGCGATGCCTCTCGCTTAGGACTTGGAGGTGTGCTTATGCAAGCCGGAAGAGTTGTTTCATATGCCTCACGTCAGCTTCGACCACATGAATTGAATTATGCCACGCATGATTTGGAGTTAGCAGCCGTAGTGCATGTGCTCAAGACCTGGAGACATTTTCTTATTGGAAACCGTTGTGATGTGTACACGGATCACAAGAGTTTGAAGTACATTTTCACACAGAAGGAGCTGAACCTCAGGCAGAGGAGATGGTTGGAGCTTATAAAGGATTATGATATGAAGCTACACTATCATCCAGGAAAGGCCAATGTCATAGCAGACGCTTTTAGCCGGAAGAGTTATGTCAATACCCTCGTAAGCGGAGGATTACCAAAAGGAGTTGGCCGAAGATCTCAGGGAGCTTCGTTTGGAGATAGTCCCTAGAGGTTTTGTTGCAGCAACGGAGGTTCAGTCAACATTATTGGGAAGGATTCGAGAAGCTCAGAAGGATGACAAGGAAGTTGCTGAGATAAAGGAGAATATGAGCAAAGGAAAAGCCAAAGATTTTCGTGAGGATGAGCACTAAACTTTATGGTTTGAGGACCGTGTTTGTGTACCCAATAATGCAGAGATCAGGAAGTTGATACTTCAGGAAACTCATGACTCGCCATACTCGATACACCCCAAAAACACCAAGATGTATTTGGATTTGAAGGAGCGTTTCTGGTGGACTGGTATGAAGAAGGATATTTCCGAGTATGTACCCGTATGTGATGTATGTCAGAGAGTGAAGGCGGAACATCATAAGCCAGCAGGATTACTGCAACCTATGTCGATACCCGAATGGAAGTGGGACAAGCTTGGCATGGATTTCATCACCGGATTACCCAGGACCCGATCAGGGTATGATTCTATCTGGGTAGTAGTGGATCGTTTGACCAAAGTAGCTCACTTTATCCCAGTAAAAGCCACCTATACGAGTGCGAAGTTGGCCAAGATATATATGACCAGGATCGTATGTCTGCATGGAGTTCCGAGGACCATCGTATCCGATAGAGGGACTCAGTTTACTTTGAAGTTTTGGAATCAGTTGCACCAGACTTTGGGTACCATGCTAGAGTTCAGTACAGCCTTTCATCCGCAGACAGATGGACAGACCGAGAGAGTCAATCAGATTCTGGAGGACATGTTGAGAGCTTGTGCGCTAGATTATGGATCTAGTTGGGATGATAATTTTCCTTACGCAGAGTTCTCATACAACAATAGTTACCAAGCCAGTTTGAAGATGGCACCTTCGAAGCTTTGTATGGGAGAAGGTGCAGGACACCGTTGATGTGAGATGAAGTTGGAGACCGTCAGTTGTTTGGACCAGATTTGATCAAAGAGTCTGAAGAAAAGGTTAAGTTGATTCGAGATAGACTAAAGGTAGCTCAGTCCAGGCAGAAGAGTTATGCAGACTCAAAATGCAAGGAGGTAGTCTATGAAATCAGAGACAGAGCATATCTTCGGGTGTCACCTTTGCGAGGAGTGAAACGATTTGGAGTTAAGGGAAAGTTAGCCCCGAGATTTGTAGGACCATACCGAGTTTTGGAACGTATGGGAGAAGTAGCCTACAAGTTGGAGTTACCCGGAGGATTGTCAGGAGTTCATGATGTGTTTCACGTTTCCCAGTTGAAGAAGTGCCATGTAGAGATGGCTGATATTCCTCTGAGAGATACAGTGCCCCTGGAAGCAATTCAGTTGGACAATGACCTAACCTACGAGGAGAAACCTGTCAAGATTCTCGAATTTGCCAGCCGAGTTACGCGCACCAAGGTTATCAAGTTTTGCAAAGTTCAGTGGAGCCACCATACCGAGGATGAAGCCACATGGGAACAAGAGGAAGACCTACGGAAAGACCACCCTCACCTATTTGCTAGCCAACCCGAATCTCAAGGGCGAGATTCATCTTAAGGGGGGTAGGTTTGTAACATCCCAAATTTTCAATTTGGATATTATACATAGGTCATCATATGCATATCATATTTTATTTGCATTTCGGTAGTGATCCTAGAAATCTTAAGCAACTCAAGGACCCACGGAGAGAGTTGGGGATTTCATGATTTTCATATTTGAATTGTCTCAAATTTGAAAAGAGGATCGTTTTGGTTTTAATATTTTTCTCTCCGAATATTTCAAATATCAAAATAAAAGAGAGAATATAATATGACTTCTTCAAAAAGAGAGAAATACTGGATGAATTTTTTTTAAAATCAAATAAATATTTTATTTGGATTTTATTCGAGGTTTTATTTGAATTAGAAAAAATATGCATTTTTCAAAATTGCATTCTTAGGCCAGAAAAATGTTCACTTTGTTTTAAATATTTTATTTAGACGGTGAAAATTGTTTTTGGCATTTTTAGAATTTTTTTATATTTTACTAAGATTTTTCTTCGGCGGAATTTATTTTTAAATAAATCCGGACCGACTAGGCCGAAGCCCAGCCGGCCCACTCCCGCGCACCGCCGCCTTCCCCGCTGCCATTCCGCGCACGGACGCCGAGGGGAGTCCGAGCCAGACTCCTCCCCGGGCCGGCCCCCTCCCCAAGCAAGTCGCCGCCCCCGCCCCCTTTATAAGCCGCCGCCGGATCCCCCTCGCCTCCCTACTTCGCCCCGCCGCCGCAAGCCCGTAGCCGCCACCCGCGCTAGCCACCGCCGCCTGCCGCTGCCGACGCCGCCGCTCGCGCTAC